>NW_023458561.1:59626596-59648207 GCF_013731165.1 Rhagoletis pomonella | reverse complement strand
CTCAAGCTCAATAAAATTGTTGAAAATAATTGATATAAGGCCATAAAAGTAACGAAAACAAAAATTTACAAAAGTAGCCTCGTTATATCTTTATAATTTAAATTCATACTTTAAATGCACTTTTGAGCCTAAAATTCTTAGAAAAATCCGAAAATGCCATGAAAACCACAAAAAAAAAAATTGGAGAAGAACGAAGAATTCCAAATATTCCGAACATATCTGAAGAGGTCCCGAAAAAATTTCAAAACATAAAATACGAGAAGATCAAAACATCCCAAAGTAAGACAATTAGAAATTAGAACAAATTATAGACAAAATCCCGAAAAATAAAACTCGAAAATTCCCAAAAAGTTCCGGAAATCCTATACGGTCCCGTAAAATAGAACACCAAAAATGCCGAACAATATTCAGTAGACTCCAAGAATTTCTTGAGATTTCTCCAAAATAAAATCCGAAAGTGTCCCTATAAGTTGCAGAAGCTCTCAAAAAAATACACACCATTTTCGAAATATAAAACCGCAGAATATTGAAAATCATCGAAAACTTGTTGAACGATAGAAATAACCTCAAAAAATAAAATTTCATGAATAAATATGGAGTAAATTTCGAAAAATAAATACAAAAATATCCAGCATCCCGGATGGTCCCAAATTATTCGAAAAAGTTACGAAAAAATACCCGAAGGTCTCGAAAAATGAAATAAAAACAGAGAGTTTCGAATAGCCCGTGAAAATTTCTGAACCATCCAGAAAAATACCCGTAATAACGAGGAAAATATGAAACACGAAGAATACTGAAAAGTTTCAAAAGCCCACGAAGTAAACATCGAGAAATCGAAATTCAAAAAGGTTCAGAGAATTACAGACAAAATCTCAAAAATCAAAAAACGATGAATCCTTCCGGAAAAAGACACCGAAAAACATTTTCGAAAAATAAAAATCTTGAGAATCCCGAAAAAATCCTGAATGATCTAAGAATATATCGAAACAACTCGAAAATCACAGCAGGTCACAAAAAATGCCAACAGTTACAGAAAAAATACTGAGAAAATCTTGAAAAATAACAGAAATCCTAAGAGTCACAAGAACCCAGAAAAAATCTGAACCCATATAAGACGCGAAAAAACCCCAAAAATTCCAGAATAAATCTCAAAAAATAAAACAGAAACAATACTGATAAGTTTTAAAAGCTAACGAAAAAGATAGCAGGAGGATCTCGAAAAAAAAGGGAAAATACCGAACAAATCCTGCACGATCTAGAGAAATGCGAAAAAAACTCGGAAAATAGAACACGCAGAGTTCCTAAATTCACAAACATTGCCAAAAGTTTCCGAAAAAAATTGAGAAATTTTGGAAATAAAATTTTTGAAATAAAACGCGAAATAAAGAAAGAATTTCGATGACATAGATAATCTCGAAAATTCACAAAAAGAAATCGCAAAAGATTTAAAAAAATACCGAAAAATAAAACCTGAAGAGTACCGAAAAGTACCTAAAAAATTCAAGATTCCGAAAATAATTCGGAGAGTCTCGGGAAACCTAAAGCTTTTCATTTTGTTATAAATGCCTAAAAATAAAAGGCAGATGTGTATAATTTTTGCTTTTCAGTTTTTTTATGTATAAAGCTGCTGCATTCATTTACTGTACTAACGAGCTTTAATCCTCTTTTCGTGATAATATTTTATCTACAGAAAATTTATGCGTTTTTAGCAGACAGCCAACCATTGCAGCTTCTTTGCTTTTATAATGCCTTAAATACCCGAGCTGCCACAAATTACTATACAAAGCTTAAATTTTTTGGTAAGCTTTGAGCTAATTAGCTTCAGTTGGAAAAACTTATACCTTTCTTAAAGTCATAATCTAATTTCCATAAAAGTTGTCTTAACACTTTTTGCTGTTGTGCTAATATTTCTGCAAAATACAGTAACACAACTACATATACTCTAGCTAATGGTATTCTTCGAAATAAGCTTTCATTGAAAGTATATCAAGTTTATGTTTTAGACTAAACACCCGCAAAAATACTAACAAATGCGCTTAAAACTTTCCCGCCTTCAATATCAGATAGCAAAAGCGAAAAAACGAGCACGAATTCGCAAACTTTTTTACGAGTTCATAATTTTACGACAGCCACTGCAATGAAGACAATAAGCAACAAGCAAAAAGTTGAAGAAAGCGGCAAGGAGATGCTATTTTGCAGAAAGCCTGCCGCGAGTCGTCAGAAAAACGGAGTATGAATAATTTTCTTTTTAACGAAAAGTTTTATCACTCGGCACCCAGTTTTATGAGCTTTTGCAAAGTTCTGGCCGTTATGTGAATATACATATGTTTGTTTGTAAATGGATGATTGCGGCAAGTTGGATTGAGTAAAGTGCTTCATTCAGCCATCCGCCTTAAAATGCATAAATTAAATCAACAGGTTCTTTTTACGACTGTCGCAGCTTTCATTCCTTTTTTTTTGCTTTGTTTGGCAGTGGTGGCGGGGTTGCACATATTCATTTATACATACATATGCATGCTTTATGTATGTGTCTGACACTAAATATTACGCTAACTGTCGGTGCGCGATTCGACGGTTGCGTTGATTGAATAAAATTTAAATCGCTCACCGCAAACACTTTCTCTTTTACTACTTTGAAGGGCTACTGTTTTATTTGCGCTCGTAGTTGGATTACTTGGCTTTGGCTTCTAATGTCTTAACCGCCTCTGTGGCTTGATTAATTAAATTTTTACAGCCCACAAACGAAGTGTGTGCGAGCTTAAGCTACTTGCCTTGCATACTTATTAACTCTCTACAATTTTATATTGTTTAAAAGCCGAGCGCACTAATTTATTTTGTTGCTGCCAAATGGTTTAATTTACTTGACTTCAAGGTCTTCAAGATATGCACACTTATGGCCACACTCAAATCAGAAAAAATATTTCAAATCTAGCGATATTGTGTGTGCGCGTTTTTACAAAGCACTGCTATTACCGTTAGTACAGCCTTTGCACAGTGATTTACGTTTCCGTTTGTGCGATTGCTCAAAACTTTTGGTTACGTATACGCACTGGTCGCTGGAACTTAAAAAGAGAAGAAGGCAAATATCGAGCGTGTCATGCATAATGATTAGAGCGGCACTAAGAAATTATATTTTTATATGTGTTTGTGGGGCAGGAAGCTTTTTTGGACGGTGGTAAAAACCATTGAAAATTAAACAGTTTGGGATTTTCCCATCAGCTTACCGCACTAAAAACCTACTATTGCTCTATTTCATTGTTCCCATAGAGCTGTCGTTAGGAATTGTTTCGCTTGCCGCATTTTTATAGTTTAGTCATTCCATATTACAAACAACGCGTCAATTTTTTGTGGACTCAGGCATTATATGCCCAAGGTTATCTTCATTAAGTGGGCGGTCTAGAATGAAAAAAAAACTATTGAAAAACTCCACCAATAACTGACAAGCAACAGCAATAATAATATGAATACAGGTAGAACGATTGCAACCACTCTTGGTTGCACTAGCTATAGTATTGCAGAAGAACCAGAGCCACGAATCAGCAAAAAGAAAGTATTTGCCCATAGTAGGCCTGCTCCTAAAAAATCAACAGATTAAGAAGGCGTTTTAGGTGCTTCAAAAGACTGCGAAAAATCCAAAAATCGTACAATACTCAAACGCGATGAGGAAGACAGGGCAAGGTGTATACAAGTAGTTAGAGGATGGTCTTCACAGAGCCAGATGCCAAAAGGAAAACTTGAGGAACAGGAGGAGCTTAAAGCAACGCCAAAGGTTCGTCAAATACCTCAAAAAGGAAGCAGTAAACGCACGAAAACAATAGGACACCGATGGAAGTGCTGCAGATCTGGGTAGCGATTGAGGTATTCGATTATTCGTCATTTATCCAAAAACTGGTTTTCGAGTTATTAAAAAAATTGCAATTTGAAAAAAAAAAAAAACGGTTACCGATTTTGACAGAAAGAAAAATCCGGATAAACCGATTTTATTTTACATAGTTTTTATACAGTGAAAATGCTTATTTTTATATGAAGTCATGACCAAAAAATATGATAAAACTTTATTTTTAGCTTTTATTAAGAAAAGAGCAGAGCAAAATAAGTAAAAAAAAATTTTATATCAAACATAAAATAGGAAAATCATTGAAAAATTCATGTTTGGCCTTTTTTAATACTTCATTGCATTTTTTCTGAAATTTTTCGGTTTTGAGTAGTGTTCTTGCCACCGTATCCGAGTGCTTATTTAGAAGTGAATACTGCTACTCTGGAGATCCCTGATTTAATTTTTGGTTCCAGTAACATCAACAAACGTTTTTTTTCAATCAGCTATGCCGCAAATTTATTTTAAGCGCTCTGATGGTGACAATTGTCATTGTTATTGTTATGACCGATGTTGTGGGAATAGGACTAATAGTTACTAGATGCATTTCCTGCAGGGTTGTCAACACAAACAAGCAAACACAATCCACTCATTCCGCTTTCGAGCTGGAAGTGTACTCTTGTCCCACAGAAATGTGTTGGGGTTTGTGTCGTTGCTGCTTCAGGTTTATATGTTTGAGTGCCAATGTAGGTAATGTTAATTTGGTCCCTAACCGATTTAGGTAGTGCATTTTTGCTCCATAACTGATTGGCAAATCGACAGTTTTAGTGGCACTGGCCATAACATGAACGTTGAGTATGTGTGTACATATGTATGTATGTATATATAGAATTTGAAATGATTTTCTACTAGAAAGCCGTTTTCCCGAGTTTTTGATTTTTTTGGAAAATTACACTCTTGCAGAAAATCTGTGATATATAAAGAAATAGAGGGAGATAGAGGAGCGAATAGTTACATATAGTATGAGTGAAGTAGTAACATTCTACTTGGTGCTAGGATAGTCTAGGTTAGGTGACAGTTGATGACGGGTCTTATTTAGACCCAACATCCTTTAGTATACCGCATAGGGTTTCAAGTTATTAATGTAATCATCAACAACTTTCTTCAGAGATTTGATAGCCGCCACCTGGTATCGTATCACACAGTACCAGCCAGTTTTGGTGGCCTTGCGAAAGTCATCTGTTCTGCTGGTGTCAGACAAGACGATGCTTGAAGATACTCCCAACTATGCAGAGTACGCACCACTTGCAACCTTTTTGTACTGGGTCTCATCCGTCTAGACACTGACTGATCCTTTCTCCGTCCTTGTCTGTTTTCAGTTTATACTTGGTACTAAGGTGAAGAATAAATACGCCCAGTTTTTGTAAGATAATAGTTGTCCATCGTCGTTGACAAATTGCTGCAGAAGAACCTGAAAAGAGAAGTAGAGTTTGATACAATAAACTTCTATATAATAGCAATGGAGGATAAGGAACTTATAAATTAGTTGCGATCCCGTACGAGTCCGGAATAGTCAGAATCAGTCAGATTTTACTGGAAATCGATCCCGTACTCGGTTCTCTGACTATTGAGAGGACAAAAAGTTAGCAGTTTTAGGCCGAGAATTTTTCGCTGGTAAATTCTGGTAAATGTGTCAAACGATCAGCTGTAGTGTGTTTGGCAACCAAATTGTAAACAAAAGAAACGTGCACTCTGCTAATTTATGTTGAAAAGTATTTAATTACTTGTTTAAGTGGATTCTAATGAATTTTTGGTTATTTACATGTGTGAACTGAGTGCGTTTACATACAAAATAAGCAAAAATTTACAACCAAAAGTTGGAGGTTATGTTGAAGTTGACAGAAGTTACCATTTTTTACTAGAAAGCGATTCCGTACTTTTCAATGTTACTCTCTCGCTCTGAGCGAATTTTTATTTTTTGACAGTTTTACTAGTCCAGTCCGAGAAATACGGGATTGCACCTATTAAATACATTTTTTTTTCAAGCGACATTTGAGAAGTCCATGAAAGTTAAAGAAAACATTGCATACTTTTAGCACCTACGAGCAACAATTTACTGCTTACACAGAGCATTTCATAAATAAAATTTTTGCAGATGCAGCAGTGCATAGCATGCATTTAGGCGCTTAGTGTTAGGAGTCGCCTTATGTTACAAAACCATGTTGGTTGGAAGAAATCAAACTTTTCGTAGCAAAGTAGCTTCGAATAGTTTGGAAATAAATAGTCGAAAGCTTGGAAATTGGTGTCATTCATTCTTTTACTACTTTTACAAATGAGTGTTTTACATGCAAGTGTTGCCAATTTCCAATCATCAATGTAGGCATCGAATGCTAGTGATTTCTTAAAGATTATGTTTAGTGAAGCGATAACGGTGGGAAATATTTTAAAGAAAACTACCGAAAGCTCCCTCACATCAGCCTGGGTTTCAAAGCTAACATTCCATATGAAATGTCGTTAGAAGAGAGATCGAAATCACCAAAAATTTAAAGGAGAAAGCTGATCAGATTGGCGTTAAAATAAAGTAATCCCCATTTTTTATTTTCATTAATTTTAAGAAATATGAAATAGTCTGTTTTACTAAGTGTTTCAAGATGCGCCATTTCTACTGAAGCAGCCGTTAGCTCATGTCTGCATTCAAAACTGATCACAAGCAATGCTCCAATAAAACTCCAAATTCGTTGGTAACGCGGCAGCATTATCTAAATGCAATTATGTACCAGAAAGAGACCAACGTCTTGTTACCTGTTTGCGTATCTGTACTGGCGGTGCCAGCAATTTTACTCAGATAAGTAGGAGAACGCACACAGGCAGGTAAAATGTGGCAAATACAAATACAAGTTACAGGTGAGAGCGCACACGTACTTCACTTAAGTGAAGTGAACAGGTAAATCAAGGAGCGCGAGAGCTACGACAGAGAAAAGGTTGTTAACCACAAAAAATTCGAAATGCCAACGTCGACTAGCGACTAGCCAACTAGTGAGCACGAACAATGAATTTTTAGCTCGAAACGAACAGGTACGAGATCAAGCCAATTGTGAGTGTGAAAACAGCGCAGCAACAACAGTAAAGTTGGCAATCAGCCAACCGATGTATGTTGGCGTAGCTACATACATATAGAAATTTAACGATCTTGCAGCCGAGAGTGCGAATGTCTGTTATTGACATTTAACGATTCAGCAGACTCGATTCGAATGAATTTCACTTAAGTGGGGCTGAGTGTGTGTGTGCATGTGTGTTTCATGGGAAATATTTTTGATTGCGCGAGCGTTACACACAGATCAACAACGAGCGGCGCGCTGTATGACGCGTGGGAAAGAGCATAAGCGCACGCGAAAAATAGACGCGAGAGGAAATCTTCCAGAATTTTGTATTCAATTGTAATCAAAAATTTAAATATTAGTAAATATTCTCCATATTTCAAAATGACTTTCATAAGCTGGCGCTTTAGCTGTTTAGCTGTTCTTGGCAAAGAAAAGTATAGGAACTGCGCGGCGACGCAACGCGCTCTTACCGCGCGCTCGCACACATACACTAAAGTGCGCGCTAGCTGGTCTGACGCTGACGATGTTGGTGGTGAGCTCGTCGAAATTGAAGTGAGGCTCAAATAGTTTTCCAGCGCATTTACCTGTTCGCGGACGTGTTTTACGGAGTGTTGCAGCACGTGCATTTGTATGTAGCTAGAGCGTGTGCGCGCGTTACCAATTTTTGTTGTTTTTTGAGGCAGGCCCGCTTGCTGACTAAGTACATACTTATGTAGATACTTCAAAAATATTAAGGTGTGTGTGTGCCATTAAGGTGCTACATATATGTGTGAAATGAGTGGATGATTGTGTTTGTGTGTTGCTCTGGGTAGCCAAAGCAGTGTGTAGACGCAAGACGCCGCGCAGTTAATTGAAGAAAATTTTCGAGGAAACATGAAAAGATGCAATAGCTAAAGTGACGGTGAAGGTGAAAATGCAAAAAGAAAAAAAGAAAAATTAACAACTAGGTAGGCGTATCGCGCAAATGCAAGAAAATGAATGATAACTGATATATTCTGTTTAAAGCGGCGACTTTGTGCGTACAAACTTATGTATGTATGTATGTTTGTGTGTAAATATGTATGCGACAATTTCAACTCAACGGTTTCTCAACGATGCGGTGCAATTAAACAAGTTTTTGGGTTTTTTTTTATGTTTTTGTTGAACAGACAAGTATGGGAAAAGTAGTAGAAAGGCAGTTAAAAATTCCTGAAAAGGTTTGAGTGACGACGATAAATGTAAAAAGAAGTGGCGATAAAGTGAACGAATCGGGGAAATAAGCAAGAATGTCATGGGCGCAGCGTTTAAAAGGATATAAAAAGCAACAAAAATTATGAAATTTCCGAAGACAAGCCAAAAAAAATATTCAAGAAATTCCAGAGTGTACTTGACAAACGTGCATTCTTCTGTATAAAAACACATACACATTCATATACATATTTACACACATACATACATACATATGTAGAGTTGTAAATGTGTTATTGCATATGTATGGGTGCAACTTGAACTGCGCCTGTGTATTGGTTACCATGGCAGTTACCAACGCTGAAAAGTGACGTCGTTGGAACCTATAAATAACAACTGAAAAAATCAAAAAACAAAAAATTACAAATTACGTGCTGGGAATTTGTCTTAAAACGAGCTATTAAATCGGGTAAATTGGAGAAAAAAAAGAAATCGTTAAAACGAATGTACATACATACATATGTATTTATCTGTGTATGCAAGCATATGCGCACCCAACTCATATAAAAAAAAAAACAAATAACTTCAAATCAATTAAATTCGCTTACTTCCTGCATTTACTACATATGGTACATACATACATACAAACCGTTAATAACAAAATCGCAGCGTTTAAATTCAACAGAAAAGTAATGGCCAAATTATTTACGAAGCTAACAACTCCATCCAACAGCGAATCAGATGCGCAGCGCAGCAGCAGCTCCAGCTCCAACGCCAGCTCCATCGTTTAGCAATGGAAGCTAGTAGCGCCCACCATCAGAGCACAGCACAGCGCGCGCACATCGCGGCACAGCTTAGCGCGACGGCCGCAAAAATTTCCAAACAATCAGCTAAACACGCTTACGTATATGTACCTACATATTGTATTTCAGCGATCTGTGCGGCCATCAATCGAGCGCTTCACTTCACTACACACACACACACACACACACGCGCGCACACATCTCACTCCACCCTGCCACCTACCGCCCCAACTAACCATATTCACATACGAACCTACTTCCACTACTCACCTCACCACACATGGCGGCAGCTCGCCGCCTTTCCTCTCCTCACCGCACCGCATTGCGCGGCATCACATTACATACCGAGATTTGCTCTTGAAAAATCAACATCAAACCGCCGCGGCTATGAAAACGGTATAAACGTGATTTTTTAGCTGTTTTATTTGCTTTGTTATTTTTCCTGGTTTTTCTTTGTTTTTTTTTTTTACTTTGCGAAATGTGAGCTCTGTAAGCCGCGAGCCACGAAACGAACTGGAAATCGCGCGCTGCCGCCATTGCGCCGCGCCGCGCTGTGTTCGGCAGTTTAGTGTGCGTGTGCTTGTGCACTCGCTTGATTGCGCGTTGCGGCTCTTGTGCGCGGCCTGTTGAATGTAGCAATTATACGTGCGGTGCGGTGAAGCTTCCCATTGTCGGTCGCGTCAAAGTTGCAGATGAGGCTGATGCTGTTAACTTCGATAGCCGAAGATTTTTCAGTGAGACTTTAAACGCGCTCTGTCGCTTTGATTTTGTTAATGGCGTAATTTATGGTTATACAAAGATAATATGCTTAAACCCATATTCTTTGTAAAATCTATTATGTTAAATCTATTCTGAGATGTTGCAAGATGTCGATATCTAATATGGGATACCTTGGTTCCCCAGTCTAATGTGACGGAACTCAGATACAGTAAGCTTTGCACTCTGCTATGCATCTCAACTCATTTACTGGTATATTAGCTTAAAGCGCCACTTCATGAACACCAAAGGGGTTATTTTTCATCCTCCGCGTCTGATATAGTGTCTTCATGAAAGATCGCTAACGAGAAGTTGCTCACTTATTTTCATTTTCCACCAATGTATCTTCTGTGAGCAATACTTTTATGAGCTCAAATGCCAGAAGTCTTCGGCTTTCGAGATCTGACCACACTTTTAATTCTGGTACCATGGGGAACAGATGCCCCGGAGTGCGTTCACCGGCTGGAGGGGCAAAACTAGCTGGATGAGCAAGGCGCGCAAGGCAGGTACATCGAGTGTGTATGAGAATAAGTTTTGCAAGTGTGTGTCAAGCGAGTTGTGCAGGTTGAGCGAGCCAGGCGAGGCTGGCGGGTTGAACTGGTCTGTCTGGCGAACATTACTTCGGCCTGTTTATGGTGCGGCCCTTCGAAGAGTAACGTGGTGGCAATGGTTCATTGTGGAGTTGCATTTCAACCAGGTGCCGGGACCCGAAGAAAGGCAGAGACTTTAGGTTGGTTTCGGCCCTACCCAGATGGCCACTGTGTCCCCCCCCCCCCCCCCCCACACTGCCAATTGGTACTGAACTGCTTGCATTTCAGGGCGCTGATTAAGGCATTGGAATTAATCCGTTGTGCTTATGGGCTTCGTGAGGGGATATAGACTGGCTTCCTTCAACAGGATATTATGTTGCAAAGTAGAAGCGAAATCGGGCTACCCTCTGGGTCAAAATTGATGTTTAGTAAAATAAATAAGGTCAAAGAACAGCTCCTTAACAAAAAGGGCTGTACTTTGAAATAAAATACGGATGGTCACCGTATTTATAAGAAACTTGTTATTCATTAACAGGCGTGGGTATCTCCACTTAGCCTCCTCTACTCGTCAGGCTTTCGATTAGAACGAAATGTACGCGCATATGAACCTTTCCTCTCGAGTTTTGAACTTTTCTTTACCATTTATAGATTTAATCGCTCTCCTCCACCCCTGCCCCTGCACCCAACAAACCGATTTTCCCCATTGCAGCAAAACAGTTTAGACGCCTAGTCACCTGCCTACTTCAATAAATGCACAATTCTTTGTACAAGCATCCGTTCGTTCGGCAAACCGTCAACCAGCTAACCGCCAACAGCCTATTTGTTCATCCGCCCATCCGTTATTCATCCGGTCATTGAAACGCTCAAATGACTTGTATCTATGCGTAGTAATGGCGGTTGGCCATCTTGTGTCTATTGGCTATTGATTAGCGGCGACACATTCACTAACCAATTCATTTGATGGTGGACCACAATACAAATAAGTAGGCTGGCTTGACTGGTTGGCTGGTTGACTGGTTGACTAACTGACTTGTGTACTTGTGTGAATTGGCGTTGCGTGTTGTTTTTGGTCTTCATGGTTGAATGGTTAGATGTAACGACATACATAAATGCTTACAAGTGTATGTATGTTTGTAGCTACTAATGTGTGCACAAATTTATGCATTTTCAATAAATGTGCTGTTGGTCTGCTGTATGGTTGGTTCATGGGATGGGTATATGGATGGGTGGATGGATGGTTAGAAAGCCTTGTACCTATAAGCGCTTCTAAATGCCAGCATTGAAAGTGGGATAAATGGTTGATTGAATCGAATATGCGATTGCGCGATTGACTAGAACAGCCTGCATTGAGAACAGTTTGAGTTGATCTATGTATTGAAATGCTCTTGGGCATGACTGTATTGATCGCAAAGTTGGTCTGGTCTGGTCTGGTCAGTCTTGCCTGCAGCCTCGATTCGTTACATATTTATGGTTGATTGGTTGACAGCTGCCGCTTGAGTGATTAACTTCGCCATCAATATTGGCGATGCGATATCGTTGACCGATCTTGAATTGCAACAGTGTAGCGAATGGAGCAACTCAAAACTGGCTGTCGCAATGAAAAGTCGTCGCCAAGCGGTCGAGTACTACAATTTTTGCAAAATACTTAAAAAGTCAGCGCTCATCTTGTAATAGTTGACTTGAATTTCATCTACAACTATGTACATATGTATGTATATGCTCCATTAATGAAGAATGCTTGCATGGAAGTGTGTGTGTGTGTGTGTGTGTGTAGGTGTGCTTTGCTGTTGCATTGTGGCCAGTCAGCCAGCGCGTTGTTCCACTCCATTTCCAAAGCGCTATGCTGGCGAACGTCAAGATCGATGTTAACCAGATGGAGCTGTAGAAGACGAGAAAGGGAGACGGAGAAAATGCACCATAGTGGCGGCGATTTGCTTACACAGACACACAACTACTGGAGCAATAAAAAGTTGGCATCACAGCGATATCACCAACAATTAGAGCAAAAACGCCAAACAGCGCCAAACCATTGGCAGTAATTTGAGCTGCAGCGCTGCTGACTTTATTGCCGACTAATATTGTAGATTCTGCCACAGTCAACTTCGCTTTGGAATGTGCTGCTAGCGCTGGCATAACGTTGTTGCTATTGGCCATGAGATGCCGCTCTACTGTGAGCCTCTCTTTGCACTATGTATGTACGTATGTCTCTTTTCAAGACACCGCAGCTTCCATATACGCGCGCTCCCACCAACTGTTGCTTCGCTTCTCAATGGGCTCATCAAAATTCCGGTTTTTGTTGTTGTCGTCGTCGATGTGGTCGCTGGTTGGAATTTGCTCCGCTCACTGGTTGGATCGTCTACTGGTTTTCATAGTTTTTTTTTATTTTTGGCTTTTTTTCTTTTGGTATTGTTTATGCCACCTCAGCCGTCAACATCGCTCTGGGGCTCTTCTTGGCTTCACATTTTACTGTACCTACATGTTCTTACTTGGGGGTTTCAATGATTTCAGCTCTGTTCAACGTTGACAGCTCCAAACAATATGTATTGCCAACGAACAACAATAAAAATTACAACAACAAAAGTACAAAGAAGACAAAAAAATTGAATGACTACTCGTCGCTCACAACCGCAACGCTGTGTCGAGTGCGCTTGAGCTGTAGCTATTGAGTTGAGCTGTGATTGCGACTCTGTGCTCCAACGAGTGAAGTGAAGTGACGGCAAAAGAGGGGAGTAGAAATAAAACCAAAAAATCTACCATTCGATGTGAATGTGATTTTTCAATTGTTCGTGGGTGCGGAGCTCAAGCCGGGGCGTAGAGGAGCAAAGGCAGTGAGAAACTCAATTGTAAGTCACAAGCGAGTGACAGACGACGCTCGGTTGAAGGAAACAAATAAGAAGGAAGCAGTAAAGTACCGATGGCTGTGACAGACGTAGGCAGTACAATAATAAATAAGCCAAAGAAACCGGCGACTGGCGACAATAAAATTAAAGCAACATACATACATACATACCTAAATAATTGCGTATATATCAAATACCAACTATGGGAAATGAAACCACCGCAAAAGCGAATTGTGAAAAATAAAGAAATTAACCAAAGCAACATAAGCTTCTAAGTACAATGGACATTATTCTACAACAAAACCGACAACCGCTAAGCAGCTCAGTGTAAAGGGGAAACAAACCACGAACTTCCTTCCTCGCTTTGTTGCTAAACTAATTGTTGTCATTTTTTATTTTTTTTTCTCCTTTTTTTGTAATGGGGTTAGCGTGAGGTCTTTTTTGATTTCTTTTACTATGACTCATTGGGGAAGCTGTAGTTGCAGCCACGTCTACAACAAATTGCTCTTACGTAAAAAAAAATGACCATTACAAATAATTGCATATTTCCTTCGCATTCCATCCCAAGACATTCCACTAGACATGTTTGCTTACGGCGCACTGTTTCCAATTAAGATGTTTCGAGAAAGAACAGCGACATACTCTCCTCTGCCGATCTCCGTCCGGTTAGGTTAGGTAAGGAGGCAACGTGATTACTGAAATATGGTAGAACGGAGTAACCACCTCATTAATTGACCTCTTATTCTCCTCAGTATTGTTGTGCCCGAGGACCCAGCATAGAGTGAAGTTGATATGGCCGAGTGATGTCAACGTGGCACATTTTCATTCAATTCTCGTTTTTAGTAATTTAGAGCCTGTTGCTTTCAAAGCTGCTTGACTATCGACAAGTAAGTAAGACTAGCCACCCTATCAATAGCGTAGATCTCTGCTTCGAAGGCACTACAATCGTTCGGCAGACGAAAATACTGTTTTATCTGCAGGTCCTCCGAGTAGAGATCGGCTTCATTTCCTTGCTCCATCAGTGTAGATGGATAGTCCTATATCCCATCCTTCTCTGATCGGCAACCGAATAGGTACCTTGGTAGTTGAGTCCATTTAGCCAGTCCCTTTTTATTTCATTCAGTATTGCTACAAGCCCGAAATTGGTTGGCTTCCACGTATTGGTTCCCCTGAGTTTTAGGGCACTCTTCGCAGCCGTACCATGGATGAAAATATGCAGTGGTTACAGATGAAATATTATATTGAGCCCTTCCGTGGGTGCGCTACTGACTGCTGCCGATATGCCGAGGCATGCGAGTTATGTCGGAAGCTTAATCGAATAGAGTTTGAACACTAATTTTTACGATTTACAAAATAACTAAGTGCGCCCAATTTTTTTTGAATTCCTAATGAACCCGCCATGTTTCCATGTCTCGTCTTCTTTTCCTAACCGAGTTCTCGCTCCTCTTCGGTTAAGATATCGGTGGATGTTAGATGTACCATAAACTTAAGGTTTTACCTTCTTATCTAAGTTGGCAAATGCTGCACTGACGGTCTTGGTGCTGCATCGGACCTTTTCTGCTGGTTCTGATGCGATAAGATTGGCTGCTCGCACTACGTTTTTTTTTTTTTTTTAATAAGATTAAGAGAGAGGTTTGAAACTATAGAAAAAGCCGGTGTATGCCCATTTAATGATTGGCGCAAACGGTGGGATCTCATATTTCGGGTGAAACCAGTTTCCGATTTTCATCTCCATCTCTGCATTACTTCATCGCTGTATTATTTTATGATACCATTCTCCCAACGATGTTCTGATTGTCTGCTTATCGAGCTCCAAATACGTTTAATTTCCATCCTTTTCTCTTGGTATTCTCTCCATTGCAGAGAAAATTCTCGGAAGAGATAAGTGTCCGCCTCCAACAGCCCATCTGGACTTTAATGTCGCCAAGCAGGATATTAACAAAGTGCCTTCTAAGGAGCTCATCGAAGCGCTCTTTGGTTTTAATATCCTGCTCCTCCGTCGTGTCGTGCTCACAAATTATGCGATTGCTTTATCTGGTCTAGCAAACCTATCAATGGCTTCCTCTTCTTTATGGGCGGTGTAAACGCAAAGAAATTTTGGCCGAAGGAGTTCTCATCCGAGACATTGTCTTGCTTTTCATTGGGAGGGGTTCCAGATCCAGAGCTCGCGAAGTTTTTCGCCTTCTGAACTTAAGCACGCTCCCAAATAAATATCCGAGCGTCGCGACGTGAGTTGCAATTGAATCGCATGCAAAAGAATCACTTCTAGCTACTCCCTGGTGAATGACAGTCAAAAGCTTCCACAGTTATGTGGACTTCTGCACCCGGAACTACCCTCGTTTATTAATAGCTGCCAAAAATACTCTTTTCAAAGAACTAAGATCTAGGACTAAGAAGAGGGGGCTTAGCGACTATCTCTTCATAAAATAACTTTAACCTAAAACAGCTTAGACTTGACACTTAAGCAGGGATCACACGATTTGTACATTTGTACATTCACATTTACTTTGTAAGGCATGCCTTTAAATCTACTCATCCAAGCTGCTTCACGATATGCCTAGAATACCTACTCTATCACTTCCTGTAGCGCTCTACGTCGATCATACTCCCTCTCCCTCTCTCTCCAGCTGATCTTGAAGCGGGGGTGGATACCATATGTACATACATACTACGTAAGTGCTGTCAGATTTATTGTGTTATTTCTTTCATTGCTTTACGCCTACTCCGGAGTACAATAAAAATGAAGGGAGGAATATTACTAAAAAAAATAGGTGCAAAGGGGAATAAAAGAAAACAAATATCAAGCGTCAGTTAAGCAATTGAGCCGAACGTGAGCACAAAACTCTGAATTGGGACTGCGTTTCATGGTTGTTTGTGATTTTCCAATGATCGTGCTGATCGGAGTCGGACAGTTGCCTAGCAGGCCAAAAACAGAGTTGTTGCGTTGCTCGTTGAAATCTTTGTTTAGCTGAAGATGTTGAAATAATAAGTGGTTTTTATTCGAAATTTAACGCCAAGTGAGAAAAGAGAAAATGTAAATACATACATACATAATTAAATAAAATAAAGAAGTGAAAAAAAAAAATTCCAAACTAATAATCTACCATAAAATTTGTGCTTTAGTCAGGCGGATGCTGCCGCGGTAACACAAATTCCTCACTTTAATAATAATTATTAACACAAATTTTGAATGTTAAACGCAATGACCGGTTTTATACGCCGCATATGCTATTCGTATGAAAGAAATGTGTGGTGAAAAGAAATACAAATATTTTTTTATTTATTTATAGGTATTTTCTTTCTTGCAGTTTGTCGTGGTTTTTAGTAGCAGTTAGACGACTTAGAGATCTTGAAACGCGTACGTATGTATGTACGTACATAAATAAAAAAACTAGAATAAACGCAATTTAAGTAGAATCGCCACTAAGCAAAGACCGAAATATTTACAAAGTATGACAAATGGAGTAAACTTAGTGAAGAGAGTGTAAAAAGAAAAACAACTGGCTAGTAGCTATAAAAAGTTGAAGGAGAAGTAAGTGAAAGGTGGGCAGAGCAGTGAAAATTAACTAAGAAACAAGAAGTGAGTTAAGAAATTAATAAAAAGTGGTTGAAAATGTAAATTACATGAATAGATCAATAAAAAAAGTTCAAAAATTAAACGAACAATATTTTTTTTTTTAATGTGTGCAATAAAATTGTTGAAATCCCATTATTTACCAACTATAATATAATAAAAAAATGTATATATAAAAAAGCGTTTGACAAAAAAATAACCCAAATATGGAAAAATTTAAAAATAAAAAATCTAATTTGCAAACCCTAAGTAATTAAAACTCAAAGAGATAAAAGTTAACAAAAAAAATTGAGCTGAAAAAAATAAAAAAACTAAAAAATATAAGAAACAAGCGTTTGGAAAATTAATATAAAAATTTAGCGTAACAATTTCAAACAAAATATGCAAAACAATTTTTTTATATTCTTAAAATTTCACAAAAACAAAAAACAAAAATAACAATCAAAGAGTTACAAGTTACGAGTTAACAAATATATTTAACTAAAAAAAATGTAATGAAATAAAGTTTGTGAAAAACAGACAACACAACAACAACATAAGCAAAATAAGAGGCGTGGGAAAAAATTAAAAAAAAAAATTAATTTTTATAGATTTTAAAAATAAAACTGAATTTAAATGAATATGCATCCAAAATGAAGTATTGCACAAAACTTAGCACACGCGCCCCGCAAAAGTGACTTTCGTGCATTACGCTGCCGCAGCTGACTTCCCAACAGCAACTTGTCTAGGCAACAAATCAATTCAACGATTCGGCAATTCAGCAGTGCAACAATTTGTGGTAAAAACAACAACAACAACAATAACCCAAAAAGATCGAAAAACCTCGTCAGCAATCCATCAACTCAGCAATTTTTCATTTCACTCAGCAATTCAACAGTCGAGTGCAGCAGCTAGCCATCAACCAACCAACCAACCGATCCATTCCTAACATCAACATAGTGTGACCAATAGTGCGACCGACCTACCGCACTCGCACCCGCACATACACGCACACACATATATGTACTCCTAATATTGGAACCAGCAAGCAAAACGAACGAACATTATTTTCAACATTGCAGAGAGCAGCTAGCTAGTAGTATTTGGCAATCATTGAACCTGCAACCGGCGCGCGCATCAACTGAGGTCAGTAACATCAACTGTGTACAAGTCACGTTTGTTTACTTCATAAAATACATACATATGTACATAGATATCTAGCTATACAAACATATGAATAGAGCTATGCCTATAAAAGTTGTTGGCTGAAAAACATAGTTGGACAATAGCTTTGAATTTTTGCATCCACACCCACAAATCAGTTGAGCTATGTATAAATACGTACGTACGTATGTATGTATGTAGCTACACAAATACGCATAAGTGGATATCCATATGCGCTTAATATCGCTGCTGCTACTTTCTGCCTTTGTGCATCCAACGGCAGGCCGGCTACGCGTCGCCAACTAAGCCACTCAGTTTGAAGCCGCTGTTTTTTCCTGACTATTTTTAATGCCATTTTCATTTCATTTATTTTTTTTATTATTTAATTCTTTATTTGTGCGCTGATTTGAAATTTCGCTTTCAATACGAATTCCAATTTCAAAATATCAACGACAGCGACCAGCGTAGCAATCCCATTTCTGGTTCAACGCTTACTTCATTCGAGCTGCGCCCGCCATATTTGTATGTACGAGGCATTTTGTTGCATTACTTTGACTCACTTTATTCGCGATTTTTTTCGCAATTTTTTTTTAACGTACAATTTTTTTTCGGCTATGCTTTTATTACATATGTTTGTATGTATGTATGTATGTACATATTTATTTTCGTTAGTTCATTTCAGCATATGTGCCCTTTATTTTCATTTCCAATTTGCTTTTGTACATTTAGGTGTATGTATGTGTGTTTGCATTTATGGATTTTTGTACGTTTACGCCCCAACTCGCTTTGATTTGGCGTGCCGCTCCAGCGTGCATCGCGAATCGCATCTCATGGGACAGCGCGTGGTTCAATAGCGCATAGATATGTATGTATATATGGCAGCGTGATTGCCGCATATGCCACTGCCACAAACCGTTTCGGTTCAATATGTCGCGCACTGTTGGGACCAATGAAGCATGTGGGAGCTTGTGTACAGTGTGCGGTGATTGCTTATGACTTCATTTTAGTAATTGTAATTAATTAAACATCTTAATACATATATCATTACTTCCGTTCGAGTTTGAAAGTCAGGCCAGTTATCGGGTATAGTAAGCTCGAAAACTTTGGTTAAGTCAGTTAGGAAGTTGTATAGTATTTATTTTGAGGAATTCCTTTTTGAATGCAAGAACCCACTTTAGGACCCATTAACTGTTTAGCAGCAAATTTCAGCTTTGAGGGTCTTCTGAGAGCTAGTTAAGACACAATTAGCGCATTTTGACATCATTTGGACACACTTCCCGTTAGTATCGACTAATGGTTGGCATCGACTATTTTTGACTTGGATGGATTTTGGTCAGCTTGGCTTTTCATTTATTATGTAACGATTTGGTGCCAAAGAAATTTAATTTTATTTTTCGAACGTTTGGGAAATTCTAAATTTCACAATTTCCGCGATTTTAAAAGTTCAATTTTTGAATATCTCAAAAACTAATATAGTTACTAAACCGGTTTTGGTCTCGTTCTATTGTATATATTTAGTGATATACAAAAAAACTATATAAAACAGTATAAAAAAAAAAAAATTACAAAATTTCGAAACTTAAAAAATCGTAAAAGCAATTGTTGGCAATTTTTTTTTTTCAATACCTCCAACTGATCTTGAAAGATCCTAAAATTTTCAGTGTTGGCCAGCGTAAGCTTTTATTTTGTGCCAGCCGTATGCAAATTGTACAGAAAGCTTTAAAAAAGCTATGGCACATTGTTTTAAATAAATGAATTTTAGAACTTTGCATTTTTTTTCAAAATGTAAATAAAGTGAGGTCAAAGAATTTATCTTATTTATTTAAATTTATTTTTAATTTAGAGTTTACAATAATACATATATTTTTTTCAACTTAGAATTTTAGGAATTTTAAGATAAGTGAGAGGTATTTAGAAAAAAAATTTGCCAAAAATGTATGTATGCAAGTTGTTGCCTTTACTAGTTTTTAAATTTCACAATAAAGTTTTATCTTATTTTTAATTTTTATGAATATATTATTTGAATTGGTTATTTACCAAAGGGAATAAGTCAGTACTTTTTCCGATATGACCATTTCATTTGGTAATTAACCGAATCATATACCAGAACCATTCTGGAACTACTATAATCGCTTTCGAGATACTCAACAAAAACTTTCAATATTCAGAAAATTATGAAATTTTGAGCTTTCAGAAATATTTAAAACAATTTTTTTTCCATTGGCAGAACTTCGTTATATGACAGAAGGAAAATATATTCAAATCCAAAATGGTCGATTTAACAAGTATTGTGTATGTATGCCTATGCAAATCCTACTTTCATTCATTCTCTGATGAATTTACCGACTTTGTTTAAAGTTGCTTCTGAATGATCCACCAGTTCTTCTACTATGTGTATTTTAAATGGTGTTTGTTTTACCCAATGTCTTTTTTCCCTTTATGAAAATGATACTAAAGCTATATTCTTTCTGCTGAATAAAATTCTCGATGGAAATTAGTTGAAATATTTAGATTCCAATCATGAATCTTTTTATAGATGCTAAGTAAACTAGTATTTCGTCTATTCTTACCATTGCCCATTGAATGCTACAAATTAAATATTTTCAGATGCATTTAATTACTTTTCTTCGAAGTGAACATATATTTCTAAAACTCATCAAATCACCGATTTTTGAACACCGTGCAACTGCGTCATCACTTAACTTTATGTGCGCCTACAAAAAGTGCGCTTATAGTTAAGCGTTTCACTTCACTACAATGCGCAAATATTGAGCGTGGGGCGTTGCACGCCAAAAAGAAATACTAATAAAAAGGCAATGAAGGCAAAAATTAACTTATGGAAAATAGGACTAAAAAAATAACTGCATATACATACGTATAGGCGTAGACATGAATTTCATATGAATTTCAATTTCAATTTGTATTTACGTTTCTTCGTATACGCATTTGTGCAAATATATTTGAGCCTTGCAGGAAAATTTGCGCTTAAATTTTTAAACTCGGTGCTTACTATTTTAAATGTTTCTGCATCTTCATTGAATGAAGATAGATAAATTTGGTTAGTTTTCATTAGTGCAGTTATACAGAATACTGAATTAAAATTTTTTTTTGCGAAAAACATTGCGAAATGTGCCGAAAGATACTCAAAAATTAAAAACCAAGAATACCGAATATCCGGAGAAAAACCAAAAAGTAAAACCTGAAGAAAAAATCCCTGGTAAATCCAGAAAAGTTTCGAAAATTATGAAAATCACTACATAAATATTCCATTTTGTTATCCAGTGCCTAAAGCAATCTCAAATTCCGAAAATCCCACACACATACCAAGGAAGACCAGGAATGCTGCATAATCTCGAGAAAATCCGAAAAGAAAAACCAGGAGAATTCCAAAAACAGCAGGAAAAAATCCCAAGAAAATATCGAAAAGTCTCGAAACATCCCGAAAAATGGTATCTTCAAAAAATGCGTTTCAGAATTTGTTTGCTTTATCTTTTTTTTCTTTTTTTTCATTTTAAAATCAAAAAATTATTTAATTTTTTGCTACACTCTAACAAGTTTTTCCCTACAGGGCACTGCACCGGCATGTGCCACTGTTTATAGAGTGCATACAAGCACATGTGCACCCTATGTTTACCTACAAGTACAAACAACTGTATTTTTTTGTTTACTTACAAATATTCATTCACTGTAAGTGCATTTGAGCATACATACGTGTACATGGACATTTATATTTTTATGTATGTATATACATACGTTCGTACATATGTATGTATGTATGTACTATATAACGATATATTTATGTATACATATTTGCCCTCTGTATGTTGCATTTTTAATTGCTGACTCACCGTGGCATCCGCCTACTGTACCTACATACATACAT
>NW_023458561.1:59592381-59626496 GCF_013731165.1 Rhagoletis pomonella | reverse complement strand
ATAATTTGCCGTATAGATTTTATGTTGTTCATTCGTTCGTTTTTTTTTTCGTACATTTGAACCCCAAGCCAGTGGCTTGAAGCCACACAACTCCACCTTCAGGGCACGCATTTTATTGTTTCTCACTCCAGCTTGTTACAAATATTTTTATAGTTATGCGTTGCCAAAATGCGAGTATTTACATACATATTTTTTTTATTTTTCCTACAGATTTTGCCTGGCGCTGATGAAATTTTTTCATGAATGCAAATTTGAGAGAAAATCCCTCTGGCTTGGTGGCTTTAAAGTTAGAGCTGCGTGCGCTTAACTACACTTCATACCAGCATACATAACCACATCATATATCCATAAATACATACCCGTACATAGCTATTCATGAGTAATCATTGTCGTGCAGCACACAGCTGGTCACACCGCCAACGTTCGAGGCAACTTGCTAGCAAGCACAGCTGTGTGTTTGAAAGGCGTCCATCGGCTGGTGGCTCTTGTTAGCTGATCTACTATTGAGAGCTGTTTGTTGGGAGCGTTTATGGCACTCTAAATATTCGGCTGAAATCCCCCTACGTTAATCGGGTATCTAGTCGGCTGGTTGGTTGGCTGGCAGCGCGTGGGCCCAATTCGCTTACTCAGTTCATTCATGCACTTCTCGCCTAGACAGCGAAAGCGTACACAATTGCTGGCATAGACTTACCTATCTATTCATGTGTATTTGAATAAGTAAATTTTATTCAAACTTTTGTCTGCATATTGATATCAACAACTTTTATAAAGGCAAAAGTGGCTCAGCTGTATGAAAATCCTACTTCAGCATTATAACCGCGATAAAAGATGCAAATGCAAATTTTAAACTCACAGCCACAAGTGTGAATGTACATAGACACACTTGTAGTTAGCTTTTTTGTGGGATTAAATATATAACTTGTAGTTAGCTACAAAAACCCAAAACTTGAAACTAATTGAAAAGTAATGCAGGAGTCATGCACTTCACAAACACTTTTTCGATTGCATTTTGAAGTTATGTCTGAAATTCGAATATGGGACCACCTATAGCAGAACATTTAAACAAAAATGTAATGTTAAATAAAGTAAATAAATAATCAAACAAAAAAATTTAAAAAGTATGTTTTTTTATTATTGATATTTTATGTCCAAAAGTAGTTAGTTAAATTTTAGTAGAAGTCGAATTGAGAGCTAATTAGCTTTTCTCAAACCTTTAGTTCCTCCCTAAACAACTTCAAGTTGACTTATAGTTAGACATATTTCCTGCAGGGTACTGTTCAAGCGAATTTGTGAAGTCATTTCCTACAATAATTTGAAGTAAAAGTTTACGAAAAAAAAAACAATTTGAAAAAGAGGTAGAAAAATGTATTCATGCCAGCCACATTTCTAGATTTGTTTTCCAAGCAGCTGCGTATTTGTTCGCAAGACCCCAATAAAGCTAGAGCAAACACTTCCTTATAACAAAGAAAGTTGTCAGTCGGACATATATACATATATAATAAATAGTTAAAGATATTCGAATGACTTCAAATAAAGAATATTTTCCACATAAGTGTTGAGGCTACTAACTAACTTACATAGCGCCTACTGGTATCCAACCGGAGACGAAGGACATACTACATATGTATATGTATGTGTCATGCACTTGAATAGCGACAATGGGCCAAATGAATACAGACCTAAGCAATTGTCTTTTCTTAACATTTCAGACCTTTTACTCGAACTATTCAAATAAATTTAAGTAAAAGGTCCGAAACTTTAAGAAAAGCTTTTTCGCTGTTTTTCTCTGCGTTAATTTTCTTTAAAAAATTCTAGACAAAAGTTGAAATTTTTGCTTTGAATAGAAGAAGCCTGATTCATTACATTTCCAATGGTATCCCATTTTTGTAAATAGAGCAAGAAATATTGAACTTATAACGGAATTATGTTGACACAACTTGACTTTTTTGTCGATATTTTCCACGCCCATAACACTGGTCTACAAATTTCAACTTTTTTTCTGCGAATAAGACGGGACCTGGTGTTTCTGAACGGATTTTTCGTGCTGAACACGAATCCGGGGTCAAAAATGTCCCATCACGTCACGTTTTCGAGAAAAAAGGGGTTGAAACCCCTAAAAACAGCGTTTTTGGCCATTTTCGAAAAATTATAGAGCTGAACCCTGACGTGGTACAAATTTTGCATATATCAGAAATTAAAGGCTAAACCGTGCCCTTTCGAATGAGCCCTATGCCGAATTGATCGCGTGCACCCTTAAAGCAGGGGGTGTATTTGTGTTTAGGGGTGCAGGAAAAATTGATCACAGAAAGAATTTAATCTTAAACGATCATAGAAAATTAATAATGCCAAGGTTTTAACTATATTAAAAGTCGCTGATTACGAATCTGCAGTTAGATTTTAAAAATTTTATATGGTTTTGTATGGTCGTTTAAGATGAAATTCTTTCTGCGATCAATTTTCCCTGGACTCCTAGACACAAATACACCCCCTGATCTAAGGGTGCATGCGATTAATTCGGCATAGGGCTCATTCGAAAGGGCACGATTTAGCCTTTAATTTCTGACATATACAAAGTTTGTAGCACGTCAGGGTTCAGCTCTACAATTTTTCAAAAATGGCCAAAAACGCTGTTTTTTCCTGCACCCCTAGACACAAATACACCCCCTGCTCCAAGGGCACATGCGATCAACTTGGCATAAGGCTCATTCGAAAGGGCACAATTTTACCTTTAATTTCTGACATATGCAAAGTTTGTAGCACGTTAGGGTTCGGCTCTACAATTTTTCGAAAATGTCCAAAAACGCTGTTTTTAGGGGTTTCAACCCCTTTTTTCTCGAAAACGTGACGTGATGGGAAGTTTTGGACCCCAGATTCGTGTTCAGCACGAAAAATCCGTTCGGAAACACCAGGTCCCGTCTTATTCGCAAAACCCTTGTAGACCAGTGTAATTAAAAAAAAAATATATTTATTTTTAAGTCCATTTCTGTCAGTTTGTCAGTCCTGTTATAGGGAAATTCTAAATAAAAATTTTAGGCATTTTAGCGTTTGTAATTAGTTAAATATTTCAGTTTTTGCATTTTTTAAAATTGCAGTTATATAATAGGGTGGCATGACAGTAACTATAAATTACCAATTTTTTGTAAAAAGCTTCGCCTATCTTATAACGTACCCTGTGCAAAATTTCATTAATCTATCTTCAATAGTTTTCGAATTACAGAATTAAAAGCAGCTAGATGGGTCAAATCTTACACTGTGCGGCGCCTAGCCAAACAATTTTTTACTGAATAAATTTCTTCTTTCTCACTGAGTTAATCAACAAAGTTCGGTGATCTAAGCAAGGTTTTGAGACCGCAACAAGTTCCTGTAAAATTTTGAACGAAACTTTGTGACAGAAGCTAATGTACCCTTAAATTATGGAGGCTGGAGAAGTAAGCCTGCTATTTGTTATGTAAAATTATTTAATAATAATTTCTTATTAATTTGAAAAGAAGAAAAATATTTTATGATTTATTCAATTGAGCTGACGGACAAGCGTACATTTCTCACAAAAATTTGTAAAATTGATCCGAGCAGATATATTTATTTTCCCTCTGCAGCTTCGTGACATTTCTCATCGAACCAGTTGTTCTTTCGGACTCACTGGAATCCGATTATGTTCGGTATTTTTAAGAATGTTCTCAGAGAGTAGGTGTGAGAGTCGAGGTGCAAAGATGCTGGCAGTCTGTTGTGTTTTCAGATCCCTTCCTTTTGATATCGTGACGGAAGCAGCTCTTATGCGCGCTCCAAGCGCTCTTGAAGAGATCCTAGGATGTCATGCCCTTCTCTTCCATTGGGGCATGGCCGCATTTAAGCAAGATGTTGAAGAATTTTGTTTTGATGCGACGGATGGTGGCATGCGTTTTATTGTTGTCAGAAAAAAGGGAGACACCTATAGTTTTACTCCAACTTGGAAAGGCTATTGTATTTTTCATAAGAAGCTGCCTTTCATGGCAGAAATATACATACTCGAAAGTTTTCCATTGCCTGCCGAGTGGCGACTGCTATTTGGAAACATTCTTCTGCCCAACCCACAAATTAAGGACATTAACTATGGCCAATAAACTAAAATAAATATTTACATGATAATTACAAATGCAGATTTGACTATTATCTAAATGTTTAAATGAATTTACGATTGCGCTAACATATCCCCAAAGACCTGTGCATAAATTTACTAAATGCAGAGAGAAATATTAAAATTTGCAAGAATCCACAGAGACCTAAATTATTGATATATTTGTATACTTGCATAAGTAAATAACTACAAATGTATGTGCTCGTGCTTACAAATATTCACACATGCATACATATGTACATATGTATGTATATATTCACATGCAATCGAATGTGAGTCGTTCAATATTTACGATGCAACTACACTATAAACTGAGTCGCAATTAAAATTTTACAAACAAAATTTTGCCAATTCCATTGGGGAAAATTTAGTAAAACCTTTATAACTGGCATGACATTTCAATTTCGTATGCATAAGTGCACATGTATGTGAAGAAGAGCGTGGGGCAGGAAAAGCATGACAATTTTTTTTTTATATTTAAGAGAGTATAAAAACAAGAACTCAAATGGGAGTGGTGGCAACAGGATCCTTGCGTGCAGGCACCTAGGCACCACACTCAGACAACCAAAGATAACTATCTGGCGGCCATGTATGTATGTATGTAGGTACAGTAGGCGGATGCCACGGTGAGTCAGCAATTAAAAATGCAACATACAGAGGGCAAATATGTATACATAAATATATCGTTATATAGTACATACATACATACATATGTACGAACGTATGTATATACATACATAAAAATATAAATGTCCATGTACACGTATGTATGCTCAAATGCACTTACAGTGAATGAATATTTGTAAGTAAACAAAAAAATACAGTTGTTTGTACTTGTAGGTAAACATAGGGTGCACATGTGCTTGTATGCACTCTATAAACAGTGGCACATGCCGGTGCAGTGCCCTGTAGGGAAAAACTTCTAAGAGTGTAACAAACAAGAAAATAATTTTTTGATTTTAAAATGAAAAGCAAACAAATTCTGCAACGCATTCTTTGGAGATACCATTTTTCGGGGTTTTTCGAGACTTTACAAGGTTTTTTGAGATTTTTTTCCGATGTTTTGAAACTCTCCTGGTTTTGGTTCTCGGATTTTGTCAAGATTATTCGGCATTCGTGTGGGATTTTCGGGATTTGAGATTGCCTTGAGCATTGGATAACAAGATGAAGTATGGAGTGATTTTCAGGAGTTTCGAGACTTTTTAGTATTTACCAATGATTTTTTTCTGCAGGTTTTACGTTTTGGTTTTTCTCCGGATTATTCGGTATTCTTGGTGTTCTATTTTTAAGTTTCTTTCGGCACACTTCGCAATCTTTTTCTGCATTTTTCTTAAGATTTCCATATGGGGTTTTTCGGATTATTTGGTTTTATTGATGTTACATTTTGCGGTAACTTTCGGAATTTTTTTGGAACTTATTTCGAGATTTTTTCTGATTTTGTGGAATTTTTGGGCTCACTCGAATTTTTCCTTAGACATTGATAATAAATGATATTCTATGTTTCCGGGTTCTTCTCAGCAACTTCTACTTTGCTTTTTATGAATGCCAAAAAAAAAAAATTTTAACTCAGTATTCTGTATAACTGCACTAATGAAAACTAACCAAATTTATCTATCTTAATTCTTGAAGATGCAGAAACATTTAAAATAGTAAGCACCGAGTTTAAGAATTTAAGCGCAAATTTTCCTGCAAGGCTCAAATATATTTGCACAAATGCGTATACGAAGAAACGCAAATACAAATTGAAATTGAAATTCATGTCTGCGCCTATACGTATGTATATGCAGTTATTTTTTAGTCCTATTTTCCATAAGTTAATTTTTGCCTTCATTGCCTTTTTATTACTTAATATTTCTTTTTGGCGTGCAACGCCCCACGCTCAATATTTGCGCACTATAGTGAAGCGAAACGCTTAACTATAAGCGCACTTTTTGTAGGCGCACATAAAGTTAAGTGATGACGCAGTTGCACGGTGTTCAAAAATCGGTGATTTGATGAGTTTTAGAAATATATGTGAAAATAATGCATCTGAAAGTATTTGATTTGTAGCATAAATGGCAATGGTTATTATAGACGAAAGACAAGTTTACTTAGCATCTATAAAAAGATTCATAATTGGAATCTAAATATTCCAACTAATTTCAATCAAGAATTTTATTCAGCAGAAAGAATATAGATTTAGTATCATGATCATAAAGGGAAAAAATGCACTGAAAGAGGTGCCGACCCATACAAATGAAAATAAAAAGCGTGGCTTAAGTGACACTGAGTATGGCACAACGCCGAAGAAAAGATAGAAAAGTAGGTACTCAGTAACTGCTTCCTTTGATGAAAGCTCTAAAATTTATTGAGGAAGTTTCTGTGTAGTGTAAATAACGAACCCGCCTTAAAGTATGCAACTATATAAGCCAGCATAGAAATGAATATATGCAATTCCTAACCAGGGTAAAAAAATATTTCTTAAAATCATATTGCTGGTGACTGCTGTGGTGGGTGGTTAGCAATGCGCGCTACCAATCCGCAGGGCCTGGGAGACCAATTAAAGGGCAAAGTGCCAAAGGAAATAGTGGCTTAGCTACACGAGCTCTGCATTTTTCTGCTCACTAAAGAATATTTCGGCCTAGACTATTAGCGTTGTCTTGGATTGATTAGAAACCCGGTGCTCAGATATACTGGCTTGTAAGATATTAAGGGAATTCTGGCCTAACACCAAGCAGAGAAGCACTCCGAATAATAGCAACCAACACGGGACTTTGGCCACTAGGTAAGCAATGTGCCAAGACCGGGTCGTAACTGTAATAGAACTTGTCACAGCTGTCAGGTTAAAGATAGCGTATAGTAATCAGGATTTGCTGAGTGAATGTCCAGTCTTTGTTATTGGGTTAAAAAAGAAACATTTAAAATACACATATGTAGTAGAAGAACTGGTGGATCTTTCAGAAGCAATTTAAACAAAAACGGTAAATTCATCAGAGAATGAATGAAAGTAGGATTTGCATAGGCATACATACACAATACTTGTTAAATCGACCATTTTCTATTTGAATGTATTTTCCTTCTGTCATATAACAAAGTTCTGCCAATGGAAAAAAAATTGTTTTAAATATTTCTGAAAGCTCAAAATTTCATAATTTTCTGAATATTGTTGAGTATCTCGAAAGCGATTATAGTAGTTCTAGAATGGTTCTGGTATATGATTCGGTTAATTACCAAATGAAATGGTCATATCGGAAAAAGTGCTGACTTATTCCCTTTGGTAAATAACCAATTCAAATAATATATTCATAAAAATTAAAAATAGGATAAAACTTTATTGTGAAATTTAAAAACTAGTAAAAGCGACCACTTGCATACATACATTTTTGGCAAATTTTTTTCTAAATACCTCTCACTTATCTTAAAATTCCTAAAATTCTAAGTTGAAAAAAATATATGTATTATTGTAAACTCTAAATTAAAAATAAATTTAAATAAATAAGATAAATTCTTTGACCTAACTTTATTTAGATTTTGGGAAAAAAATCAAAGTTCTAAAATTCATTTATTTAAAACAATGTGCCAAAGCTTTTTTAAAGCTTTCTGTACAATTTGAATACGGCTGTCACAAAATAAAAGCTTTCGCTGGCCAACACTGAAAATTTGAGGATCTTTCAAGATCAGTTGGAGGTATTGAAAAAAAATTTGCCAACAATTTTTATAAGTTTTTTGCTTTTACAATTTTTTTTAATTTTGGAATTCTGTATTTTTCTATTTTTCATACTGTTTTATATATTTTATTTTATATTGCTAAATATAAACTACAGAACGAGACCAAAACCGGTTTAGTAACTATATTAGTTTTTGAGATATTTAAAAATTGAACTTTTAAAATCGCGGAAATTGTGAAATTTAGAATTTAGCATAACTTTCGAAAAATTTAATTAAATTTCTTTGGCCATGAAAGCTGAAGACCCTGAAAGCTGAAATATGCTGCTAAACAGTTAATGGGTCCTAAAGTGGGTTCTTGCATTCAAAAAGGAATTCCTCAAAATAAATACTATACAACTTCCTAACTGACTTAACCAAAGTTTTCGAGCTTACTATACCCGATAACTGACCTGACTTTAAAGCTCGAATGGAAGTAAATATATATGTATTAAGATGTTTAATTAATTACAATTACTAAAATGAAGTCATAAGCAATCACCGCACACTGTACACAAGCTCCCACATGCTTCATTGGTCCCAACAGTGCGCGACATATTGAACCGAAACGGTTTGTGGCAGTGGCATATGCGGCAATCACGTTGCCATATATACATATGTACATATCTATGCGCTATTGAACCACGCGCTGTCCCATGAGATGCGATTCGCGATGCACGCTGGAGCGGCGCGCCAAATCAAAGCGAGTTGGGGCGTAAACGTACAAAAATCCATAAATGCAAACACACATACATACACCTAAATGTACAAACGCAAATTGGAAATGAAAATAAAGGGCACATATGCTGAAATGAACTAACGAAAACAAATATGTACATACATACATACATACATACAAATGTAATAAAAGCATAGCCAAAAAAAAATTTTACGTTAAAAAAAATTGCGAAAAAATCGCGAATAAAGTGAGTCAAAGTAATGCAACAAAACGCCTCGTACATACAAATATGGCGGGCGCAGCTCGTATGAAGTAAGCGTTGAACCAGAAATGGGATTGCTACGCTGGTCGCTGTCGTTGATATTTTGAAATTGGAATTCGTATTGAAAGCGAAATTTCAAATCAGCGCACAAATAAAGAATTAAATAATAAAAAATAAATGAAATGAAAATGGCATTAAAAATAGTAAGGAAAAAAACAGCCGCTTCAAACTGAGTGGCTTAGTTGGCGACGCGTAGCCGACATGCCGTTGGATGCACAAAGGCAGAAAGTAGCAGCAGCGATATTAAGCGCATATGGATATCCACTTATGTGTATTTGTGTAGCTACATACATACATACATACGTACGTACGTATTTATAGCTCAACTGATTTGTGGGTGTGGATGCAAAAATTCAAAGCTATTGTCCAACTATGGTTTTCAGCCAACAACTTTTATAGGCATAGCTCTATTCATATGTTTGTATAGCTAGATATCTATCTATGTACATATGTATGTATTTTATGAAGTAAACAAACGTGACTTGTACACAGTTGATGTTACTGACCTCAGTTGATGCGCGCGCCGGTTGCAGGTTCAATGATTGCCAAATACTACTAGCGGCTCTCTGCAATGTTGAAAATAATGTTTGTTCGTTTTGCTTGCTGGTTCCAATATTCGGAGTACATATATGTGCGTGCGTGTATGTGCGGGTGCAAGTGCGGTAGGTCGGTCGCACTATTGGTCACACTATGTTGATTTTAGGAATGGATCGGTTGGTTGGTTGGTTGATGGCTAGCTGCTGCACTCGACTGTTGAATTGCTGAGTGAAATGAAAAATTGCTGAGTTGATGGATTGCTGACGAGGTTTTTCGATCTTTATGGGTTTCTGTTGTTGTTGTTGTTTTTACCATAAATTGTTGCACTGCTGAATTGCCGAATCGTTGAATTGGTTTGTTGCCTAGACAAGTTGCTGTTGGGAAGTCAGCTGCGGCAACGCTATGCGGCAGCGTAATGCATGAAAGTCACTTTTGCGGGGCGCGTGTGCTAAGTTTTGTGCAATACTTCATTTTGGATGCATATTCATTTAAATTCAGTTTTATTTTTTAAATTTATAAAAATTAATTTTTTTTTTAATTTTTTCCCACGCCTCTTATTTTGCTTATGTTGTTGTTGTGTTGTCTGTTTTTCACAAACTTTATTTCATTACATTTTTTTTAGTTAAATATATTTGTTAACTCGTAACTTGTAACTCTTTGATTTGTTTATTTTTTGATTTTGTGAAATTTAAATAATGTAAAAAAATTTCATTACATATTTTGTTTGAAACTTTTGTACTAAATTTTTATATTAATTTTTCACACGCTAGTTTCTTATAACTTTCAGCTTTTAATTTTTTTCAATTCAATTTTTTTTTGAGTTTTAGTTATTTAGGTTTTGTAAATAAAATTTTTTATTTTTGAAATTTTTCCCATATTTGCATTATTTTTTTGTCAAACGCTTTTTTATAAATAATTTTTTTTTTATATTATAGTTGGTAAATAATGGGATTTCAACAATTTTATTGCACACATTTACAAAAAAAAAATTGTTCGTTTAATTTGTGAACTTTTTTATGGATCTATTCATAATTTTCATTTTCAACCACTTTTTATTAATTTCTTAACTCACTTCTTGTTTGCTAGTTAATTTTCGCTGCTCTGCCCACCGTTCACTTACTTCTCCTTCAACCTTTTATAGCTAATAGGCAGTTGTTTTTCTTTTTACACTCTCTTCACTAAGTTTACTCCATTTGTCATACTTTGTAAATATTTCGGTCTTTGCTTAGTGGCGATTCTACTTAAATTGCGTTTATTCTAGTTTTTTATTTATGTACGTACACACATACGTACGCGTTTCAAGATCTCTAAGTCGTCTAGCTGCTACTAAAAACCACGACAAACTGCAAGAAAGAAAATACCTATAAATAAATAAAAAAAATATTTGTATTTCTTTTCACCACACATTTCTCTCATACGAATAGCATATGCGGCGTAGAAAACCGGTCATTGCGTTTAACATTCAAAATTTGTGTTAATAATTATTATTTAAGTGAGGAATTTGTGTTACCGCGGCAGCATCCGCCTGACTAAAGCACAAATTTTATGGTAGATTATTAGTTTGGAATATTTTTTTCACTTTATTTTATTTAATTATGTATGTATTTATGTACATTTTCTCTTTTCTCACTTGGCGTTAAATTTCGAATAAAAACCACTTATTATTTCAACATCTTCAGCTAAACAAAGATTTCGACGAGCAACGCAACAACTCTGTTTTTGGCCTGCTAGGCAACTGTCCGACTCCGATCAGCACGATCATTGGAAAATCACAAACAACCATGAAACGCAGTCCCAATTCAGAGTTTTGTGCTCACGTTCGGCTCAATAATTGCTTGACTGACGCTTGATATTTGTTTGTTTATTTTATCCCCATTCAAATGCGCGTACATATGTAACTATATTTATATGTATGTATGTATTTGGATATGTGCGTACTAGGCACCCACAGCGCACTCAGACATCGAATTGACGGCATCGGTATTTTTCTTTTATTCCGTTTTTGTACATATATATTTTTTTAGTAATATTCCTCCCTTCATTTTTATTGTACTCCGGAGTAGGCGTAAAGCAATGCAAGAAATAACACAAAAAATCTGACAGCACTTACGTAGGATGTACATATGTATGGTATCCACCCCCGCTTCAAGATCAGCTGGAGAGAGAGGGAGAGAGAGTATGATCGACGTAGAGCGCTACAGGAAGTGATAGAGTAGGTATTCTAGGCATATCGTGAAGCAGCTTGGATGAGTAGATTTAAAGGCATGCCTTACAAAGTAAATGTGAATGTACAAATGTACAAATCGTGTGATCCCTGCTTAAGTGTCAAGGCTAAGCTGTTTTAGTTTAAAGTTCTTTTGTGAAGAGATAGTCGCTAAGCCCCCTCTTCTTAGTACTGGATCTTAGTTCTTTGAAAGGAGTATTTTGTGCAACTCTGGGTTTGGAACCCCTCCCAATGAGAAGTAAGACAATGTCTCGGATGAGAACTCCACATTCGGCCAAAATTGCTTTGCAGTTACAGTGACCATCAAGAAGAAGAAGCCATTAATAAGACGATTCGTTTGATATACACACATACATATGTATGTAGGTTTGCTAGACCAGATAAAAGATACGTTTGAAAGCAATCGCCTGATTTGTGTGCACGACACGACGGAGGAGCACAGGATATCAAAACCAAAGAGCGCTTCGATGAGCTCCTTAGAAGGCACTTTGTTAATATCCTGCTTGGCGACAAAAAAATCCAGATGGGCTGTTGGAGGCGGACACTTATCTCTCCCGAGAATTTTCTCTGCAATGGAGAGAATACCAGGAGAAAAGGATGGAAATTCAACGTATTTGGAGCTCGATAAGCTGACAATCAGAACATCGTTGGGAGAATGTTATCATAAAATAATACAGCGATGAAGTAATGCAGAGATGGAGATTAAAATCGGAAACTGGTTTCACCCGAAATATGAGATCCCGCCGTTTGCGCCAATCATCAGATGGGCATACACCGTCTTTTTCTATAGTTTTAAACCTGCTTCGACAAAAAGACGTTGAGCAAACTTTTAACTCCGTTCAATTTGCGAGGGACCTCTACTAGTCTTTCGAAAACAAACTCGGTTTCAGACTAGACGACACACCGACTCTCTTAATCTTATTAAAAAAAAAAAAACGTAGTGCGAGCAGCCAATCTTATCGCATCAGAACCAGCAGAAAAGGTCCGATGCAGCACCAAGACCGTCAGTGCAGCATTTGCCAACCTAGATAAGAAGGTAAAACCTTAAGTTTATGGTACATCTAACATCCACCGATATCTTAACCGAAGAGAAGCGAGAACTCGGTTAGGAAAAGGAGACGAGACATGGAAACATGGCGGGTGCATTAGGAATTCAAAAAAATTTGGGCGCACTTAGTTATTTTGTAAATCGTAAAAATTAGTGTTCAAACTCTATTCGATTAAGCTTCCTCGGCATATCGGCAGCAGTCAGTAGCGCACCCCCGGAAGGTCTCAATATAATATTTCATCTGCAACCACTGCATATTTTCATCCATGGTACGGCTGCAAAGAGTGCCCTAAAACTCAGGGGAACCAATACGCGGAAGCCAACCAATTTCGGGCTTGTAGCAATACTGAATGAAATAAAAAGGGACCGGCTAAATGGACTCAACTACCAAGGTACCTATTCGATTGCCGATCAGAGAAGGATGGGATATAGGACTATCCCTTTACACTGATGGTTCAAAGATGGAGCAAGGAACTGAAGCGGGTCTCTACTCGGAGGATCTGTAGATCAAACATTCCTTTCATGATGAGCTGACAGATACAGCTATGAGAGGTCAATTTATGAGGCAGGTATCTCCATATTTCAGCCATCACGTTAGGAAAATTGATGAATACATTATAGCCGTTACTTGTGACTTGTGGGACAGACGGGAAACAGGAGAGTATGTCGCTGTTCTTTCTCGAAACATCTTAATTGGAAACAGTGCGCTGTAAGCAAACATGTCTACTAGAATATCTTGGGATGGAATGCGAAGGAAATATGCAATTATTTGTAATGGTCATTTTTCTACGTAAGAGCAATTTGTTGTAGACGTGGCTGCAACTCTAGCTTCCCCAATGAGTCATAGTAAAAGAAATCAAAAAAGACCTCACGCTAACCCCATTACAAAAAAGGAGAAAATAAAAAATTACAACAATTAATTTAGCAACAAAGCGAGGAAGGAAGTTCGTGGTTTGTTTCCCCTTTACACTGAGCAGCTTAGCGGTTGTCGGTTTTGTTGTAGAATAATGTCCATTGTACTTAGAAGCTTATGTTGCTTTGGTTAATTTCTTTATTTTTCACAATTCGCTTTTGCGGTGGTTTCATTTCCCATAGTTGGTATTTGATATATACGCAATTATTTAGGTATGTATGTATGTATGTTGCTTTTATTTTATTGTCTCCAGTCGCCGGTTTCTTTGGCTTATTTATTATTGTACTGCCAACGTCTGTCACAGCCATCGGTACTTTACTGCTTCCTTCTTATTTGTTTCCTTCAACCGAGCGTCGTCTGTCACTCGCTTGTGACTTACAATTGAGTTTCTCACTGCCTTTGCTCCTCCTCTACGCCACGGCTTGAGCTCCGCACCCACGAACAATTGAAAAATCACATTCACATCGAATAGTAGATTTTTTGGTTTTATTTCTACTCCCCTCTTTTGCCACCACTTCACTTCACTCGTTGGAGCACAGAGTCGCAATCACAGCTCAACTCAATAGCTACAGCTCAAGCACTCGGCACAGCGTTGCGGTTGTGAGCGACGAGTAGTCATTCAATTTTTTTGTCTTCTTTGTACTTTTGTTGTTGTAATTTTTATTGTTGTTCGTTGGCAATACATATTGTTTAGAGCTGTCAACGTTGAACAGAGCTGAAATCACTGAAACCCCCAAGTAAGAAGCATGTAGGTACAGCAAAATCTGAAGCCAAGAAGAGCCCCAGAGCGATGTTGACGGCTGAGGTGGCATAAACAATACCAAAAGAAAAAAGCCAAAAATAATAAAAAAAAAAACTATGAAAACCAGTAGACGATCCAACCAGTGAGCGGAGTAAATTTCAACCAGCGACCAGATCGACGACGACAACAACAAAAACCGGAATTTTGATGAGCCCATTGAGAAGCGAAGCCACAGTTGGTGGGAGCGCGCGTATATGGAAGCTGCGGTGTCTTGAAAAGAGACATACATACATACATACATAGTGCAAAGAGAGGCACACAGTAGAGCGGCATCTCATGGCCAATAGCAACAACGTTATGCCAGCGCTAGCAGCACATTCCAAAGCGAACGTTGACTGTGGCAGAATCTACAATATTAGTCGGCAATAAAGTCAGCAGCGCAGCAGCTCAAATTACTGCCAATGGTTTGGCGATGTTTGGCGTTTTTGCTCTAATTGTTGGTGATATCGTTGTGATGCCAACTTTTTATTGCTCCAGTAGTTGTGTGTCTGTGTAAGCAAATCGCCGCCACCATGGTGCATTTTCTCCGTCTCCCTTTCTTGTCGTCTACAGCTCCATCTGGTTAACATCGATCTTGACGTTCGCCAGCATAGCGCTTTGGAAATGGAGTGGAACAGCGCGCTGGCTGACTGGCCACAATGCAACAGCAAAGCACACCTACACACACACACACACACACACTTCCATGCAAGCATTCTTCATTAATGGAGCATATACATACATATGTACATAGTTGTAGATGAAATTCAAGTCAACTATTACAAGATGAGCGCTGACTTTAAGTATTTTGCAAAAATTGTAGTAGTACTCGACCGCTTGGCGACGACTTTTCATTGCGACAGCCAGTTTTGAGTCGCCCCATTCGCTACACTGTTGCAATTCAAGATCGGTCAACGATATCGCATCGCCAATATTGATGGCGAAGTTAATCACTCAAGCGGCAGCTGTCAACCAATCAACCATAAATATGTAACGAATCGAGCCACCAGGCAAGACTGACCAGACCAGACCAGACCAGACCAACTTTGCGATCAATACAGTCATGTCCAAGAGCATTTCAATACATAGATCAACTCAAACTGTTCTCAATGCAGGCTGTTCTAGTCAATCGCGCAATCGTACATTCGATCCAATCAACCATTTATCCCACTTTCAATGCTGGCATTTAGAAGCGCTTATAGGTACAAGGCTTTCTAACCATCCATCCACCCATCCATTTACCCATCCAATGAACCAACCATACAGCAGACCAACAGCACATTTATTGAAAATGCATAAATTTGTGCACACATATGTAGCTACAAACATACATACACTTGTAAGCATTTATGTATGTCGTTACATCTAACCATTCAACCATGAAGACCAAAAACAACACGCAACGCCAATTCACACAAGTACACAAGTCAGTTAGTCAACCAGCCAACCAGCCAACCAGTCAAGCCAGCCTACTTATTTGTATTGTGGTCCACCATCAAATGAATTGGTTAGTGAATGTGTCGCCGCTAATCAATAGCCAATAGACACAAGATGGCCAACCGCCATTACTACGCATAGATACAAGTCATTTGAGCGTTTCAATGACCGGATGAATAACGGATGGGCGGATGAACAAATAGGCTGTTGGCGGTTAGCTGGTTGACGGTTTGCCGAACGAACGGATGCTTGTACAGTGAATTGTGCATTTATTGATGTAGGCAGGTGACTAGGCGTCTAAACTGTTTTGCTGCAATGGGGAAAATTTGTTTGTTGGGTGCAGGGGCAGGGGTGGAGGAGAGCGATTAAATCTATGAAGTTCAAAACTCGAGAGGAAAGGTTCATATGCGCGTACATTTTGTTCTGATGGAAAGCCTGACGAGTAAAGGAGGCTAGGTGGGGATAAACACTCTTGTTAATGAATAACAAGTTTCTTATAAATACGGTGACCATCCGTATTTTATTTCAAAGTACAGCCCTTTTTGTTAAGGAGCTGTTCTTTGACATTATTTATTTTACTCAAAATCAATTTTAACCCATAGGGTAGCCCGATTTCCCTTCTACTTTGCAACATAATATCCTGTTGAAGGAAGCCAGTCTATACCCCTCACGAAGCCCATAAGCACAACGCATCAATTCCAATGCCTTAATCAGCGCCCTGAAATGCAAGCACTGCAGTACCAATTGGCAGTGTGTGATGGGCATACTTACCACTTTGGTAATGCCGTAACCTACCTAAAGCCTCTGCCGCTATTTGGGTCCCGGCACCCGGATGAAATGCAACTCCACATTGAACCATTGCCGGTTCTACCCGCATTTGGGTGGTAAACCACAACCACCACGTTACTCTTCGAAGGGCCGCACCATAAACAGGCCGGGGTAATGCTCGCCAGACAGACCAGTTCAACCAGCCAGCCTCGCCTGACTCGCTCAACCTGCACAACTCGCTTGGCACAGACTTGCAAAACTTATTCTCATACACACTCGATGTACGTGTCTTGCGCGCCTTGCTCATCCAGCTAGTTTTGCCGATCTAGCCGGTGGACGCACTCCGGGGCATCTGTTCCCCGTCGTAGCAGAATTAAAAGTGTGGTCAGACCTCGAAAGCCGAAAACTTCGACCAGTTGAGCCTCCATCGACTCAGGACTGGTAGCCTTTGACTGAACACCCCGGGGTTGTTAAGCCCGTAGTTCCACTTACGCGGATCCCCCTGGGAGAACGTAAGCGATACAGTCCACATACATGCGTTCATGTTAAGAAGTGACAAACTTCTCGTTAGCGATCTTTCATGAAGTCAGTATATCAGACCCGGATGGTAAAAAAAATAACCCTTTTGGTGTTCATGAAGTGGCGCTTTAAGCTAATATACCAGTAAATGAGTTGAGATGTATAGCAGAGTGCAAAGCTTACTGTATCTGAGTTCCGTCACATTAGACTGGAGAATCAAGGTATTCCGTATTAGATATCGACATCTTTCAACATCTCAGGATAGATTTAATACTTTTTACAACTAATATGGGTTTAAGCATAGTATCTTTGTATAACCCATGGTAATCACGAATAATTAGTATATTTTTGCAAAGCCTATGAATTTGCTCGTAAATTACGCCATTAACAAAATCAAAGCGACAGAGCGCGTTTAAAGTCTCACAGAAAAATCTTCGACTATCAAAGTTAACAGCATCAGCCTCATCTGCAACTCTGAAGCGACCGACAATGGGAAGCTTCACCGCACCGCACGTATAATTGCTACATTCAACAGGCCGCGCACAAGAGCCGCAACGCGCAATCAAGCGAGTGCACAAGCACACGCACACTAAACTGCCGAACACAGCGCGGCGCGGTGCAATGGCGGCAGCGCGCGATTTCCAGTTCGTTTCGTGGCTCGCGGCTTACAGAGCTCACATTTCGCAAAGCAAAAAAAAGAAAAACGGAAAACCAGGAAAAAATAACAAAGCAAATAAAACAGCTAAAAAATCTCGTTTATACCGTTTTCATAGCCGCGGCGGTTTGATGTTGATTTTTCAAGAGCAAATCTCGGTATGTAATGTGATGCCGCGCAATGCGGTGCGGTGAGGAGAGGAAAGGCAGCGCGCTGCCGCCATGTGTGGTGAGGTGAGTAGTGGAAGTAGGTTCGTATGTGAATACGGTTAGTAGAGGCGGTAGGTGGCAGGGTGGAGTGAGATGTGTGTGCGTGTGTGTGTGTGTGTGTGTGTGTGTAGTGAAGTGAAGCGCTCGATTGATGGCCGCACAGATCGCTGAAATACAATATGTAGGTACATATACGTAAGCGTGTTTAGCTGATTGTTTGGAAATTTTGCGGCCGTCGCGCTAAGCTTTGCCGCGATGTGCGCGCGCTGTGCTGTGCTCTGATGGTGGGCGCTACTAGCTTCCATTGCTAAACGATGGTGCTGGCGTTGGAGCTGGAGCTGCTGCTGCGCTGCGCATCTGATTCGCTGTTGGATGGAGTTGTTAGCTTTGTAAATAATTTTGCCATTATTTTTCTGTTGAAATTAAACGCTGCGATTTTTTTATTAACGGTTTGTATGTATGTATGTACCATATGTAGTAAATGCAGGAAGTAAGCGAATTTAATTGATTTGAAGTTATTTGTTTTTTTTTTTATATGAGTTGGGTGCGCATATGCTTGCATACACACATAAATACATATGTATGTATGTACATTCGTTTTAACGATTTCTTTTTCTTCTTCAATTTAATAGCTCGTTTTAAGGCAAATTCCCAGCACGTAATTTGTAATTTTTATTTTTTTTGATTTTTTTAGTTGTTATTTATAGGTTCCAACGACGTCACTTTTCAGCGTTGGTAACTGCCATGGTAACCAATACACAGGCGCAGTTCAAGTTGCACCCATACATATGCAATAACACATGTACAACGCTACATATGTATGTATGTACAGATATGTGTAAATATGTATATGAATGTGTATGTGTTTTTATACAGAAGAATGCACGTTTGTCAAGTACACTCTGGAATTTCTTGAATTTTTTTTTTGGCTTGTCTTCGGAAATTTCATAATTTTTGTTGCTTTTTATCCTTTTAAACGCTGCGCCCATGACATTCTTGCTTATTTCCCCGATTCGTTCACTTTTTCTGCACTTCTTTTTACATTTATCGTCGTCACTCAAACCTTTTCAGGAATTTTTAACTGCCTTTCTACTACTTTTCCCATACTTGTCTGTTCAACAAAAACATAAAAAAAAAAACCAAAACCCAAAAACTTGTTTAATTGCACCGCATCGTTGAGAAACCGTTGAGTTGAAATCGTCGCATACATATTTACACACAAACATACATACATACATACATAAGTTTGTACGCACAAAGTCGCCGCTTTTAACAGAATACATATATCAGTTATCATTCATTTTCTTGCATTCGCGCGATACGCCTACCTAGTTGTTAATTTTTCTTTTTTTCTTTTTGCATTTTCACCTTCACCGTCACTTTAGCTATTGCATCTTTTCATGTTTCCTCGAAAATTTTCTTCAATTAACTGCGCGGCGTCTTGCGTCTACACACTGCTTTGGCTACCCAGAGCAACACACAAACACAATCATCTACTGATTTCACACATATATGTAGCACCTTAATGGCACACACACACCTTAATATTTTTGAAGTATCTATGTACATAAGTATGTACGTAGTCAGCAAGCGGGCCTGCCTCAAAAAACAACAAAAATTGGTAACGCGCGCACACGCTCTAGCTACATACAAATGCACGTGCTGCAACACTCCGTAAAACACGTCCGCGAACAGGTAAATGCGCTGGAAAACTATTTGAGCCTCACTTCAATTTCGACGAGCTCACCACCAACATCGTCAGCGTCAGACCAGCTAGCGCGCACTTTAGTGTATAGGCCCGTTTACATACAACTTTGGCGTTGCGTTGGCGTTGGCGTCGCTTCGACAGCTGACTATGAATACATGTATTTATATGAAAGTCTCCATATAACCAAAGTTGGGCAACGCCAACGCCAACACAACGCAGAAAGATGGCCAACTCTCAACTTTTCGCGCGCGTCGTTCGTCAGCTGTTCTAAATAACCAAAATTATGTGATTTAATTTTAATTTTTAATCAAATGCGGGCAAGAAATATAGTTTTTAATGCAATTATTGATGTAAAAATTTTGATTTATCAGCCGCTAGTATGTTAATTTAGTGACCAAAGTATTCTGTGCTAAGCGTTCATTGTAGCAAGCACGGGCGTTACGCGCGCTGCTGTCAAAGCGACGCCAGCGCCAACGCAACGCCAAAGTTGTATGTGGATGGGCCTTATGTGTGCGAGCGCGCGGTAAGAGCGCGTTGCGTCGCCGCGCAGTTCCTATACTTTTCTTTGCCAAGAACAGCTAAACAGCTAAAGCGCCAGCATATCATGAAAGTCATTTTGAAATATGGAGAAGATTTACTAATATTTAAATTTTTGATTACAATTGAATACAAAATTCTGGAAGATTTCCTCTCGCGTCGATTTTTCGCGTGCGCTTATGCTCTTTCCCACGCGTCATACAGCGCGCCGCTCGTTGTTGATCTGTGTGTAACGCTCGCGCAATCAAAAATATTTCCCATGAAACACACATGCACACACACACTCAAACTCACTTAAGTGAAATTCATTCGAATCGAGTCTGCTGAATCGTTAAATGTCAATAACAGTCATTCGCACTCTCGGCTGCAAGATCGTTAAATTTCTGTATGTATGTATGTAGCTACGCCAACATAAATACATAGCTTGGTTGATTGCCAACTTTACTGTTGTTGCTGCGCTGTTTTCACACTCACAATTGGCTTGGTCTCGTACCTGTTCGTTTCGAGCTAAAAATTCATTGTTCGTGCTCACTAGTTGGCTAGTCGCTAGTCGACGTTGGTATTTCGAATTTTTTGTGGTTAACAACCTTTTCTCTGTCGTAGCTCTCGCTCTCCTTGATTTACCTGTTCACTTCACTTAAGTGAAGTACGTGTGCGCTCTCACCTGTAACTTGTATTTGTATTTGCCACATTTTACCTGGCTGTGTGCGTTCTCCTACTTATCTGAGTAACTTTGCTGGCACCGCCAGTACAGATACGCAAACAGGTAACAAGACGTTGGTCTCTTTCTGGTACATAATTGCATTTAGATAATGCTGCCGCGTTACCAACGAATTCGGAGTTTTATTGGAACATTGCTTGTGATCAGTTTTGAATGCAGACATGAGCTAACGGCTGCTTCAGTAGAAATGGCGCGTCTTGAAACACTTAGTAAAACAGACTATTTCATATTTCTTAAAATTAATGAAAATAAAAAATGGGGATTACTTTATTTTAACGCCAATCTGATCAGCTTTCTCCTTTAAATTTTTGGTGATTTCGATCTCTCTTCTAACGACATTTCATATGGAATGTTAGCTTTGAAACCCAGGCTGATGTGAGGGAGCTTTCGGTAGTTTTCTTTAAAATATTTCCCACCATTATCGCCTCACTAAAAATAATCTTTAAGATATCACTAGCATTCGGTGCCTACATTGATGATTGGAAATTGTCAGCACTTGCATGTAAAACACTCATTTGTAAAAGTAGTAAAAGAATGAATGACTATACACCAATTTCCAAGCTGTCGACTGTTTATTTCCAAACTATTCGAAGCTACTTTGCTACGAAAAGTTTGATTTCTTCCAACCAACATGGTTTTGTAACATAAGGCGACTCGCAACACTAAGCGCCTAAATGCATGCTATGCACTGCTGCGTGTGGAAACATTTCCTTTATGAAATGCTCTGTGAAAGCAGTAAATTGTTGCTCCTAGTTGCTAAAAGTATGCAATGTTTTCTTTAACTTTCATGGACTTCTCAAATGTCGCTTGAAAAAATTTATTTAATTTACCACTGTTATTATGGAGGAGTTTATAGTATCAAACCATACTTCTCTTTTCAAGTTCTTTTGCAGCAATTTATCAACCATTATTTCTCAAAGACGATGGACAACTATAATCTTACAAAAATCACCTTAGTACCAAGTATATGTAAACTGAAAACAGACGAGGACTGAGAAAGGATCAATCAGTGTCTAGACGGTTGAGTCACAGCATAAAAAGGTTGCAGGCGGTGTGTACTCCGCATAGTTGGGAGTATCTCTAAGCACCGTCTTGCCTGACACTTGCAGAACAGACGGCTATCTGAAGGCCACCAAAACTGGCTGGTACTGTGTGATACGATACCAGGTGGTGGCTATCAAATCTCTGAAGAAAGTTGTTGCTGATTACAGTAATAACTTGAAACCCTATGCGGTATGCTAAAGGATGCTGGGTCTAAGTGAGACCCGTCATCAACTGTCACCTAACCTAGACTATCCTAGCACCAAGTAGAATGTTACTACTTCACTCATACTATATGTAACTATTCGCTCCTCTATCTCCCTCTCTTTCTTTATATATCACAGATTTTCTGCAAGAGCGTAATTTTCCAAAAAAATCAAAAACTCGGGAAAACGGCTTTCTAGTAGAAAATCATTTCAAATTCTATATATACATACAAACATATGTACACACATACTCAACGTTCAAGAAATGGCCAGTGCCACTAAAACTGTCCATTTGCGAATAGATTTGGGAGCAAAAATCCACTACCAGAATCGGTTAGGGACCATATTAACATTACCTACATTGGCACTAAAACATATAAACCTGAACCAGTAAAGACACACACCCCAACACATTTCCTTGGGACAAGAGTACACTTCCGGCTCCAAAGCGGTCTGAGTGGATTGTGTTTGCTTGTTTGTGTTGACGACCCTGCAGGAAATGCATCTAGTAACTATCAGTCCTATTCTCACAACATTGGTCATAACAATAACAATGACAATTGGCACCATCAGAGCGCCATAAATAAATTGGAGGAATAGTATTAGGCGCAGTAGTAAAGACAATAGTCAACCGTTAGGTTTTGTCATTGGCGTGGGAATAGGGCTGTAAAATTCGAACTCCAGCTCAAACACACATTCTCACTTTTAATATCAAACAACAACACCTGTGAACAATTTCATTTTTTTTATTTTCAATTTTATATGATTTTAAAATGTTTGCAAACGTCAGAAAAAAATCATGGCCGACGAATTTAGAGAATGCTTTTACCTTCCAATGTTTTTATTATGATTGAGATCATAACGTTAAACCATAATTAACGCAGGCGAAGCGTTAAATCTTGACCTCTGAATAAAACTTTTTTTTCGCAGTTGCAAGGGAAACCCCTAAATAGTTTCAAAAATTATACCCTAGGTTATTTGGGGACAGTATATCATATTTGATTCTAATAAACGAATGCTTGGCAGTTAAACGCATTCTACGTGTTTGGCCGAGCTTCTCCTCGCATTCGTGTTCTGCTTTTTTTATCGCAGAAGTACACTCGGAGGTTTGCCATTATCTGCCGATGGGCGAAAGCTGCTTAAGAAAAGCTTCTCTTGATATTACTGGAACCAAAAATTTAAGCAGGGATCTCCTGAGTGGCAGTATGTACTTCTAAGCACTCGGATACGGCGGCAAGAAGACTACTCAAAACCGAAAAAAGTCAGAAAACTGCAATAAAGTATTAAAAAAAGGCCAAACATGAATTTTTCGCTGATGTTTTCCTATTTGATTTTTGATATAACAAATTTTTTACTTATTTTTCTCTGCGCTTTTCTTAATAAAAGCTACCTTCACTGTTAATAGTTTTATTGTATTTTTTTGTCATGGCTTCATACCAAAATAAGCATTTTCACTGTATAAAAACTAATTAAAATAAAACCGGTTTATCCGGGAATTTCTTACTTTCAAAACTTTCGGCTGCCGGGTTTTTCAAATTGCAATTTTTTTAATAACTTGAAAACCAGTTTTGGCAAAAAGGCGAATAATCAAATACCTCAATCGCTACCCACATCTGCAGCACTGCCATCGGTGCCCTATTGTTTTCGTTTATTACTGCTTCCTGTTGGTGGTATCTGACGGACATTTGGCGTAGCTTTAAGCTCCTCCTGTTCCTCAAGTTTTCCTTTTGGCATCTGGCTCTGTGAAGACCATCCTCTAACTACTTGTATACACCTTGCCCTGTCTTCCTCATCGCGTTTGAGTTTCGTACGGCTTTTGCATTTTGGCAGTCTTTTGAAGCACCTAAAACGCCTTCTGATTCTGATGATTTTTTAGGAGCAGGCCTACTATGGGCAAATACTTTCATTTTACTGATTCGTGGCTCTGGTTCTTCTACAGTACTATGGCTAGTGCAACCAAAATTGGCTGCAATCGTTCTACCTGTATTCATATAATTATTACTGTAGCTTGTCAGTTATTGGTGGAATTTTTCAATAGTTTTTTTTTTCATTCTGGATCGCCCACTTAATGAAGATAACCTTGGGCATATAATGCCTGAGTCAACAAAAAATTTACGCGTTGTTTGTAATATGGAATAGCTAAACTATAAAAATGCGGCAAGCGAAACAATTCCTAACGACAGCTCTATGGGAACAGTGAAATAGAGCAATAGTTGGTTTTTAGTGCGGTAAGCTGATGGGAAAGCCCCAAACTTTTTTAGTTTTCAATGGTGTTTGCCACCGTCCAAAAAAGCTTCCTGCTCCACAAACACATATAAAAATACAGTTTCTTAGTGCCGCTCTAATCATTATTCATGACACGCTCGATTTTTTGTGGATTTGTTTGCCTTCTTCTCGTTTAAGTTCCAGCGACCAGTGCGTATACGTAACCAAAAGTTTTGAGCAATCGCAGAAACGGAAACGCAAATCACTGTGCAAAGGCTGTACCAACGGTAATAGCAGTGCTTTGTAAAAACGCGCACACACAATATCGCTAGATTTGAAATATTTTTTTTTTGAGTGTGGCCATAAGTGTGCATATCTTGAAGACCTTGAAGTCAAGTAAATTAAAGCATTTAAACAATATAAAGTTGTAGAGAGTTAATAAGTATGCAAGGCAAGTAGCTTAAGCCCGCACACACTTCGTTTGTGGGCTTTAAAAATTTAATTCATCAAGCCACAGAGGCGGTTAAGACATTAGAAGCCAAAGCCAAGTAATCCATCTACGAGCGCAAATGAAACAGTAGTCCTTGAAAGTAGTAAAAGAGAAAGTGTTTGCGGTGAGGGATTTAAATTTTATTCAATCAACGCAACCGTCGAATCGCGCACCGACAGTTACCATAATATTTAGTGTCAGACACATACATAAAGCATGCATGTGTTTGTACAAATGAATATGTGCAACCCCGCCACCACTGCCAAACAAAGCAAAAAAAAAGGAATGAAAGCTGCGACAGTCGTAAAAAGAACCTGTTGATTTAATTTATGCATATTAAGGCGGATGGCTGAATGAAGCACTTTACTCAATCCAAATTGCCGCACTCATCCATTTACAAACAAACATATATATTCACATAACGGCCAGAACTTTGCAAAAGCTCATAAAACTGGGTGCCGAGTGATAAAACTTTTCGTTAAAAAGAAAATTATTCATACTCCGTTTTTCTGACGACTCGCGGCAGGCTTTCTGCAAAATAGCATCTCCTTGGCGTTTTCTTCAACTTTTTGCTTGTTGCTTATTGTCTTCATTGCAGCGGCTGTCGTAAAATTATGAACTCGTAAAAAAGTTTGCGAATTTGTGCTCGTTTTTCGCTTTTGCTATCTGATATTGAAGGCGGGAAAGTTTTAAGCGCATTTGTTATTATTTTTGCGGGTGTTTAGTCTAAAACACAAACTTGATACACTTTCAATGAAAACTTATTTCGAAGAATACCATTAGCTAGAGTATATGTAGTTGTGTTACTGGATTTTGCAGAAATATTAGCACAACGGTAAAAAGTGTTAAGACAACTTTTATGGAAATTAGATTAGGACTTTAAGAAAGGTATCAGTTTTGCCAACTGAAACTAGTTAGTTCAAAGCTTACAAAAAGTTTAAGCTTTGTATAGTAATTTGTGGCAGCTCGGGTATTTAAGGCATTATAAAAGCAAAGAAGCTGCAATGGTTGGCTGTCTGCTAAAAACGCATAAATTTTCTGTAGATAAAATATTATCACGAAAAGAGGATTAAAGCTCGTTAGTACAGTAAATGAATGCAGCAGCTTTATACATAAAAAAACTGAAAAGCAAAAATTATACACATCTGCCTTTTATTTTTAGGCATTTATAACAAAATGAAAAGCTTTAGGTTTCCCGAGACTCTCCGAATTATTTTCGGAATCTTGAATTTTTTAGGTACTTTTCGGTACTCTTCAGGTTTTATTTTTCGGTATTTTTTTAAATCTTTTGCGACTTGTTTTTGTGAATTTTCGAGATTATCTATGTCATCGAAATTCTTTCTTTATTTCGCGTTTTATTTCAAAAATTTTATTTCCAAAATTTCTCAATTTTTTTTCGGAACTTTTGGCAATTTTTGTGAATTTAGGAACTCTGCGTGTTCTATTTTCCGAGTTTTTTTCGTATTTCTCTAGATCGTGCAGGATTTGTTCGGTATTTTCCCTTTTTTTTCGAGATCCTCCTGCTATCTTTTTCGCTTTAGCTTTTAAAACTTATCAGTATTGTTTCTGTTTTATTTTTTAGATTTATTCTGGATTTTTTGGGGTTTTTTCGCGTTTTATATGGGTTCAGATTTTTTCTGCGTTCTTGGGACTCTTAGGATTTCTGTTATTTTTCAAGATTTGCTCAGTATTTTTTCTGTAACTGTTGGCATTTTTTGTGACCTGCTGTGATTTTCGAGTTGTTTCGATATATTCTTAGATCATTCAGGATTTTTTCGGGATTCTCAAGATTTTTATTTTTCGAAAATGTTTTTCGGTGTCTTTTTCCGGAAGGATTTATCGTTTTTTGATTTTTGAGATTTTGTCTGTAATTCTCTGAACCTTTTTGAATTTCGATTTCTCGATGTTTACTTCGTGGGCTTTTGAAACTTTTCAGTATTCTTCGTGTTTCATATTTTCCTCGTTATTACGGGTATTTTTCTGGATGGTTCAGAAATTTTCACGGGCTATTCGAAACTCTCTTATTTTATTTTAGTTTTCGAGACCTTCGGGTATTTTTTCGTAACTTTTTCGAATAATTTGGGACCATCCGGGATGCTGGATATTTTTGTATTTATTTTTCGAAATTTACTCCATATTTATTCATGAAATTTTATTTTTTGAGGTTATTTCTATCGTTCAACAAGTTTTCGATGATTTTCAATATTCTGCGGTTTTATATTTCGAAAATGGTGTGTATTTTTTTGAGAGCTTCTGCAACTTATAGGGACACTTTCGGATTTTATTTTGGAGAAATCTCAAGAAATTCTTGGAGTCTACTGAATATTGTTCGGCATTTTTGGTGTTCTATTTTACGGGACCGTATAGGATTTCCGGAACTTTTTGGGAATTTTCGAGTTTTATTTTTCGGGATTTTGTCTATAATTTGTTCTAATTTCTAATTGTCTTACTTTGGGATGTTTTGATCTTCTCGTATTTTATGTTTTGAAATTTTTTCGGGACCTCTTCAGATATGTTCGGAATATTTGGAATTCTTCGTTCTTCTCCAATTTTTTTTTGTGGTTTTCATGGCATTTTCGGATTTTTCTAAGAATTTTAGGCTCAAAAGTGCATTTAAAGTATGAATTTAAATTATAAAGATATAACGAGGCTACTTTTGTAAATTTTTGTTTTCGTTACTTTTATGGCCTTATATCAATTATTTTCAACAATTTTATTGAGCTTGAGCCTGCTTTTAAAATTTAATTTCTTCTACGAAAATGTAAATTGTTGTTGTTTTTCCACAACTCAAGCTCAATAAAATTGTTTTATTATATCTATTCATTTTCCTAGTAATTTGTTTATTTTTTTCTTGATTTGCCCTGTATACAATTACCTGAAATATTACCCCCACTCCACCTACACCCTTCCTCTCCAAAATGCTCAAGCAGTAAATACAATTTAACAACAAAATAAAAGGAATAAGAAATGGAGGCGAAGAAAGCGATAAGCGCTTAGCGTGTAGGAAACCTGCAATTAAATCACACCTTGAGGAGAAATAAGTAATTTGGCATTAATTCATCACAGATATTTTAGCATAATAATAGAACCCAACTTAGATAACTAAAAAAGGCAAAGGAAAAAATTAACAAAAGAAAGTCAAGAGCGCTATTGGATTTTCGGCTAGCCTAAATGTGGTGAAACTGGAAGAAATTGTTAACGGCTTTAGGTGCTCAGACAGAATAAGCAATGCAAATGGCATCGAAATGGAATATGTAGCTATGTATAATGATGCGTATATGTCATGTATGAGTATAAATGTATGTCTGAATGTGGATACTATGTACATTAGGTCGTACCCCCTTACAAGTAAACAAAAAAGTTCGCCGTGTACCCCTGAGTATAAAGTATTTTTGCGTGGCAATGCCGAGAATGAGAGTCACTTTTTTAAATTTTTCGGTTAACCCGACTGTAAATGTCAAAGATATAATGAAAAATGTAAAAAGGCGACCCTTACGTCCGGTAAAAAAGTTTTTTGTTTTATAATAGGCAATATTTTAGATTCCAAGGTGTATGGCGAATTTTTTTCCTGGTATGGTCTAATATAAATTCAAATCCCTGCTGGAAAGATTTATAATATTATTTCCAATGAAATCTCAGAGCTTTTGCGATCTCTTTTGATTAAAGCTAGTTGACTAAATATAACGCTAATTACAAACATAATTATACGTTGAATTTTTGATTTCTTTCTATATAGAACAATTTTATTTAGTTTTTAAAATCATACACAATTACATATTTGTAAGAATTTATGTATCTACTTTCCTCTTCTATGTGAACACATATATGCATTACGAACCCTTAGGCGTATTTTTTTTTTGTCTGTGTCGCCTTTGTCTAGTCATCATTTGCCATTAGGCTTAGTCAATCTGTTTTGTTAAGCCACCAGTTTGAATTCCATTTGCATTACATAATTATTTTTGTTTGCATAATTGGTGTTCTCTTATACGCACGTACATATGTAAATACATACATATTTCCAAGGCAGTCGCCTATCACTCATTTATGTACATAAAGTCTCAAAAGTTTAGGTAGCTAAGCAATTTAATTTAAACTGGATCAAGGTGAAGCTTGCCTTAACAAAACTGTAAAGGACAGGTATGTAAATATGTACATTTGTAGTATCCAAGTATTGTAAATGTGTGGAAAGGACAGACATAACCTCTACAATAAAATACTTTAGCGGGGTAGAAATACTCTCGGAGGTTTGCCATTGCCTGCCGACGAGTGACCGCTATTAGAAAAAAAAATTTTGTTTATTATTTCTTGATGTTGATCGGAAACTGGGCTCGGATCCAGACAGCGCAGAATGATAACAAGCACGGCTAATTACTACACAACAGCGACTTCTTCAAAAATTTCAAACCATAATTTATTTTTTAGTTCTAGACTTAGGATGAAATTGAGAAATGAAGGGCTGATCACATACGACGCACAGTGGTCTGAATGGAGAATCTAGCGCGACAAAATACTAGATATGCAAGTCTTCGAATCGGTACTAGGAGCGAATATAATTTCTTAGGAATGTCTAGCAAGAAGGTCCTTATGGTCAGCTGATGAATTTATGTGAAATTTGGACCAGCTTTTCTTTTGTCTATTTAATGTTTACAATTTTTTTGTTTCCATATATTTAATGCTATAGTAGGTGCAATTTCTATTTAAATATGTATATTATCAGGAAAGAATTCCAAATATCATAAAGTAATTTAAAAACAAATCAAATTTTGAATTTCGTGCAGCTAAATCTGCTATTCGAACTACTGTGTGGTGCACCCTAATGTACATGCGTGCATGTTACAAAATTGCTTCGTTTTATTTAAATCTACACTAATCTAACAAAAAAAAGTATTAAAGCTGTTGAATAACCTAAATATGTTTCGAGATTTGATAAAAGAAAAAATTTTCTGTGTCACGCCCTCCTTCCGATAAGTCCTTTACATAGAATTTCCATAATTTACTCAAATTCTATGACTTATTTTAAGAAGAATCCACTCCCTGACAGATGTATTTCTCATTAAATTGCTGTTGGCTGTTTAAACATTTCATCGAAATACCAGCAAAGTCAGTGGAAATACGTACTAACCCCTTTGTAAGTGCAATCGCATTACACTACAGGTTAACTGAAGCGCAGAAAAAAAAAGTATGCTCCCACGTGACACACTTGAACTCTAGCACGACTAATTTTCTTTACTATACCTATTAACATACATACGTAAATATGTATACGAATTTATAAGTAAACCTACAAAAATAGGTCAGTTATTTTTAACTAAATTAATTATTCATTGTAAATAAGTCCCACAAAAGGCGAATTGAGTAACGCCAAAAACAATCACTTTTACATATTGTAATTACATACATACATACATACATAAATATAGTATAGCATAGGAGATAGGTATGAATAACCAGATATGTACGTACATATATGTGCATCCATTTGTATGTACGCTGTTGCGTTGTGCGCTTTTTTTTTTGTTAATATTTTCCTATTCATCACTCATCCAGTTTTCCCAAAACATTTTCCCTTACGTGCCAAAAACGAATCATATTGAGGCTAAATATAGGCCACGTTAATCAAGTCACTCAACGAAGGCGACTATATTTTGGGTGAGTGCATTGCAACACATAAACAATGTGTAATAATAACAATAACAATAAATTTCATAGAAAAAGGGAAATGGAAAAAAAATGGGAGAATATGATAAAAAATTAAGAAAATTAATAGACGAAAATACGGGACTGCGAATTGTATACGAAGTATTAATATGTATAAATATAGGCATACATACATTAAGTGTACATATTTCCACACAGATAAAAACAACACCTATTGTGACGAGTTGTTGTATTGACATCGGACGACAAGGAGGTCAACTGTCTGTCAATGACTGCTTTTAGGAAAATGTAAACAAAAAAGTGTACGATAATGAAGACAATATTATTTGGTATATCCCCAATGTTTTGTAAGAACTTGCAAACTTTTTTTATTTTATTTTTATTTCTCTTTTTTCCACCACCTACAACACTCGTACAAGTCGTTGATTCATTCATTGAGCAATTGACTGCTTTAGGTTTACTGCGGTTCAAGCGCGACAAATGGGGGGGAGAAAAATTTATGAGTATCAAAGCGGTCGGCTGTTGACCCTAATACTTTTCAGTAGCCGGAAAAAGATAACGAAAGCATAGCATGTTTTCTGGCAGTTTGATCAGTTCTGTGGTCATTTGGTGTAAACTTTTCAAAGAGCCTATGCAAATGTGTGTCAGCCAACTATTTGTGCTCAAATTATACTTACATATATAATATAAAAAATAAAACCTTATGCAAATTATATATAAATTATCATGCAATAATCGTAAATCCTACTTTATTATAACTAGCGTGTCTGAAAGAGACATTTTTAACCCAGCCTATTGATAACAAATATGTATGTAAATGTGTCAGCGAAAAGCCGACTTTAACAATGGCTTCATGCACCCTCAATTTAGGCAATTTTGTATTAGAATGACTTTCATCAAGCTGACACTACTATTTTACCAAGTGATTTCTAAGTAAAATAAGATTTCGAAATTAAACCCACAACACTAATTTGTTAAGCAAAATATGTATGTTTTCTTTTCTATTTTTATTAAACAAAAAAAAAATACTCAAAAGCTTTGACGTCACCAGTCACACCCCCATCTTCGGAGCGACGGATAGTGTTGAATCCATACGAGTTTTCAAAAAATGAGTTGAAGAAAAATGCGAAAAAAATGTATGCTCTAAGAATCTTTGAAATCTCGAAATTGTTTCAAATATCTACACAGACACACACATACACACCGCACAGCAAGCGGCTGGTAAGCGCTACGTGTGGTAAAGTTAACAAACATCTGACTAACTTAAATTTCCAAGCGTATTAGAAATAGGTATTAAGAGCACGTAAGTAAACGCACAGTGTACTATAAGTAAATTATTATATGTATGTACATTAGCGTGGGCCGAAAATTCGCTATTTTAGAATTTCGATTGGTAATAGCAAAAATATGGTTCATTATGCTCTAAGAAATATCTGTGTGAAAATTTTCGGTCAATATCCTAGGCTCGCCCAAGTCCATCAAAGTTCAAGTACTAAAAAAAATTTTTTTTTAGCTAACTTCTATTCTCTACAAAACCATAAACCAAATTTTGTAGGACTAATACTTTAGAAGATTATTGCAATTTTAGTAAAAAAATCTATTACTTAATTTATTTATTAATTTTTAGGAGTACTCCATTCTAGATCTCGGTGATTATCATCCTAGCGACCCCTTTTTTTTTTGAAATTGCCCCAAAAATGTACTCTAGGCCCAGAGGTGTACGCCAAATTTAGAGGGAAGATTTTTCTTCCATCATATGATTTATGTTTGCTTTGTCCAGATTCTGAGACCAAGAACATTTTAGGATTCGCTCCAAAGACAGCAGCAATCGTGTGAAAGAAAGAAATATGGATGGACGATAGAGTCTTAAAGGAAATCTAAGTATAAATATATGTAAATTCTCTTCACAGTTATTAAGCATCTCGGAGAAATGAAGTCCCAATTTTTGTAAATGAACTTTAAATAACTTACCGCCAAAAGCACGCGACTTATCATGAATTCAGTTTTAGTTTCGATTTCTAGCTCCAAAACAATTTGCCATTCGTGGGTGGCGTAAAATTGAAGGTCCCGCCAATTGTGTTATAACAAAAGGACTCATACCACAAATTGGAGATGAAGCTCAGCCAGACACTTAAAACAAATTTTAAGGTCCAAAATATTATTAATCGAAGCGCCTAATTATAGCTAAGCACAAAATATTTTCTGCACTTAAAACTGTATCGTATTTTTAAATACCACACACATCCACACGCGTACGCACATACATACATACATAACCATTGACAAAGATAAACAGTTGCAACTGCAAAACTTGCAAACGCCTTCAAGTGCATAAATGTCATTGCTGACTCGACGCCGCAGGTGTATGCCAATGCAAGCAAGTGAACAAAAATGACAACAGCACAGAGATAAGGGCTAGGCCAAACTACATATATACATAGCGTATGTAGTATGAACTACTTCTAGGTTGAAATAATGCCGGCAGAAAAAGAAATATTACGAAAACAAGCAATGACGTCATTCTTTTAGCCCTACAAAAAGATAAAATTCGCTGCGAGTGGCTGAGCATATACTATGTATGCATGTAGAAAGTTATGCAAGTGTGGGAAAATTTTGAAATTCACACCATATGCAATTCAAAACAAAAAAAATACAAATTTTATTATTATATTTTTTATTCATGCTGCAGCACGTGTTTAAAACTTAGTGAAGTTTCTTATCTTAAAAAAATAAAATAAAATATTATAAATATTACCTTAAAATTTAAAGTAGAGCGTTAAGCTGACTTCATTCGCTAATTTACTTGCTTTTACGAAAATAAGTATTCTTCTTAGGGGATGCAAGTGTTTGATATCGTTATGTATTTTTTACGCAACAAAAGAGAAATACTAACGGATCAAAGATAGAATTTTTTCTTTACTATGACATTCTTCCAGCAAACGCGCGTTTGCAATCTTCGATGTATAAATCCATATGTAAATATTTATAATAAAATATAGTAATGTATGTCAGCGCATTACTTTAAAAATAGCAACAAAAAGAGCTTTTCTATGATGTCACATCGGAAAATTGAAAATGTGAGAGAGGGAGCATGTTAATGCAAATGCAAGAGAGCGGCAACTCTAAACTTACTACAGTCAACAAGATGACCTGATTTGTGTGTGTACGCGGAGGAAATGTTTAACGTAAGTTTTGAGAGCGCATCTTTCCAGTGGCGGTACTAGTAACATAAATGGGAAGGGTTGACGGCCCTAGTAAAAATATTTACTGGATCGCTTTCTAAAAAAAAACTTACTTCAAATATAAAAGTTAATAAATAACAATAAAATAAATAAAAATTTTAAAAATAAAATAAAATAATACAATATGAAAACAAGAAAAATAAATGAATTAAGTAAACTGAAATTGCAAAAATATTAACAAATTATATTATATTAAATAAAATTAAATTTAATTAAGATTAATTAAATTTTATAAAGCTAGGCTAAATTAAATTAAATTAAATTGAATTATAATTAATTTAATTAAAGTAAATTAAATTCAATTCAATTCAATAAAATTAAACTAAATTAAATAAAATTAAAAGTTAAATTAAATTAAAATAAATTACATAAATTAAATCAAATTCAACTAAACTAAATGAAATTATAAATGTAAAC
>NW_023458561.1:59574069-59591981 GCF_013731165.1 Rhagoletis pomonella | reverse complement strand
AAATTAAATCAAATTCAACTAAACTAAATGAAATTATAAATGTAAACAAAAAAATAAATAAAAAATTAAGCAAAGTGGAATTCGAAAATATAAATAAAATATAATAAAATAAAACAAACTGAAAAAATTAAGCAAAATAAATTATGAAAAATTAGATTAGGTAAAAAAAAATAAAAATTAATAGAGTAAACATAATAATATCAAAATCGAACATATTCAAATAAAAAATAACATTGAATGAAAAACAAAATTAATTAAAATCAAAAAAAAAAAATAAAATAAACTGAAATATATATCATAACAAAAAAAATAACACTCGAACACCACAAACTATTAGATTCCTATTAATGAAATGTAGCGCTTTTTATTACTTCTCAAACTCGAGTTCTTTCGGGTCCATTTCCCCAGCGGGGCAAATGCAGGGTAATTAAAAAAGTAATCAGATACTTTTTAACTAACTTTTTTGCGAATTAATTACCAAATACAACAATTTCGAACCATTGTCGATATCCGCTAACCTTAGCGTAACCAAAACCTAATCGCCAAAATAACGTTATCCGATTTTTTTTTAATTTCACTGCATTTGCCCCGCTGGGGAAATTGGCTTGGTAGTTATTGAAATCTAGCAATTTGGTTATTGTCCGATTTTGTTCATTTCAAAATTAATTAAATCTTCTTGAAGGGTAACCTACCTATTCTAATGCTATTTTAATCTGTCTACCGCCATTTGGCGCCCCTTCCGCTTACATATGTACATAACCCGCAGGCTGCCACTGGCTGTTTATATATACTTTGGCTATATTTGCCACCCAAAGCTTTTGCAATGAGAGCCAGCCAGCAAGCGATGGCAGATGGCCAAAAAAGTTGCTGACGCCGCTACGATTACGAAAAGGAGTTCGTGTCGTGCGGGCATTGGCCTCGTGAGCGTGCTGTCAGCGTCGCAGCTGCAAATGCGGCCCATTGGCACATAGCGGGTGCACAACTAAAGTGCACTGAAAGGCGTATGAGTGTGAGAGTCAAGGGAAATGGGCGGGTGAAAGAGAAAGGTAGTAATCACAGTCGAGAAAAGCACAATCGGCTGACACTTCGCGGGATTTAATTTTTGATGCTTTTCCATTGCACTCGAGTGCACTAATCCAAGGTATTGTAACAAACTGGAGGGGGTGGGTGGCGCACAATCAAGAGCACGCAAATTCACACACACACTTACATACATATGTACATACTTGCACTGAAAGCCGGCTACGCGTTGCTGCCACAGAAAATGTATGCCAGCTGCAGCAGCGACTGTAGCGTCGACAGCAGGACGTAACGTAAAAGCAGCTGCTGTGCGCCTAACAGAAAATTCATTTCGGAAAATTCAGTTGATAGCCGACATACAAAGCGTGTAGACGATAAAACGAAGAGCTCGGCAAATAGCAGAATTGTATTTAGTGAAAGGCAAATGTCGCCGCGTTCATGCCCAAGTGTATATACTCACTCGTTCGTATTCCGATTCTAGAAATTCTAATTTTAATTTGTGAATATTGAGTAGAAAAAATTTAAAAGTGAAACAACAAAAAAAAAAATTAGAGCACTGCTGTCTATTTTCGAAAGTCATAATTTTTCCAAATTTATCTAAGGTTTTCGCATAAAAAAGCACATGCGGTGGAAAAGTAGTAGCTACAGCAAATACAACAACAACACGTCGCAGCACTAACCGAAATATTTAAACGGAAAACGGAAATTGTGCGGCATTGAACGGACGTTTGTTGTGGCCGTTAACGGTTTATATTTTGCGTACGTGAGTTGTTCGGTAAGCGCATTTGCCGGTAAGACATTGGCAGAATGAATGCAGTGAAATAAAAATACAATAAAAAAAAAATCTTTGTATAGATACCTGCATAAAAAAAATGCGTAAATGCAGTGGAATGCTTAAAAACTAGCTTAGTACGCGAAACATACATTGTTGTGAATAATGACAAACTTTTTCGTACTTGCACGGAAATTTTGTAGTCTGAGGTGTACGTGCGCTGAAAAAGTAAGTGTTTCTGGGAGCATTAAAAATTTTGCGTGTAAGTTAATCGGAACTAAATTTTTTTTTTAAGTGCATATGGGATGTGCGTTTAGTTATTTAAGAAGCGGTTGTGAAGGTTTCAGTTTAGACGTGGTTTAAACAAACATACATACATACATAAAAATCCCGAATTTCACACACCTTAAATTTCATTTCAGGTTTGGAGGCAAAAGCAATAATTTTTTATCTAAAATTTTTTTTTTTTTAATTTCGTGCATGCAACATTTACTGCCGGTTTCACCAGTAATTTAAGTGTAAATTGTTTCGCCCTTCTAACAGTTTTCCCACTAAGTTCAAATAAAAAACAAAATCATTTTCCATGCTAATAGCTGTCGTGCATATAGCTATTATTGACTGTATCGAAAGAAATTACGTATAATCAACGTACACACTAGAAAATTCTTTATCAGAAAATTTTACAGACTTATAAAAATTTAGTGAGAATTTTCCAATTTCTCCTACCAAAATTTGGTGCAAATCGTATCCCAGTCGTGGAAATGCACAAATATTATCTCAATAGAAATTCGAGTATTTTGAAAAAATTTTGTTATCAAAAAAAAATTAAATAAAAAATCATAAATTTTAGAGATAAAGCTGTAATATCAGAATCGTAAATAATATTTGACTTTCATCGAAATTTGCATAGCAACCGGTGTACTCATAAAATTTTTGAATATTTTTGAATGTGCCGAAGAGAGCTACCCTCGTTTGCCGTTTAAGAAAGCGTTTTAAATCTACGTAGTATTCATGCACTTATCTAAAATCTAAAAAAAAATTTAAATAAGTTTTACTAAATATCTGAATAACTCAGTGAGAGCGGAGACCACGTTGTTTGCATGTATTTATAAAAGTATATATATATATACTATATATATGTAGATGTATAGGATCAAAAAGTATTTGGGTAGACACTTAGGGATGCGCCATACCGATACGATGTTCAATATATCAATATCGTTGTTCAACATATCGGTTTATTTATATCGATATCAGGTATTTTGTTTCGATACTTGAAATATCGGAAACTTTTCTCTACGTTCTCTAGGCTTCTAAACTGACAATAAAATTGAGTACGTTTGGAAAATGTGCTTTTGGCATAGTAACCATGCCGAACAAAAATTCATAAAAATATTAAAATTGCTCGTAAATTTCTTTATTTCAAGAAAATCAACGGCAAAGGCAAAATACCTCTTGCATAAAAATAATATTAACTAACCAAGACAAAGCAGAGCTGCTGTATTGCATTTTAGGCTTTAGAAGATTCAGCTGATCATGAAATTTTGTACTAGACTTGCTTGTGAGGAGCAGTAAATCAAAGTTGCAGAACTCTGGTTACTATTTTTTCAAACTCATTAAAGTGCATCTTATCTTATCTTATCCAAAATGTATGCTTATTTTACTTCCCGGTAAGGAAACTATCTTTTATATGCCCGTCTACGATTCATTAAATGGTTTTAGTAGAAAGAACGTAAGACTAAGGGTCGAAACATAGTGGAGCGGCGAGCAAAGCGAAGAGCTAGCATCGAGCAAATCTTCAATAACAAACGTGTGTTTACGTTTTGCTCTTCACTATGCGGTCTCCCATTGAAACATATGCGTTTGAAATCGACGCTTTGCTCGATGCTCTTTGCTCGCCGCTCCACTATGTTCTTACCCTAATGCGTCGATATGACTTTGGTTGATCTGCACTAACTAAAGCTAAAATTATCAAATACAAAGAATTAGACTTTAAAATCGAAATGCATGCAACAGTTGGTTCACCGACATATATTTGTACACATATGTATGTACGATAGATGTATACACATACATACCCACAAAGAGCGTTGAGCTGCCCTCAAAAGTAGACTACATAAAAATATAGCACTTCAAAACATTACGCATACGCCAAGCTGAGCCGGATTCGCTTCTTTTTTATTTTGTAGTGTTGAACAAATGTGGCTTCAGAAAAGTTCATTGCACGGAAACAAGAAAGAAAATGGTTGAAATGCTTGTTATAAGTGATGCGCAACAATGAATATTCACTTACATATGTATGTGTATGTGAATATGTATTTGCGCATGATACACAATCAATCGCCTTTTCTTCCTGTCTATCTCGTCCACACGCTCTGCTCACATGTACAAATTCCAATAACTCAGAGTTGTGCATGCGAAAGGATAATTACATATGTCGTACGTCAACATATTTTAGTGGCTTCATCAAACCATTAAGACCACAATAGTTACAAGAAAGAACAACAATAACTGAAACAGGGAGCAATGTAGAAGCTATAATAGACAGCAGTTGCAGTGATGAGGGCATTCGTTTTGCAGTTAAACGGTTTGTAGCCACACAATTTTATTAGAAGCAAGTCAACTTATAATACTTATATAGTGCTTATCATAACTATAGGACACCTACATATTGGCAAGTTTTTGACTATTTATTTATTTTATTTTTTTTTAAGCAATATAGTCCATTCTATAACAAGAATCATATTTGTACATCCAAGTTTCAAACTTTGTACAAAAATTAAAAGATATCTACAAAACTTTTACATTTCTTATTCAAAATGTTTAGAAAATTGTTGGTGTTCAGTTTTGGTGCCCGTTGATTTTTTTGAATTTTTTTTTTTGTTGACGTGGAACTAATTTTCTTCCATACGCCAATTTTATGTTTGACAATTTTTTTTTACATGTATGAAAATTCTGAGTAAAAAGTTTATTTTCTTTTTGTTTTTTTTTCTTAATTTTTGGAAAAAGTTTAAAACATGGGTTTATATGGCTTTTATTACAGAACGAACTATATTTTTTTTTTTAATAATTACAATTTAATTATAAAACAGTAAATAGTCAAAACTTTTCAATATGTGGGTGTCGTATAGTTACGATAAGCACCTTACAAGCTAATACGAATGTCCATATGTGTATGTGTGTACACACATATGCGCATATTTCAATTCATTATGCGCATTAATTGCAACATTCTCTTCTATATTCATGGCGAGTAGCTAATTTGCTGCCGCTCTGTGTTTTCTTTGTTTGCGGTCAGTGACTTCTGGAACTTCTTTCATTTCATCTTTAGTGAATAATGGAAAGCTTTGCTATGCTGTGGTTAAACTGCATGCATTTGCTTAGAGCACATCTTCAGCAATTTTTTTTTGTCATATCTCTTTTCATGTATTTACTTAATTTTCTCTTTACCAGACATTTTTGCGTACACGTCATTGAGTTTCTTAATTTATAAAAATATTATTTTTACTCAATTTTCAGTTGACAGAATGTTCACTGTCTACACGACTTTCCACAGATAATTAAACAATTTAATTAACTGCATTTGAATGCACAACTTCTTCGACTGCCAAAGAAATTGAGCAGAAATTGGGAAAATTAAAGGAAATATTCAAAGAATTAAGATAAGGATTGAAACCTCGCTGGTCAATTAGAGCTGTGAATAATGGTTCTAAATATTTTTAAAAGCGAAAGTTGAATTCTAAGAAAAATATGTTTGAGTCAGTTTTGTTGAAAAGTTCTTTGCTTTTGCAAATTAAAATAAAACTATTCGTATTTGCTTTTACAAAATTCACCAGCATAATAAATCTGCAAAAGTAATCCCAGGCAAACAAGCTACGTGTACGACAGCAATCTGTTCATGATCATGAAGACTTTCTAACATCAGCCTTCGTGGCGAGCAAAAACCTCAACTTGCTTCGGCAAAAGGCTAGAACGCTCTTCAGTAGCGCAAAACGGGCTGATGATTGGTCGACGTTTAAATCTGCCCTAACTGCTTACAACAATGAGCTCAGAATAGAGTTTTCCTTTTCCTGCTGCAGCAGAGCGCACGATCCATATCTGGAAAAATAGCCCTATCGAAATAACTAAACAAAAGTTTTCAAAAAATTTTTACAAAAATTTAACTGCATTTATTACTTATATTTGTTATAAAATAAATCAAAGAAAATAAATAAATATTTTACATTCATTCCTTAGCGAAAACAGGGCTATAGAGCTTGCGTAGAATAATTCTCCTGAAAGCGCTCAAAGTCTTCTCATCTTTGTTCGACATTGTCCAAGTGTCTGCGCCATATAATTATAGAGCGTGATTTTTGTTCGTCGAGAGATGGCGCTGCTTTGCAATTGCCTTTCGAACCAAAAGCAGCACCTGTTGGCAATAGTTATTCTTCACTTGATCTCCAGGCTGACGTTATTGAAGGTGTTTACGCTGTATCCTATGTAGACAAAGCCCTTGACTACTTCAAAGTTATAGCTGCCAACAGTGAAGTCTCCCCGAAATTCATGGGCCAGGAGGTAATTTGTCTTTCCCCCATTCACCGCTAGACCAAACTCTTTAGTGTCACTGCGAGTCAACATCAGATTGCAAAAGTCGCGCGAGAGTGAATGGCTTTGTCTAAAACCTCGTTGAGCCTCAAGTGGCGCGGAGAGGTCCTTCCCAATTCGGACGGCGCTGAAGGTTATGCTCAACGTCACTCTACATAACTTTATTAGTTTTGCGGGGTTACCCAAGGCTTGTTTAGTATTTTCAAGCCCAGCGCACAACCATTGCTGGGGTGGATGGTTTTTCAACCGGATTCGCATTTATATAGCGCGCCGCTTGCTCCGAGACAGACACCCACGTGTAGCCGCTCCCCCTGGTGAATAGGCGCTGCAGACTTCAGTGAGCCCTTTCGCCAAATAAGGCGGAGCTCCCTCCCTTTCTTCCGTGACCCAAAGCTCCACTCGTATTGGTTTCCGCATCTTGTAGTTGGGTTGTTCGCGTTGCCCAGAGTGCATGAACGAGGGTCGCAAGAGTCGGGATTGAGTAAAGCCGTGCCACTGTAACCATTTGACCCCCCGTCCCCCGCTTCTAACTCAGCCGACTATATAAATGCAATAGAAAAATCCAAAATTCAAAAGGTTTGCCGCCACGAAATTTAAAAAAGCCGGCGCGCCGTAAAGTTTGAAAGCCCTCATAACTTCAACTAAACTTTAAACGGGTCATCTGCCCATTGGTCATCCCGAAACTGTGGCATGTGGGACAGGAAAGAGGTATTTTTACAGCAATGCGTTTGGCCATGAGAGCTTTTAATTGTATTTGTGAAACTATCCAAAGAAATTTTATTATTCAATGCAATGAAATTCAGCTACATCTACAAAAAATGCAGCACCAAAAATTAATTGCAAATATTTAAAAGAATTCCATTTGGTTATTTGGCTACCCTAACTTGACCTCCTACATGGCAAGTTGAAAGGAATGCATTGCACATTTATCATTTTATTACTAACCAAACTAAGTGGCTAGCTAGGCTGCCAAGTTGAATGCCTTAGCTCTGCCATTCCATTTGTATGATAAATGAACGCCAACTCGCTGCGTTACTATGATTCATTCTAGGCTAACAATAAGTTATAGGCCATTTATGAGACGTCGAAGTGCATGGGTACGCCTTTGGGTATGCGATTCGGGCGTTAGTAATGTGTCTTCTCTAGTTTTTTTTTTCAGTTGTCAAAACGTTAATATTTACCCAACCCAAGAGTCCTTTGAAGGCATCAAGTGAAACGTCATTCTTTTTTTCAAAAGGTTTACAAGCAACACTAAAGCCCACCAAGCTTTCTATTCACGCTTTTTCAATGTCGGCAGAGATTTTCAAGAGACATTTCGTTCATTTATAATTTTTATAGCTATGTACTTCATTTCAGCTATTATTTCATCCCTTCAATACTGTGTATGAGCCTTTAAGTCGTTGCACATTCCACATCCATATATGTAGCAAGCCTGGTCAGCTCTCGAAGGACAATTTTCCCCCACATATTTTGGCAAATTGACAAACAAAAATTCCATTGAAGAACATTGAAGAAATTTTCGCACTGCAGAAATGCAGTGGCGCAATACGAGAAATTTGTTAAACAGAAAGCGCTTGGCGCCGACTGGCCAACAATGCACATCAAAATGTCAATGGCCAGAAAGAAAACAGAAGACGAAAAAAAATAGTAAATAAAATGGATGAAGAAGTGGCAAGTGTACAGAAATACTTTTTTATGCAGCATTAAGAAGAAGAGGGTGAGAAAGCAAAATGAAAATTGAAACGTATAAGTATATACTATATCTGTATGTACATGCAGATATGTTTGGAAATAATTGTGGCATAAACGATAATGTATATTATGTAGCTTAGGGTGGTGCTTAAAATATCAACATGATGAGGCAGACCCTTACTTTGTTCTTCGTACAAAATAAAGACATCCACGGCACTTACAAAATTTAAACAAAACGTAATTTTTTTAATTGCCAAAAAAATGTATATATTCGCCAAAAATAGTAAAACTACGTTTTTGTTTTTTCTCTTTGACGTCATGACTTTTTTTAAGGACTTTGAAATTTGAAAAATATAATTTTCTTAAAAAAATTATAAAGAAAAAATTTCAATCTAGAAAAACAATATGACTATCAAACTAAAGAGAAAAATCTTGGGAATTAAGGCCGATTAAATTTTTTAGTGCGTACGGACAATTAAGTATTAAAAATGTTCTGTTAACATTTTACCGCTGATGATCCTTGAAATTTTACAAAAATCATTTTGGAAAAAATCATATGTTAAGGACTAATATGCACTCGACCACATCCTCGAACTTCGTCCTTCTAACTTTATTCACTTAAAAAAATAAAACTAATTAAAAGGACATTTTCAATACCTATTCGTTCTTGCAAACCAAAAAGTGTTAATTGTTTTTAAGTCTACAGAATTTCCTCTTTGAATTTGATACCCGTACCCTTTTTTTAACAATTTTTGGAATTTGTCATATCTTTGAAGCTTCAAAATGCTTTTAAAAAAATCCTGACGTCAAAGTTTCGTGAATTCATTGATTGCTTCATGTGTTTCGAAATTTTTTGTTTTTGACGCACGCTGTAATATTCCAAATTTATCAAATTTCAAATCAAAATTTTTAAATTTTTTTGGCGAATTCTAAATTTTTTTTTAAATTTTGTTATTTGCGTGTATGTTTTTACTTTTTACGTAGAGCAAAATAGTGGGATGACCCATAAAAAATGTGTATGTATGTTGAAATATTTAAGTACTACCCTAATGTATGTGCTGAGCCCAATCATACTGCAAAACCGTGGTATTTACTCGCTGCACAAATAAAGTTTATTAAAATAGTGATCACAATGCCATAAAGCAAATGCATTTATGAGCTCACTTGTAAAAATTCATTTGTCTACAAACTCAAATAAATTTTAAATACGCAATAAGCGCGTTAGCAGAAAATCTATTTTTAGATATTTTGCGAAGGAAATATGTCTGTAAGTTTTTACTGATTTGTACTTATTCAAAATTTATTCTACAACAGTTTGGGAAAATTTAATAAATATTTTACTGAATGCTTTATCCTCAATTAAATAATTTTCTTAAAAGCAGGCGCTGCTGAAATCATAAGTTATTTAATAAAATAACAACTGTTGCTGTAAAAAGTTTTCTAATTTTATTAATTGATTACTAAGCCACAGATGTTCCAAGGCTTCGCAACAAATTTGTTTCAAAATATTTTTTTTTTTTTACTTTTTCAAATCAAGTATAGCAGAATGTTATATAACCTGTGGGATGAATTTCATACTGATAATGCTTCTGCTTCGTCTCCTTATTACTTGACTACTCTAAAAACTTCGCTAATAACTTTTTACCTGCGTGTAGCTATGTATCAGGTATCTTGGTGAAAATAACAAAAATTAATTTATGCATATTTAGCTACTAAAGCTTTCATAATGTATGTACATAAATATATGCATTCATTTCAATAAAGTGCATATGCTGCTGCACTTCCATCTAAACCAAAATACAAATTTAATTAAATGCTCGTTAAATTTTACAGGAAACTTTCAATTAAGTAATACGAATTTTCCAATGCAAATATCTTTATGAACGCCGTAAACCAGCAACTAACTAATACTTGCAAACTAGATTAAATATGGGCAACAAAATGTATGCAGCATTATGCTGATGGCATGCTTCAAATCCGCTTCAACCTTTGATGGCTGCACTGCACTACCAGTGACGGTATGAAAATTTAATTGAATTACGATTAAAATTTCGTTTCAAAATTGCATGCCACTCGCTCAACATACGAGTACTTATGGTTCTTTGTACGCACGAACGGCTATGCAAATCAGCAAAATGCAACAAAAACAATAATGCTAAAACAAAAGCACTATCCTAGCTATGTAGAGCTCGCAAAGTAAAGCCATATTTGGCTATATGAAAATGGGTTCCTTTGTTGTCAGTTAATGGCAGCACCAAAATGGAGCTTTATCATTGTCAAAACTGCATACATATGTATGTGCATATGTACGTATATGTATGCACAAACGGGCGCTCTCACAAACCCCCCCCACACACACACACACACATCTGTATGCATCTGTACGGTCAATGGCAAGGACGGCACTTTCTAAACAAAGGTGAAGCCAGCAGAAAGTGCTGTCAGTTCATTTTGTTGTAGTTTTTGTTATCGCTTGCAGTTAGTTTGTGTCATGTTTTCCAAAAGACACGCTTTTGTATTGGCCTTTTTGGCGCCAGCATACAGCAATGACATGCAGCACATGTGCATACATACATACTTTTTAGGTACAGGCAAAGTTATTGCACACATATGCATTTATGTGTGCACAAGTTACTCTGCGTTTACTTATGCGAATATGAGAATGTACAGGCACGCAATTTTGCCAAAGTTAGTTTGAAAGTGTTTTTTTTTTTTTTTTATTTAGTCGCTCTTCCATTTTTAGTACTTAGATATGCAGATGAGTAAATGTAACTGAGTGTTATTTGCTGCCCTTACTTCTATACACTCTATGCATCTTCTTGCATAAAATAATGCACTTTTCTTCTGAATGTAGTATGTACATATAAATATGTATACAGTGGCAAAAAAGTAAATAGGTAAAACACATTTTAGCAAGTTTTGGCTACTTTTCGCAGTTAAAAGATGTTTATTATTTTTTTATGAAAATATAGCTTACTTTCAAAAACCAAACATGTAAATCAAAATTTCAAACTCTGTGGAACCTTTATAAATATAATAAGAATTAAAAAAAAATGTTGATCAAAATTTTAAACTCAGATTTTTTAGAATTTTTTCGAGTATGCAGTTTTGTAGCCCATTCGATTTTGAAATAATAAAGTGCAAATTCGAAGTAGTTAGGACTTACCGTTGTTTTTCGGCAATTTTTTGTTTGCGCATTTTCTTCGAAACAAAGCATGATCGAACATTATTTTGTATGGAGAAAATGAGCAACACCTTTCATAAAAAATTTGCCAAAAATCAACGGTAAATCCTAGCTACTTAAAATTTGGACTAAAATTTAGTGGGCTACAAAACTGTATAGAATTTTACTAAGAAATTTACTTATAAAGCTCAAAATTTTGATGACAGTTTGTCGAGTTTTGCTAAATTTTGTTCAAAGTTTGAAATTTTGACTTAGACACTTTCATAAAAATATTAAACATTAAATAATCGAAAGGAAAATAGCCAAATAATGCTAAAATGCTTCTTCCCTATTCATATTTTCGTCACTGTATATAAGATTATTTTCGCCCAACCAACAGAATATCGCATGTCAATGCATGTCCTGCCAGTCAAGTTAACTTTTCCGTGCATTAGCATTAATATGTACAAGTGCACAGTAGGGTGGTCTGAAAAAACGAAATCGGAATTTTAATGCTCTCAATCGCTAGGATGGTTCTATACCCAAAAAAATATACCCCTGTTGTTTTAATTAGAAATCAAAAAATATTTAGAAGTTGCTCAAAGCGCTCAAAGCTTTTCATGTATTTTATATGAGAAAATAACATTTTTCGTGGAAATGGTATAAAATTCTTCAAATGAATATTTTTCGATCGGAAAACTATGTTTCTCTTCAGGTGGCTTCCAATAATAATACCCAATTATTTATTTAAAATTTCTTTTTTATATTAACTATTTTTTGTTAGTTCCCCAATAACTGGAAAAAATGCAATAGGGCACTCATTGGAAGTCTCCTGAAGAGAAACAGGGTTTTACAACGAAAAATATTGATTTTCAATACTCCTATACCATTTCATGAAAATTGTTTTCCCCATGTAAAATGCATGGACAACTTTGAGTGCTTTGAGCGACTTCTAAATAGTTTTTTGATTCCGGAATAAAAACAAACAGGGGTATAGTTTTCCGATATAGAACAATCCTACGGGGTGAGACCACCTTAGTGCACATACACATCTAATAGTTCGTAAGTGTGCATTATTCCTAGCGCATACACATATATTTACAATAACAACTTGTTCGTTTATTCTCTGCAGCACCATTTGCGCTCTTGAGTTATGAGTTGACGCGAATCATGGAATGTCATTTTGACGTACCTATGCATACAAAACAATCTGAAAAGTTTAGTTGCAATGAAGCACATAAGTGAGTGTATTTTGTGTTTCTATTGTTTGCAACAACTTTTTCCATTTCCTGTTTCTTGTTGACATAGAATATGTCTTACGATGCCGTATCGATACTTTAAATTTTTACAAATCCGAATACGAATACTTATATGGAGATTTAAGCTAACACCGAGCGCACTTACCAATGTTAAACACCAATAACTTTTTTTGTTAATGTAATTTGTTTTGATCGAAAATTGTAATTAAATTCTTGGAAATTCATTACGGATACTTGCAGTATACAAAAACGTATTAAAATTATCGAATTATTCGCTTCTTGTCAACGATCATTTGCCTAGAAATTTACGTCAACAATTTTGTTTAAGATCAGCTCGCAAAGTCTTCATTATTAAGAGTTTGATCGACAGTTTTGAGGAACGGGGTTCGGCTACCGACCGTCCTAGAAGAGGTGCTCATCAAAGTATTCGCAGTGAAGCCAACGTGAAAGCTGTGCGGCAGAGTGCTTTAATTGATCCATTTATCTCAACTCGTCGTCGCTCCGGCCAATTGAGCTTTTCCAGTACAACATTGCTGAGAACCTTTAAAGTTGGATCTCAAGATGCACCTATACAAAATTAGAGCTGGGCATGCCGTGCTACCGCAAGATCGCCAACAATATTAAATTTCTAAAGAACGTTTGCTTTTAAAAAATTCAAATTTCCCATGACCACCTGAAGCTTTAGACTGAATTTGAGAATTTTCAAAAATATCTCAAATAATGTCTAAAAAAAAGTTGAAAACCATTAGGATCATAAGCCGTTCTTTGGTGTAATTTTGCTTGCACAAATTAATTTTTGGGCTTAAACTCTAATCCGAGTGAACTATTTCCACACAACAAAAGTTTTATCTTTTACAACTGCTATTTTTCCCCCAAATTTAGAAGTCATTTCCCTAAATAATTAAATAAGAAACTACGTGCCAACCTGAGGCGTACAGCAAGAAAGCCATTCAGCTTTTGACGCAACTTTCCACTTAACATTTCTACTGTTTTTACCTGCAATTTTCCTTTGCAGCTTTTCTGCTAAGCCTTTCATGTTTTCATAAACTTTCTTGCTATAGGCCTGGCCCTTTGGTACGTGCCATTCTACGTATTTTTTCTTCTTTTCATTTGACTAATTTGTCGCTCTTAAGTTTACCTTTCACTTGAGAAACTTTCCGCTCCCATAATAAACTTAAGTCAGCTTTCAAATAATGCCCTACCAGTTTTTGTTTTGCTTTGTTTGCGTTACTCGTCCTCTCTCATTTGGCGCGATTCCCTTAAATTCTATAGAGACATTTCTTTATTCACATCACTGGCACACCTTCAATGCGCCCACCTCTTTTTTTGTGCTTCTTGTATATGTATGTGAGTATGACTGCAGGAACGTATGTATGTAAATGTATCGAATACACAACACTTTACCTGTCTGTCTGCTGTGCTACGCTCTAATGAGTACTTATTCATACTTCAAAAAGTCCTGCTAATTTCCTTTTTAGTAACTAAATTTCTATGGTATTACAGCAATATTTACTGCTTTTGTGCCTGTGTGTGCCTTATGTATGTATGTATGTATGTACTACATTGAAATTATTTATTGCTTTCAACCCAAACGCCATTTACATGCTTGAGTGTCTGCTCTATGTACATTCGTACTTCTAATAACTACAGTTAATTTTCGTGTGCTTTTATGTCCTTTTTTTCTCTTCCTTTATACATATTCACTAAAGTAAAGTTTTTTTCCTCTGCTAATGTCTGTCGCTGGTCTTCTTTCAGTCATTATGCATACTTAGCAAAGTATGTTTTTCATATTCATAATGTATTCAAATTAGAAAATTATCTTTTATCAGCTGTCTTTATTTGACCATTACGATAAGCAGGCCTGTGGAGAGGGAGGCGAGAAGGGGGGAATCCGCCGGGCCCGGCATTTTAAAGGGCCTGAAATAACTGAAAATATCAGCACAGCATATCATTGACCATATGGCCAATGGCCCAGTGTCCCTTTAGTATTCCTGTGAGAAGCCTAACGTTTAGCTTTGACAGTCTTAATAAACTCCTTGTTCTTCGTTCGTCGAGCCGTGGCCAGAGCGAGCGCGATACCATGCAGGTGTGGAAATTTTCCTACCAGCTGTTGGTGGCTGCCTTCGTCTCTCCCTCGACTTCTGAAGGCAGAAATCTCATGGGAGGTTTCACGATATGGATCGTTTCCACAAGCCCCATCTCAGCACATTCGCCCGCTTCCTCATTTCCGGGGACACCATTGTGCCCTGGGGACCAGTAAAGGTTGATTATATGTTACCGTAGAGCTTGTAGGGATCTTCGGAATTCCTTAACACATATCGAGTTAGTCGTTGCCGGCCCTAAGGCTTTGATAGCCGCCTGACTGTCAGTGACGAAGGCAAGTTTAGATGGAGTTAGGTCGATCATGCTCATCAGCTTCGTCGCCATGTCGATTGCATATATCTCAGCCTGAAAAACACTGCGGTGTTCTGGGAGTCTATATGACTCCCTCAGTGGTAATTCCTAAGAGAAGACGCCAGATCCTGTTCCGATATCCATTTTGGAGCCATCCGTGAAAATGGATATTTCGTCATTGCTGATGGCAATCGAAATTGCGATTGATCTCTGTTTCCGTGACTTGATAATTACAGATACTGTTCATCATCCCCACTCTCTCGAGGACTGTGTAAGTTGTTCGCAGCCTGTAAGACGCCCTGAGTCGTAGAGTGGTGAACAGAATAAGTTCGGTTTTGGTGGGGTTAAACCTCTAGACCGTTTCTTTCTGCACACCCGGCCAGATCATTGATTTCAGATTGTAGAATCTCGCTGACCGTGGAGAGGAATTTCCCCGCGACCAGAATGACTAAGTTATCCGAATAGGCAATGAAATTAGCGGCTTTCTACGTGCGGAGCAGGAATTCTTCTGACTGTTTTCCTTACTTCTTCTATTCCCAATGAGCCATTGATGCTTCTGGTACTCAAAATATTATCGATCCATCAGGGAAGTGAGTGGGTCTAGTCCTACGGCTACCATGGAGCAGTGTATGGATCCCAGATTAGCATTGTTAAAGGCATCTTCCACGTCCAGAAACGCTGCCAGCGCGTATTCTTTATGGTTTAATGCTTGCTCTATACTTCCGAAAACCTCGTGCAGGGCTGTTTCAATTAACCTGCCTTTGTGGTAGGCAAGGTGGGCCTCGCTAAAGTCTTCAGGAGTCAGAAACCTCTCCATTATTTTGAGGAAAAATTATAAGAGGCTTATGGGTCTAATGTCTTTAGCGGTACTGGAGCCCGTCTTCCCTGCTTTGGGAATGAAGACCACCCCTACCTACCTCTATGGCTTTGGAATATAGCTAAAGAGGAAACTCTCCCCAAAGATAGTCATTAGCCAGGTAGTTACCGTGGCACTTGCTCATTGTAGCATGACTGGAAAGATTCCATCTGATCCCGGAGATTTGTTGGATTAGAAGGATCTGACTTTTCCACCAAACCGGGAGGAGCATGGTTTTTTAAGAGGCACCTCCTTCTTAACAAAATTTGGACCACAATTCATTCTTTGCCTTCTTTTTCTCTTTCTTGAACGCATTGAAGTTTCGACGATATTCGTCCCAATCCTCTACGTCCTTAGTGAGCTTCGCTCTATTGAAGGCCTTCCTAGCTGCCTTAGATCCGTCGATCACCACCTGGTGTGTCGCCTGGGAGGTTTGCTCTCAGGAAAGGTTGCTAGGTAACATTCGTTGAGAGACTTTGTTAGACCGAGGACCGCTCCATCCAATTGGTCGGCTGAAATTGGCTCCATCCAATTAGCGGAAGTCATTCCAATTTGTCCTACGAGGCTTTCGATAAGGTTTTTATGTCATACATGTATGTATGTATGAACCCGCCCTTTACATAAAATTATGATGAGTGGCTCAAGTCATGACGAAACAATTTTGTTTATAAATATATTCTAAACTTTTTGCTGTTAAAAGACGAGGTCATTGTGCATTGCACTAGCCATGAACCATGAAGTGGAGTAGTCTCGACCGTGCAAGATCTAGCTATCCTCACTGCTATCGAACGCTTATGGTCATAAGAGCCGTGGAGAATCGATTTGGTCGAAATTTTCATTTTTTTTATTAACCTCAAAACCAACAGATTCCGCTATCTCTTCTCGTTCTCGAAAAAATTTATTTTGTCCACTTTTTCCAAAATAGAACACATTGCGTACGTCTCTAAAGAAATTTCCATTGTACATACTTACATACATACTTATGATTTCTTTACTTGCAGCCTTTTAAATAAATCAAAAGCTTGGCTTAACCATCTTATCAAATTTCTGTAAATATTTCAGAAATCTGAAAAATTCAATTTTATGCTACTCAGACTGTTGGCTTATTTATATGCCAAGAATTTTGAATTATGGAGCGTCCCATGCCTTCAGTGTTATTCAAAAACGAGATAAATCTCAAGAGTGTACGGGTATTGCCTTGCTGTTGCTATCCAGCGAGGTAGAAAACGTAGGCATATTTTGAAGAAAATGTTATAAAAAGATAATCAATATAAAATATGCTAAGGGATGGAGAGAGGAATGGAAAGGTAGTAACAATAAGGTGAAAGCATAAACATTGTCTTGTGATTTAAAATTTAAGGTCTAATGCATCTTGGCTCGTATAGGAGTGTGTATACATAAATAATTATGTATGTACATATGTACGTTTATGTATATGGATTTATATGTATTTTGTAAATCAAAAAATTCAAAATGAATATATCTGACATGTACAAGCATATGTAAATGCATAGGTATTTATGTGAATTTTAACATCCAGCTGTGTCCACAAAGGTAGTTTCCATACGTATCTTTTTTATATTTTTTATCATCGTAATTCAAATTTTCGCAATACAGTTCAGGTAAGATGAGCAGCGCAATCTCTATTTATTTATTTAGGCATTCGCATATGCATATTGATAAATCACTGTAAAATGCGAGCTACGTGCCACATGTATCTATGTATATATTTATATTTTTGTTTCCTTAAAAAAAAAAAGTTCACTCATTTTACTTGATTCAAATATTTAGTGCATGGGAATGCATGTAAATTAGACCGTTCCAAAGAAAAAACAGCTTGCCGTATACCTCTGAGTCCAAAGTATTATTGGTCAACTTTTTCATTCTTCGTCATATCTTCGCCATTTACAGTTGTATTTTAAAGCATGATATTTCGATGTTCTTGTCTTTACCCCGTTCTACTACTTATCCACCAGAACTCAGTTCCAGCCTAATGTCAGTAAATTAAAGCTCGCCAAAAATCGTTAAACTTTCGCCCAGGAATTATTTCAAATATTCCAGTAGAACTATTTTAAACAAATTTTTTTTTTTGGCGAGTTTAGGTGTCACCGAAAAATATACAAAGGTGACCACTAGGTTTGGCAAACATTTTTTTTTTTTTTGGCTAATGGC
>NW_023458561.1:59561298-59571069 GCF_013731165.1 Rhagoletis pomonella | reverse complement strand
GACCACTAGGTTTGGCAAACATTTTTTTTTTTTTTGGCTAATGGCCTTGCAAAAATGCTTAAGGTGTTTGCTAGAAGCGATTCTATGCTACAAAATGCATGCGAAGCACCAAAAAAAATAAAAATTGTTGTTGTTTCGTGTATATTTATGTATCGTGAAGCATACCAACGCTTTAAGCAAACACTCTGCCGTTAACCTTAGAGTCAGACGAGACAAGCGAACCTTTTTGTAAAATTACGCGTCCCAATGTACATATATATTTACATACATACATACACATACGCACAATTTAAATCCCTTCTTCGCCCAAAACATCTTACGTTTAATATTTTATATAACAATGAACATTTCATTCTCAAATGTGCTTTTAAAAAATGTCTTTCAGTACTCACATTTAAATGTATTTAATTTTTTAGGCTTCGTGATTTTTTTTTTGTGATATAACTAAGTACATACACCATATATTTTTCGCTTTTGTAGTATATTTTTTCGATTTTTTATTTTAACAAACTTATTTTGGGTTTTTCTAAAGGTGTGTATTTGCTCGTTTTGCAATTTTTTGCGGTATGTTAATCGCATGTTGTCTTTCTTTCTATATACATAATGCCAACGCGAAGTATGCAGCGCTGCGAAAAAATCAAAAAATTTATTTGCGTCTGAAACGTATTAAAAATCATCAATGAAAAAAAAATTACATATTCATGTATGTATATTAGGGTGGCACAAACTTTTTTTCAGCCACCTCCCGAAAACTGAAGAACATAGAAAATAAGGAGACCATTTTTTAATATAAATTTGGTTAGCATGAAATGTTGCCGCCAGAGCATTGAAGTTTGCTATGTCCATAACCTCGCTATAAAATCATTAAAAATAAATATTTTTTGATCGGACAAAAACATTTTCCTGTGGAAATCTTTAAAAAATTAAATATTTTAACGTGAATGAAGCTATTGAGCTGAACACATAAACTAAGTCATGTTTACATAGTATAAGAGGTTAAATCATCGATTATGAATTAATAGCTAGTAAAAGCTTTAAAGTTAAATGTGCATTAAAATTTTTTTGCTGGAAAATTTCTGAATAGAAATATTTTTATTCGATCAAAAAGTATTTAGTCTTAACGGTTTTATAGCAGTTCTGCGAAAAAATGTATTTTCCCTATGAAAATGTTCAATGCCCCGGCTTCGCCACTAAATATTAACCGATTAAAAAATATCGATTTATTTTACTATAATTCTTGGGTAGGCAGCAAGAGCATTACAAAAAGTGGATTTTCCTATGTATTTGTGGACTACCCTAATGTGCATATTGAATGTAAAATATCAGCGAAAATAGTCACAGCTCAATTTTTTAGCAGTTTTTCATCAACAGCTTTCGTTAAATAGATCGACAGCGACACATTTAGGCTCCAACATCAAAGTTCGGGTGCCATTAATAAACAGTGGAAAGGAAGATGTTAGCTTTGATTAGTTTGTGGTGGCGGCTGCCTACTTTTAGATCCTAATGGTAAGTGCATCGAAACTACAAACGAAATGAAAATGAAAATTTATCTACCATAAGTGAATTTGATAATAAAAAGTAAGAATCATTTCTGAGAGATCGACTGATATTTCGATGACTTCCTCTTGCATCGATTATTTTTATTTCGATTCAAACATCGATTTTTTTCGATTTGACAACTCTAGCCCATTGTGGATGACACTTTGGTAATCCGCAATAAATATTTGGAGGCGTTTGGCTAAAAAGAACAAAAACTAACACCGCAAAAATATGCATTTATTTTATAGAATTTAGAAGCCTTGGAAATGAGGCATCGAAAAAAAGCGAATGAATAATAAAATTTATTGTGGCTACCAAATATACATACATACATACATGCATAGTTTGCTGGTTTTCTCTATTAAATAAACATTTTTATTATGGACACACTGGTACATTAAACAGCAATTTAGTTTAATGAAAATTTATTACCCCAAAAACAAAGTGATAAAAGAACAAGTTAATATTTTAGTATGGCTAATTTTTAACTTAATTTTCATGCATAAAAATAGAATATCTCTTTAGATATGTACAGTGGCAGTCGAAAATGCGTAAATGGTATTTGGTTTCAAATATTTAAAATGTTTTTCAAGCTAAAATTTTTTGATATCTTTTTATAAAAAATATGGTTCATGCTTTAACAAAAACCTTACGAATCACACTTTCAAACTTTATAAAGAATTTAGAAAAATTCCACAAATTTTTATCTAAATTTCGAGCTTATTAACCAGAGCTTTTTTTAAATTTATAAAATTTTAGTAAAATTAGTGCAAGTTTTGAGCGGCAAAAAAATCGCATTGATTTTTAATAATTTTTTTTTTGTTCACGGCTTTCTTTTTTTTTCATATAAAAAGCGAAATTTAGGAAAACTGGCTTTGGTTTTTTTTTGCAAAAGGTCTTGCGCATATTCTTCCACAAAAAATTCAGGTTTATATGGAAAAAAGTGCAAAACGTCGTCAACAAAACAAACAAAATATTAAAAGCAATGCAATTTTTTAGCCGCTCAAAACTTTCACTATTTTACTTAAATTTTATAATCCTGTTAACTGCATACCCAACAAATTTTTAAACAATTCTGGTTGTTAAAGCACTAACCATATTTTTTATAAAAAAAAATATCAACAAAATTCTAGCTTGAAAAACATTGTAAATATTAAATACGAAACACTATTCATCCACTTTTTGACCGCCACTGTATTGAACGGGGGAAGAACTGAGAAGATTTAAGCGAACATACATACATACGATTTTAAATGCTATTTTTTTTTTTATATGTACTGTGTACAACACACGATAATTCCTAATTAATGTTTTTTGTTTTCTTTTTTTCTTAAGTCATTTAAAAGATATTTATTATTTTTGTTTCCTTTCTTGATTCTTGAAGCTTTTTCTTCTTTGATGATCAAGTATTTTTCATTCATAAGCAAATTTTATGGTTTTTACCAATTTGTTTCTTTAAATATTCTGTCACAGACATTGCGGTTCCAAACGTATGATAATTGCAAGAGAAATTTTAATTTTACTAATTTTTTTATAACAAATTAACAAAAACATTGCGGTATGCCAACTCCTATTGGAAATTCTTACAAATGTTAATATTTTTTTATTTGTTTAGGATTAAGATTAAGAAATATTAGTACGAGCATAACCTTTTTCAAATATGTATACACAAAATAAACTAACAACTCCGAGAGAAGCTTTATACTTTGCTTTAAATAAATAAAGAAAATTCACTTGAACAACAGAAAAAATCGCTACTTCTAACTTTTTTCGATATGAAGTGCATGAGTGAAAATAAATCTTTCGTCTTCTGCTTTATCAAACATAATAAGAACTTTGAAAACAGCTCACAAAAATAATGAAAAGAAAAAAATTTAAGTATCGATGCCTTCCCCGTTTTTAGTAACCGTGAATGTATTCTTTACTCTTTTATCTTCTATCGGCATCAGTTAGGAAATAGTTATCACGATAACTTTGCCACTCAAGTATAAAACTAATAATTCCTCTCCAGCCTCGCACAGCAAGCAGCTATGCCAGTACAGCAGTACGAGCAAACAGGCAAATAAAAGTGGCAATAATTTTGCTAAGTATTTAAAGCTCATCAAATTACTGAACTCTTAGCTATGTTGTAAGAAAAATGAAGCATTATATTTGTTTCTACTTGCAGTCTACTTACGGGTACGTACGCAATGGATACAATAGGATATTATCACAGCTAATACATATCTACACTCCGTGTCAAAATTATAAGCGCACATTTTTATTGATCTTGGTAATTGTTTTAGTTCAAAGCAACCTTTTCTGCAAATATAAAGCAATCGTCGAATATACTTATGCATACATACTTTGTATGGAAGAAAATTCAAAACATCGCTACTTCAAACTTGCACTTTATGTATGTATATAAAATTATTTGGATAGGGATACAAAAATGCATACTAAAAATTTTTTCAAGAAATCTTAATAAAAGCTTGATTACTGCTCGGCTTTATTGCTAAAGAATAAACTAACCTTGGTTAAAGAAAAAACTAAACTTAAAAAAAAAATAACTAAAATTTAATAACACAAAATTAATTATTTAAACTTATCAATATGTGGTGCGCTTATAATTTTGACACGGTGTGTATGTGAACTGCATTTATACCGTACTTTTTCAAGTTTATTTGTTAGTATGTTTACACACACTTCCATTTTTACTAGCTTTCAACGGAAATCGAAGTGCGCACTTAGTAATTCATTATTCAGAATTCTTGAGATTTTTGATGCAGTTTTTATTTGCAATATTTACGCGCTCTTTTTATTTAATTGCATAAATTGATATTGGCAGTATCGGATAAGAGAAAAATTGTATTGTGATGGCAAGCTCAATACTTTACTAGCAATAAAAGTTTTAATGATAGCTAATTGGCCAAATAAATTTTAAGTGGTAACAAAGTTAAATTAAATTAAGAAATGCTGATGTTCAAGAAAGCTACAGAGCGCGGGAAGCTCGGTTTATCGTTATGATTTTAAATGTAAACGAAAAAGAAAAAAGTTGCTTATCGTGTAGAGGTTCCAGAACTTGGTTAATGCGTTGAAGTTCAACTAAATTTATCATTACAGTATTCTCTACAAAAATGTTTCTCAATAAAAACACTACTTTTTGTTTCAATGTATCATGGATGCTCTTCACTTATCTTAAGCAGAATAAATAGATCCAAATTTGTGAAAGGTGGTAAAGCATTGCTGTAACGACGACAGATATTCCATTTTCCAAATGTTTGCTTCAGTTGAATTGGATTTTTTAAACAGGTGACCTCTTCAAAACCGTTTTCGTAAAAAAGCGTTCTTAAAACTCTTTCGTTTGAAGTCCGCATTGATCAAACGTTTATTAGATGGCAATCCTCTTCAATATAAAGCTATTTTGAGCATATTTCATTTGTTATTACAACATTTCGTTAAAGTAACTGATTAAATTTAATTAGACTTTAAAACGGATGGCAACCCCTAATAAAAATACTTTCGAAAAAACCCTCTTAAATATTTTTTTGTTTGGCTTTACATAAATTTGTAATGTTTATTTGATTTTAATTGATTTTTAACAGGTGGCAATTCCGTTTTAAAAAAAATCAACCCTTTTTAATTTAGATTTTCGTAAAACTGGTTCCTTAGCTATCCATATTTTCAACAAAAAAGTAATGCTTTTAATAAATTTTATTTTAATTTTTAAACAGGTGGAAATCCTCTTAAAAATACTTTCAAATCTAGTTCGTATTGCATCCATATTTTGAAATTTTTTTGAACTTATAAATTAAAATAAAATCTTTTTTTTTAAGCTGGCTTTCCAAAAATATGCTACCAGGTCTCAAGCTTTGTCTATGCTAAACTTTATCGAAAGATACTGCAACAAAATACTCACTCATAAGCTTTCAAATTTATGGTAGGATTTCATTTGAGTTGTCAGTTAAATTGATTTTAAATTTTTAAGCTCGTGGCAACTCTCGTCAAAAATATTTTTTTAAATAGATATAGCTTTCTTAAAATCACTCTCGTTTGATACACTTGGCAGCCCTTTAAGAAATGTCCTCGAAATAAATCGTTTAAGAACCCATTCACTTGAAGCCCACATCGTAGTAATATTTTTTTAACTTATAAATGAATTGATTTTAACTTCTGAAAGCGATGGCAACCTTGTTCTAAAAATATCCTATCTTTGTGCCAAATGAGATTAGGTTGATAAGTAAGCATATTTTTCTATGGAACATCGATATATGTTTACTTGTTACCAAACCGATAAGATAATATTTATCAGAGAATCGAAGTTAGCACTTCTACTTAACAGTGGCACCTATCTCTAATCCATGTCTAATCCAGACTAAATCAAATTTTCTCTGCAGAATGAATGCAAATTAAGAAACCTGAAAACTTTAATTGGCCTTACTGAAAATTGTTATAATTTGAGTTATGTCGTTGTTGCAGATAACAATAGATATCTGCTTTGATGGAGGAATTATACATATATGAAAGGCCATTTCTTTGGCACTCCCACAGCGCAAGACACAGTCAGACAGAAGCTAGTTTAAGACATTTATAAATATTAACAACTAAATACATAGAGTACTGAGGTTTACTGGTGTTATTTGGACAACTGTAAACAAAGGAGTATTAGATGCTGACAAACGTAAGCCTTGCTTTCTGCAGTTTGTCGGTAGCAAAAGCCATCGAAGCTTGTTTATTTCTGCAGCTCACCTTTGACTACTTTCCAGCCAACTAGGTGTAAATGTACATATATGTATAACAATTCACATTTGCAAGGATAATGATATTTTCACGGGGATATGCAAATAAAAGCGGTGTGATAATTATTCGAGTATTTACTTTATCAGCTATTCTCTTTTGTTGCTTTGTATAACACCGTGCGACAAAAACAGGAAACAAAAACAAAAATCAAAACACACGAAACAATCAATATACTCACGACACTATGGGCCAAATACAATATAAATGCTTTTTTAGTTTTTCACTCAGAGTCAGGATTTTCTTAAAAAGACTTTGAAATTTTAAAATTATGATTAATTAAAAAATTATTTAAAAGATTCAATGCAATGTATGTAGAATAGCGGTATGGGTACCTGAGGAAAGAAAAAAATGCTGTAGAAGTTTTAAAATATCAAAATTTTTTGGTTTACAAGCACGAATAGATATTAAAAATTTGCTTTAAATTATTTCCTTTCTTTATGATAATAAAGTTAGGTTGGCGAAATTCGAAGATGTGATCGTGTGTATATTAGTTGTTAACATATAATTTCTTCAAAAATATATATATCAAATTTTCAAATATATTCAAGGATGAAACTTTAAAAGCACATTTTAGATACTCATTCGTCCTTATGCACCAAAAACTTAATTCTTTCAATTGTGCAGAATTTTTTTATTCTGAATTGCACTAAATTTTTAAAATATTTCTTTTAATTAATAACAATTTTGAAATTTCAAAGTCCTTTTAAAAAATCCTGATGTCTGAGAGAAAAACTAAAAACGCACTTTTACAAAATTTTTCCCATAATTCCGCGAATATATCTATTAATTTTTTTTTTGTGTTTGTAAAATTTCCTATCGCACGGTGTAATGTATGTTGAATACAAATCGATTCATGGGAATTATTGAGTGAAAGTACTCAAACATTTTCCGGGCGCTAAAATTCTCAATAGGCTTTAGCCAGACAACATTCATAGCAAACAAAGTAAATAAATACTTGAGGTGTCTCAATATTCAAATTACCTACCTTCGCTCACTTGAGCAACTCATCTACGTACGTATATTCGACTACATAAATATTCATATACGTACATGCATTTGCAAGTGTACATAAGAAAACATCAATTCTTTACAAAGCATCCCGGAAGCAACTGTAAGCGTATAAGAGTGCACTAGAAAGCATCGCAAAGCAGCAGATGAAGAAATTGAATAAAAAGAGCTCTTATGTGTTTTCTTCATGCACTTGGTGACAAAAGAATTTATTCTTTACAAGGAGTGTTTTTCCAGAATGCAATGTCTTAATGTCAGCTGCTTTCTGAAGTGGTCAGGAAGTTAGTGAATAACAAAGTGCGCCACGAAAGCAGCGCGAATAATTAAAACAAAACAGCGAAAAAAATGCGTAGCAGAAGAAAATGGAAATGTAATTAACTTCTAGTTAAAAAAAAAAGAGAAAAATATTTCTTCAAAATAAATACGCTCTAATTTTTAACTCTATGCGAATTCTATGTCTGGGCTATTCTTGCTAGTTGCTGGGAAAATTTAAGTGCTGCGAGTTTTAAGATAGCGATCAGTATCAAGAAATTTTTATAAGAAATACTTACCCTTCAAAGAAATACTAAGTACTTCTTGCAATATTCCTAGAAAATAAGCGAAGTTACGTATACGCCTTGTTGGCCACAAACCAATAAAATTATCGAAAATAAATAAGAAACTAAATATAAAGTAATAATCGCAAAATAGTAAAAAATAAAGCCAAAAATATAAACAAATTAAATTAAAAACGAAAATGCATTTGTTTTCCATTAACAACCACCAGTCACACTACAACTGAGTACTCTTACGAAATTATAAATGCAAATGAAAAAAGCGCAATCCGATGTGAAATGACCATAAAAAAAGCGTGCGCAGCTGAATTTATAATACCCTTACAAATATTATTGGATGCATAATAGCTACGAAGAGATGTTGTTGTATGCTGATTGGTCTAGCCGACGCTGGAGCTGCAGAATGCTGGGATGCAGTAAAAGAAAAATATATTAAAAATAGCAATAAAAAATATTTAATTGGAAAAAAGCGGTTATAAAAACACAATGCTGCTGGTGGCAGATGGATGTTGTTAGTTAATACTTACATATATACGTATGTGTGTAATTGTAAAAGTATCTTTAAGGCGAAAGACCCAACGAAATCTATATTGAAGACATTAAGAAAATATAGTAGTAATGGTCGTCTAACCACCGGCTAGTTAAAGAGGCTAACTTACCTTTGGAAAGACCCAGGTTCGATAATGAAAGAAAAAATTTTTAAAATTTTTAAAGAAAAGTTGGCAAAAAGTAGCACCAAATGCTTTTTAGGAGAGGAAAAATATTTAATTTTATTTATACATATTTTACTCCGATCGGTATGAAACTATCCATAGAAAAAAAAATTTTACTTTTTTTGTTTGTGCATACATCACGTTGCAAATGTATGTGTGTGTTTCAATCAGAGCTGTTAAATTTCCATTACGATTAAAAATCATTATTTTTTTTGCATTTTTTTTTTTGATTTTACTAATTATTAATTATAGTTAAAACTTATAAAAAATAATCATAATTAATTGCCATTAAAAATATAATCAAAAATAGTCAAATAATTAAAAATAACCAAATAAATAAATAAATAAGCAAATAAATAATAAACAATTTTTTTTAATTATTTGATTATTTTTAATTGTTTGATTATTTTAATTATTTTTTCAAACAGGTGAAGCTGTGTGTGGCAGGCAAATTTTAAAAGTATTAAATAAATGACACCAAATTTACTGCGCGAGTAAGTACTTGTACTGTAGTTTTTTTTTGCATTTTTTGCGTTTTTATTATTCTCCTTGTGCATTTATCTTATGTTACTGTATTCATATCATGTGTACATATATTAACTGCAATGCAAAAAAAAAATGAAAATAATCAAATATTTACATATATTAATTAAGCAATAAAAAAATAATAATGAAAAAATAATTGCTCTAACAAAAATAAATTAATTAACATTTTTTTTTTAAATCATAAAACAGTTATCCAAAAAAAACCACGCTGTAATTAATAATCATTATAATTATTGTTCATTATTTAACAAGGCTGGTTTCAATTTATCAGTATGTGTGTTTTAAAATTATACAGAGTACTACATTTGTTGCTCCAAAAATTTTATTCATTTTCAACTTCAAATTTCATTGAATTGCAGCTTAAACAACCCTCGAAAGTGCTTGAAGCTTTGCAAGTGCTTACCAGTTTTTAATGTTTTATTTTAGAGATTCGCACAAACTCTTAATTACGTATGCACAAGAGTATGCACAGATACCAAATATGTAGGCATAACCATGCCTTCACACATGCACACCCACAGGTAAAAACAATGTTTAAGGTTTACTGCGAAAATTTGGAGCATTGAAAGTCACTGGAGAGGCTGTTGCAGCACCACAGCAACTTTGGCACTTGAAAGCTGTGTTGAACAAAG
>NW_023458561.1:59535339-59558298 GCF_013731165.1 Rhagoletis pomonella | reverse complement strand
GTTATATATATCTTACTTATATTGATGATTGTAAATGCTTATTTTTTTCAAAGGCGTATCAATCAGTGCTTGATTGTGCTTCATTTGTGCACAGAATGATGCGGGATAGCACACATTAAGGCGTTTGAGAAAGAAATGTTGATGTCAATGTGCATATCCCAATAAAAATGTTGATAACTCAAAGTAAAATACTAGTTCTTCTGAGCCGCATCGGTTGGTAAATTTGTCTTTAACGCCAATGAAGGATTCTTCGTTATCGTTTATAGTCGTTTATGATTTGAATCCATGGACCATGGCCAAAGCCAAACTGTCTCAAAACTTTCTGAGTAAAAGATATGATCGCTAACTCAGATCAACCAAGGGAACGCCTTCCACCGCTTTAGTCTGTAGACGATTTTTGCGATCGGGCAGTACAAGCCATAGTACGAGCACCAATTCTCCTACGAGTTCATAAGGCTGATGCAAACTTAGGTACAGAGGATGTAAAAGAGAAAATAATTTCAGCCAAGTACAGTAAAAACTGCGAACCATCGGAGTGACAACGAGGTGAAATCGAGCATCTCAGACTGATCAGTGGTAAAGTGTACCATCGCCTCTTCCTTGGAGACTTATTGTTGACATAATATTAAAGCAGGAATATCATCCCACTCAGCTGGGCCAAAAAACCTTGATCCTAAGGGAACAGAGACTTTGTGTCCGAAGCTTGATGCGCCGAACTCAATATCGACTTTGGCTTCCCGTTACGAACACAAACTGAAATAGCTTCTTCAGTAGGTTACCGATACTTTAGCGCCCTATGGCACACCGAATCCTGATCCTTCCAACTATCAAGACCAACGGCAGTCCAGAAAGGTTGTGCGGTTACCTAGTTTGGTAACGAAAAGTTCTCTAGCAAATCGAAGAGCCCGATAAAAGCTATAAGATGAGCCAAGGTAAACATCAATTTTTAACGTAATTCCTGCAGAAAAACACTCAAAGAAAAAGTTATTCCGGCGGAACCTAGCGTCCGATTTTTATCGCATAGTATGGGGATTAAAAGGTAAATCCAAAGTTTCCTATTTAAACTTTTGCTACTCTTCAGCACCGTAGAGTCGACGAAGGCATGAAAAGAGATGGGCTGCAGTCTGACATAAGACAAGTGCAGATGAAGATTGTCTGATGCTGAGAAGTTGATCAAGACGACATGGTAGAAGCACTCAGTTTAGGTTTTTCCAATTGTACCGTATCAGTCGGTGAGGTGGCAACCACCAACCACCAAGATTCAACGTCTGGCGTGTATTTGCAACACGGCGGACTATGCATACATACATTTTCGACGGTAGAGCTGAAGTTAAGCCTTGAACTAGTGCCACTTCAACTTAAAGTTCGCCTGTTCAACTCAAAGGGAATACTCCTGAATTAAATGTAGCACCTTATAGTAATAAAGAGAAGCTACATAGGTTCCCACACATTACTAGTTCCGTAGTAGTAATTTTCATCGAGGCAAGTGTTGAGTGGTACATAGACGGCTCTAAGACACCTAAATGAAAGGATTCCTATATTAAGTGATAGTCAGGCGGGACTTATGGCTCTCCCATCCTGTGAGGTAAAATCCTCATTGATTCTAGAGTGCATTGAGAGACTTATGCGCTAACTGAAAACAATAATATCCAACTATATAGGATGGGTACCAGCGCACATCGGAGTCGAAGGATATGAGGAAAGCGAGCGGTTGCCATGAATCCTAACACTATAAAAGGAATCGCCCAGAAAGGAACACACGAAACTGTGGTGACTTCATTGGTGAAATACCGTGGGCCTTCGCCAAGCTAGGGGCTTAATAGGAGGATACAATCTAAAGAGATACGGGTTACTCAGAAACCTCCTCAAGTAGAGGCTAAGAATTATTTCCGATATTCTATTGAGCCATTGTAGGCTAAGAAGCTATTTGCAAACCGTAGGGATCTGGTCAAGCGATTTACGCTGCTTTTCTAACTCTGAAAAAGAGACTTTGAGTGTGAGGCCAATTCACGGAGAAGAAAGAGATGCATAGGACATAAATAGCCAAGAGAAGAGCACATGCACTCCAAGTCTAGCTCGTGTCTAAAATTTGAGAACTGATGAGCCAAGGGCACCATAGGCCTAATGGTCGCAGTGCTTACTGTATTTATAGCTATCTGTTCATTTAGTTATAGGAGTAATTGGCACTTTGCACTTTCAGAAACCCTTGTGAAGTTGTGTACCTCTTATCGACTTTCCTTTACTTAGCTCATTTTCAAGAGAAACGAGTTTTTTGATTACCAAATGCTTACAACGATTTTCAGGTTCAATCGAGGCTGTCTGTGTCAAGCTAATATTCGATCATTTTGTATACTTACGTAGTAGCCCATTTCACTTCAAGTAAATTTATAAAGCTGCTAATTAAACTCAGATTTCGTGCTAGTTTTTAGCATAAAAGCTCGCTTACTTTGGAGGTTTCACAATCAACATGGTATGTATAGTAGGGTGCCTCACTAAAAAGATGTGCGGTTTTTCGACCGGAATTGTAAAATTTATTATAGCTTAAAGCTTTCGTAAAAATATTAGAATTTGCCTAAGCTAGACTGATTTAGCTTATACCTCCAAAATCGCATTACATATTTTGATTCTGTTGATAGAATGTTAAACATTTTTATGCCGACCTTCTAAGCTTAAGCTCTTCTATCATCTGAGGTGATTTGTTATAAAATTTTTTTTTATAATTATTTTCCAATCAGTCCAGCAGCCAAATTTCAAATAATAGATTTATAATTCCGATGGAAAACAGTATAAGTTTTTTTTTTTATTTCTAAGTGAGGCACCCTAATATATAATAATCGTAGTACTGGCCTCTGAGCTACTACAAGTAGTTGTCTATGTAAGAAACCTTTTCAACCTTTTCTCGTTGTTAATTTCCTAGAGGGAATTCCTGTATGTCTGCTAAGAATGCAAGCGCTAAACAATTCAAACACTTTGTCGCTTTGCTAAGTTGCCTTTGCTTTCGCCATCGCCATGGCCAACACCATTCGGCAACTTAGCCGAAGTGTCTGATTTAATCAGGAAGTAAATTACCAGTCGAGTGGCACAGGACGCGGCTGTTGAACTGAAACAAAGCCTTGGCAAGCTGAGATTTTAACAGCAAGGCGGCTATTCAATGCGTGAATATGTGTCATACATATGTATGTATGTACACATGTATGGAAATACGAAAATTTACATATGCATGTATGTACACACTTGCTATTAAAGTGACATAACATGGAGCAAGCTTAGCAGAACGGGCGTTAAAGTAGTAAGGGACAATCCGTTAGGCAGTCATTATTGCAGTGTACGAAAACATACATAAGTACAAACAAAGCAAAGACAGTCAATCAAAACACGACAATTGGATAAGTCAACAATTTCAGCCGACAGCAAAATACAAATGGAATGGAAAACGGAAAAAAGCATTGAGTTTCCCTAATGAGTCGACGATGATTTGGGGAAAAATGGATAGGAATGGAATGGAATGCAAAGGACATAAAGGACTCGATGGAAAAGCTTATTTGAGCTTGCTTTATGGTTAGCGTGCTTTCAAATACAGAATTGTTCTGAAAACAAGTATTTCCTTGCGCTGCATTTTTTTCGGTTTGATGAACAGTGAAAAGTAAAAATATGAAATCAACTTGATGATCATCGATTTTATGAAGCGATTTATTTTCCAATGTAATTATCGAATCGTTTTTGCTATCGAATATATACTCCCTAATCAATCGCACAGGCTACAAAGTTATTCCTAAGCATATTTTATTTACGTCGTGGGGCATTCTTCAAATTGGCTGTATATTTCCTATTGGTCGCTCAGTAAAAGGAGTGCCAGCAGAAATCAATTAATGCCAAGAAATAAAAGCAAAAGAAGCAAAGCAAGAAAGTCAAACAAAAAACTGCCTTAGAGAATGCGTTAAAGCGTAGAGGTAAATATGACCAAAGGCGAAGGAAAGCAGCTTGCTGAGGGTTTATTGAATTATCCTGGTAAGTTAACGAACACGCCACATACATATGCAGGCTAGCAGTAAAATGCATGGTAATGCATATTTGTGTGTATTCCTCCATGTGTTTGTGCAGCTATGTATGTAAGTATGTAAGCGAATTTTTGTGTCGACAAAACATGTCTAACTAAACGGCAGACGTGTTACCACCCGCAACCCACCACCAACCAACCAGCGCCAACGACAAGCAATCGCTAGCGTAGAAATATTTTCAGCTTTCAGCTGCCACACTTGTGGCCACAACCGGATATGGTGATGATATTGTTGTTAAGCATTGGCAATCAATTTCATGCCATCAATTTGTTAGGAAGAATTAGAATGGGAAAGGATATATGTATGTAGATAAGAGAGCGAAAGGCTGACTTGAAGTTACAACTACTACAAATTTATTTGAGTGACTGCAATCGGCAAGTACTAAGTCGATTAATTAAGTAGATGTCCTGTTAAGTAGGCATGTAAGGGTAATTATTAAGATGTCGTCCAATGCTGGCAGCCACTGGGATAAAGAAGCGAACTCTCAATGAAGGAAGTCTAATTTGGAGACAGAAAGTTCAAATTTAGTCCGATAGATAACAATTTATTTTAAGAGTGGGCTCAAACAAAAACGAACCAACAATGTACATATGTTCAAATTTTTGGTTCCTAAAAATTATAACCAGTTTTCAAATCATCAAAAAAAAAACACTTGGGGCTAATTTTCAAAAATAAAAAGCTTATGTCAAATACTTTAAGTGTCTTAACTTTTCGTCTAACCTTTTAAAGTACCAAAAATTTTTACTCAATTTTTAACAACCTAAAATATATGTAACGTTATTTAATTAATTAAAATATATGTTAACAAAAAACTATCTCCAGTTCTTAATTACCAAAAAAAAATACATATCGCCGCCTAAGGGTGAAAAGGTGTGAAGTCCATTTTTTCAAATTGCCTGCCACCGATGATATTAATACTGACCTTGCATAATGTTTGACAGAGGAACTTACTATTAAGTTGTCAGAATTAACATCAGTAATGACAGGTAAGTCCCAGGTGGGTTCTAACATCACAAAGTAGTTTTTTTAATTGCAGATGCAGGGTATTGAATATAAGCCCTCGATATCCAGTATTAAAGTAACCAAAAATTTATTTCCAGGTTTAAATGTAGCATATTCAATACCCTTTATCTGCAATTCACAAAAATTCTCACAAAAAAATTATTTCTGATATTTGAAACCTTCTGTGACTGAACTGTCAACTCTGGCATTATTTCTAACTTTGAAATCCAATATCAAATTTTAACAAGAAGTGGTATATAAATAAAGATGGCATGTAATCGATGACACATAAGTCTAAAATAGATTTCAATATCAGACACTAGTTTTTGGTGGGAAAATTCTAGAAAGAGGGCATTGAATATAAGTCACCGATATATTTACTTTCTCAAAGCCTACAACTTTGTTTCTGTTTTCAAATAACCAATAATAATTTACAGTTTAGAAATGGAATAAATTTTGTGCGGTTCTGGGTGACCAAAAAATTATATAACCAAAAAACTATGTCCAGTATTGAAATCTTTAAATTGTTAAATTTTTGTCCAGCCTTTATGCTACCAAAAAATGTATGTACCAAAAAAAAAATGTAACTACCAAAAAAAAATTGCACAGTTTCTGAGCTATTAAAAAGTTGTGTCTAATTTTCAAGTTATCAAAAAATATGTTCCCCGTTTGTAAGTAACCAGAAATGTTAACCTTTTGCAATTTATCAAAATCGTACGTAAAATTTTAAATAATATTTAAATAAATATTTCCAATTTTTGCATCATCATAGGTTAGGTTACCAATTTTTAAACCGCCGAAAAGTAATACTTATCTAAAAATAATTGAATTAGCAGAAATCAAAGCCGTATGTATTATAAAATTATTAAAAAATTATATATATTCTAAAATGTTCTATCTAATTTAAAAATTAGCAAAAATTAACTTTTCAAACCCAGAAATTTATGTCCAGCTTTTGGGTTACAAAAAAACTATGTCCAGTTTTTAAAATATCAACAATTATGTGTAGTTTTTGAATTGCCAAGAAATTATCGCCAATACTGAAATTCAAAACATTTACATTTAAGATACATATCTTATTTTAAAATAATAAACTCGAGCTTAGAAAAATTTATGTTCAAAATTTCAAACTTTTTAATCTAAATATTTCCGAGTATGCAGTTTTATAGCCAATACAATTTTAGTCTAACGAAGTGCAAATTAATAATTTTCTTTTTATAAAAACAACAAAAAATAAAAATAAAATTAGTTGGAAATCATTGTGAACATTTAAGACATGTATATTTGTGTTGTATTTTGGAACGAATTTCCGTCATCCCTTGTCAAATTTGGTTTGGAGACAAACCGGTTTCGGCGTTGTGCCATCTTCAGTGTCATTTTTCGTTCTGTATAATTTTTGTTGGTTGCTCGTATTTATACTCCTTGTTAACTACCTCTTTCTTTTTTTAGGTACGTCTTTTTAGTTTTCAAGTGTTTGCGTTCCAAAATACATCATACACCCACCCTGTCGGAAACAACAACAAGCAAAAAGGTTATATTTGTTTTATTTTTATACAGTAAAAATGCAAAACATATGTACAAAAATTTGAAATTTATATCATACGCTACACGTAGTAAAAAAATATTTAACAAAGCAAAAAAGTGAAGAAAATTTCTCTATTAAAATTTGGTCGAAATGAAACCTTCTGAAAAATTATTCGGACTTCGACTTTTTGGAAATTTTCGGCTCGTTTAGTGGTTCAGCTATATAGTAGAAAAAAGCAGCTAATCCGGTTCAAAACTGCTTCACTTGCCTGGTAAAAATATTAAAAGCTTAACGTTGAAATTCAATAGTCAGTGGCATTCAAAGCAGACTTCACATTTTGCAAGTTACCTGTTATCTACAATAGACACATTTTAGAGTTCGTACAAAAAATATTTATTTTCTTAATATTTCTGGTTCTCAGAACACTATTGAGTATCCTCATTAAATTTTTCCTTTATTTTCAAACAGTACGACTTTTAAACGCTTTTTGTAAATAGCTCAATTAAATTTTGCAAAAACTGTAGATACGTGGTTAACGTAGAAACGGGACGAATTGTACATATCACAGCTACACATTTGTGGCTCTTTGGGGCATCATCGCAAAGAGCGTCAATACTCCCTGCACGTCCCAATATGCACTCGGCTGGTATTTTGCAGCTGAGTAGCAAGCAAACTTGAAAAAGGCAGTAAACCGCAAGTTCTACCAAAAGTAGATGAAGAAAGAAAGCATAGGAAAGGTGCATATGTAGCTTTAGAGCATTTACACACCTTCATTTACAAGCTCACAAGTCATACACAAGAGTCTGGTAAACACACTTCCGAGTAGTTGAGCGCTTGACAGCTAAGTTGGATTTAACGCCTGACTGGCCAGCGCACTTGCATGTGCTTCTGCTCGAGCACGCCACGAGACTGTTGTGCTTTATTCACATACATTTAAATGTATGTGCCAACAACTCAGAACGTGAATGTGTGCTTTACATACTCGTGCATACATATTTTAATATCAATAAAATTCCAATAAATGTGACCCAAAAGTACCCCGGATTATCGTAAAGAAGTAAACCAATTTTCTGTTTTGGTTATACATTTTAAAAAGCTGAAACGTGTTAACGATATTGAGCACCTTAAATATTTCCCATCGCTTGTGCGATTTTTGAATAGTTTAACAAATTATAGACAAGAAGAAGAACATAATAACCGCATTTAATGCTTAACTAACCAAAAATCCTGAAAATCCTGTATTTGACGGTTTAAGAATTTTTAATATTATTTCTTTGAACATTCCTTTTCGTTTTAGACCCACTTTCCATCGCATTTCAATGCAAGAATGCTCTTAATTAAGCTTGCAATTTATTTTTCATGATAGTCAAACAAATATGCCAGGCAAAAAGAGAATGAATAAAATTCCAATATGCGAAGTATGAACATAGACTCAATCAAAGCCACAGCGTTCGAGTTTCCTTAGCAAAATGTATTTACAACATACTCTGGAATTCTCTGTAAAACGCAAAGCTTTTTTTTTTGTGAACACAAATGAAGTCTGGTTACTTAAGCTATACTTAAAGAATTGTAGGTATTTCATTAGGGCTATTCGCGATCCGGTGCAAATGGCCTAGCATCATTGCATTGCAAATTTGTATTGCAAATTATTTGCAATACACAAACAAAATACACGCATTTGCATTTGTCATGGCTTGGCAAATTTGCAATACCGAAAATCCATAGCATAAATATGCTATGCATTGCATTCATAAACAAAACCAAAGCTGATGCACAAAAAGTGTTTTGCTAAAGCTTTACCATGACAGTTTAATAAAGGTCGCTCACAATCCACGGCATATTTCTGCAATTGCATAAATTTGTCAGCTCTTATGCACCGAATCGCGAATAGCCCTATTATGTATTTAGATGTTGCAAATAGTAGTAGTAGTAGTAGTAGAAGACAGGGTAACTCTCTATCGCCGACTACTTTTGTCTGATATTGGAGAGGCTCAAAGCCCAATAGCTCAGGCAAAATTGTTTGTTGCTGGCATTTGCTGACAAAATATGAGATGTATGACATAGACATGGTTGGTTGGATTTACGATAACAATCCAATTCTGCATGCAATCCCATACCCAATTTTTGCTATTTTGATTTCCTAACTCGTGCAACCCACACCGATTTGGCGGCTTCAATGATACTGAAAGTTATACACGAAAAAGGTGGCTGCACTCTGAAATATTCTGAAGAAATGATTTGCTTAGTGGCTTTAGCCTCATTCTTGCGATGGCTGGACACCTTTAGAGGAAGTGTTCGACTGTGTGTCGTTATCCTTATCCTTATTGAAGGGTAAACCGATTCTATCGGCATGCACTACTATGGGCTAGCGCCGTGACAAGACAGCCGTGCGTTTTTTTTTTGCTTATTCCTAAAGAGTACCGGTTTTAAGTGGGTTATAGGACTCGCAGCACTGCCGGGTAATCCTTTATAGTTCCCCTCTGTCTACCTTTCAAATGGTAAATTTCTACAATTTTGCCCTTGATCTACCTGAGCGGGGCACCCATGTACACCGCGGGGGAAAAATTCAGTTTGGATTCACAACCTCACTAGTTTAACCCCTGTATCATTTCTGAAAGTGTCCTGATGCCCAGGGACTCATGTTAGGGTAATTTCATATTTATAAGTAATCGGGGCCAGCTCTGTCTGACAGTCATACACTACTTATATGAAAGTTGTTCGTATCGGAACCCGGTAGTGGTAACAAAAAAAGAGCAACTCCACCTTTGCGATGCACAAAACCAGGGCGAAAAGGAGTTGCCTTAACTTCCTATTTCCAGTTAGCGGCAGTTGCAATGGCAGAGAAACTACTGGCCTGCCTTATTAAATTTTACCAAAATCGCTTGCGCGAAGTCTGTGTCATACTAGTCGTAAACAAAAATACATACCTCATTGCTTACACTACTTGTAGCCCAAACTTTTAATCCTACAACTATCTATATAAATGGTTCATATATATGTGTACGTGGAATATTTTACGCTAAACGCTTCAGACAAACCCTACTTACCCTTTCTCCACTTTGTTTCGGCTAAAAATAAATGCCACATTTGGAGAGCTTATCGATTTCTGGGTAATCAATAAATATACAATGATCGTACTAAGCAAACTAGAATGAAAAATGGCAAAGTAGTTAGATAGTTCCCAATAAACATTTTTGTTAAATCTCAATTTGAGATCCAGTTGAGAATCAATTCTTTTCTCAAATCTCCAACGTTAATTCTCAAATAACCGTTGATAACGTTCTCCAACTAAAAGGCACATATTTAATATGAAATTTTCCTTTATTTTCAAATTGAGAAATGTTGAATTCTCAACTTTTTCTCAAACGTGAGTGGAGCGGAAAGAAATGAAATCCAGTTACTCGAATTGAAATATGTTTATAGTGTTGCCAATGATACATGTAAGAGAACACACAGTTTTTATAGGAAAGGAATTTTTATTTATTCAGTTTAACAGTTTATTTAATAGCTTATTTATTCCGTTATTTTAACAAAGAAAAATACGCTTGATGTAAAAAATTAGTTGCATAGTTTGTTTTGAAATTAGACAAATTGCGAATAACAAATTTCTTCTCAAATGTTTCTCAAACCGTTCTTAAATTGATAAACAATGCGAAATATGATTTTCGCAAACTTTGGAAATTTTTTGTTCCGGTGTTTGTTGGGATGTTACAATTGGCATCATACAATTGCACACCGATACACGCGGAGCAAATTTGCCTGTAAATTAATATACATACATACACGTATATACAAGCCATAAAACATATTTATGAATTTATTGCGATTTATATCGCATGGACTATTTTTAGTATTAAATTTATATACCCACAAAGCAACACTAAATCACACCCAAATATAGGTATGTACGAGCATATGTATGTATACATATAAATATATAGTTATGTATAAAAGCTCGCAAAGTCATTGCTGAGTTGTAGTTTTAGGTGAAAATGAACTCAGTGGATCAACCGCAGTGGCGGGCACACAGACACTTGCCAGCCATATTGATTTTATATTTATGTAGAAATGTAAATTCCTTAATTAATGTATATGCATATATGTATATATGTTCTTATAAAATTGAAATTTCATATACATACATACATAAATATAACGGTTTTCCTGTGCGTCAGGTGATTAGGGCGTGACAAACGGCGCGTACTACACCTCCTTTGTTTTTTTTTTGCTTTAGTTTTCTTTCTACCAAATTTTCCTTATTCTGCTTCTAGCGGCGAATTTTTGTCGCTTAAATTTTTTTGGTATAACAGTGTCAATGGCATTAATAAATACGAACATCAAATATAGTTTGTTGATAGATATTTTAAAATGCCTTAAAACGCAAGTCATCACGAAATACAAACATTTTATATGCACATTAGGATGCCACACCAAAAAAAAGGTTTAAGTTTTTCCACCGGAGCTATAAAATTTATTACAGTTAAGACTTCCGTCAAAAAACTTCGAGAAAATGTCAAGATTTACGTGGGCTCGATCGATTTAAAAATAGCTTCAGTAAACTTATTATTTTGATTTCGTTGACACAATTTTTTAAACATTTTTTGCATATCTTTCAAGCTTAAGCCCTTCTATCTTCATGGCTGATTTTTTGGAAAAAAATATTCATTTTATTTATAAAAATTTTGATTTTTGGAGGTAATTACAAATCGCTTCAGCTAAATCTTTACATTAGTCCAAAATATTTCGGCAGAAGTCTTAGAATATGATAAATATTAGAATATGAAAAATTATACTGCAGATTTTTTTGTATTAAGCGTGCTTCACCCTAATGTTCATGTCAAAAGCTCTTTGGCTCTCAATTCATCGACCAAACTGCCCTTAACTCGTATGCCTAGGAACGGAGAGAGTTAATAATGTTATTGTTCTCGTTGCTATTGTGGTTTTATCAGTAGCTTGACTCTAAACGTTTGGTAGTTTAAGATTTTCAAAATTAAATTAAGAGTAAGTTGAAAAGATGATCTTTGTGTGGGATTCCTAGCTCCCATTTCGTATCTCGCTCCTTTGTATTTTTTAGTAACATGTTTGCCAGTGAGATGAATTCCTATTTGAGTTTCATGAAGACTTTTCTCTTTGTAGGCTTAACCGGCAATTCTTCTAATTTTCCAATATATTTTGCTTAACCTAAGATTTTAATAAAAACAAACAGCAATGCTAAGTCTAATTTTTTTTTTTCTTTTTTTCCTTTCAGAAAACTCCGCGCTTTTCCGCTGCCGAAATGCTTCAAATAAAATTAAAAAATATCATACGAAAAGTCGAAGCAACAAATTCATATCGAAGTCAAAATACATACCACTAAATAAAAAAAAAAAAAAACAGATCAGATGGAATGAAGAAACCATTCAAAGTGATACTTATTTTAGTAAAAATAAAAAACGAGCAAAACTACAAAGTAAAACATAAAACCAGCACAATCATCTCAAACGAAAGCACAATCACATTACACTGCAGCCAAAAATAACAAAAAGAACACCCACAACCAAAAAAAAAAAAAAACAAATCAAACAAAGACATATACACGCACAGCGCGCAACAAAAAAAAAAGATTTATTCGAAAGTGCAGTAAAAATTCAGCCTCAAAATGGTCGACGACTTTTCACCGATGCGCATGCAAAAGAAGACGCGCAGCGCATCCATTTGTGCGACCACCGGCGCCAGCATCGAAACGGCCATACATAGTATGCCGACATATGGCGCAGCATCGGGCAGTGCCACACCCGAAAGCGGTGGTACGCCCAGCTATCGGCGTCGACGACCGGCCACACGGTCGCAGAGTGCGCGCATCACCAGTGGCGCAAAATCGGTAAGTTGGCAGATAGCAATGTATGTATGTATGTATGTAATCGTACATAGTATGTATCCACATATGTAAGTACATTTGTCATACTTACCGAGTACAAATGCGCAGGTATTTTGTCTTTTCTGTTTCGGGCGAATGCAAATATTTTTTCGTCACAAGAATAACGTTTCCTCGCATATGCGGGCAGCAGCCAGCACACGACTTGCATTGCTATTCAGTTCAGTTTATTTGAATTTGAATTTATAGTACCACATGCCACAACTGCCACAGGCCTTGCAATACCGAAATTTCACTGTGTGTGTGTGTGTTCATCGCGACTTCAAATGCATTTCTAATATTTGTTGTTTTTGTTATTTTGCTTCTGGCATTGCTTTTTCATAGTTGTCGCTTACAAAGTGCAATGCACGCATGCCAATATGTTGCAAGCAGCACGAATAAATAAATAAATTACGCGAATATTGTGTATTTTCGTTATCAAGAATGTTTTAGCACACTGATGCTTACCTATAGGTAAATATACATATCTATGTATGTATACATACATATTAGGGTGATTGACTTGGGTTTTTCCAAACCGGTTTCCACCGTTTTTTTTTTTGGAAATCTATAGGCGAGTTTTTTTTGAAATTTTGAATTTTCGAACATCGAATAAACCGGTTTTTTTTTTGATCGAACAAACCGGTTTTTTTCATTTCATCCAAATCTTGACCTGTGAATATAACTTTTAGGTTTTTCCAAGTTTTGCAGTTCAAGAGAGCCCATAAATAGTTTCAAAATTATATCCTAGGTTATTTGGGGCTGAACAGTATATCATATTTGGTTCCAAAAAACGAATGCTTGGCGCCTAAACGCTTTCTACGTGTTTGGCCGAGTTTCTCTTCGCATCCGTGTTCTCCTTTTTTTTACCTCCCTTTTATTAGCTCGGGATGTAACTATGTAATATTGATGCGCCTAAAAGATGCAACGATTTCTATTCTCAAGTTACATACAGTACGAATGGAAATTATAATAGCGAGGTTTTAAGTTTTTAAACTATAATTTTGGTATGGCTGAAGTACACTCCGAGGGTTGCCATTGTCTGCCGAGGGGCGACCGCTTCTTGTGAACATTCCTGTTGATGTTGCTGGATCCAGAAATTAAACCAGGGATCTCCCGAGTGGCAGTAGGCACCTCTAAAAACTTGGATACCGCGGAAAGAGCACTACTCAAAACCGAAAAAAGACAGATACTATGCAATAAAGTATTAAAACAAGTAATTTTTAGCAAAAAAAAAAAACATATTAGTATGGGACCACCTCTGAGACACTACCTTTCCGGTACAAAAAGAATTATCGAAGTCGGTTGGCGTGGTCCGAAGTTATGCGGTAACATACATAAAAAGAAATACAAAATATCCCTCCTCCTTTTTTGAAAGTCTGTTAAAAAGACCAAACGTGAATTTTTCACTGATTTTTATTTTATTTTTTTGTTTTAATTGTGATATACAAAAACTTTGTACTTATTTTGCAGTATTTTTTGGTCATGACTTCATAACAAGATATGCATTTTCACTGCATAAAAATTGTGTAAACTAAAACCGGTTTTTTCAAATTGCATATTTTCGAATAACTCGAAACCCGGTTTTGGAGAAAAGGCGAATAATCGAATACCCTAATACATATGTATGTATATTTATTCTAATCTAAATAAAGAAAGTTAAGCATCAATTTCCTATTAAGTGCTCTCAAAAAAAATATCATTCAGAAATGGAAACGAACTTTTCTTCTATCAAAACCTAACTTAATGTCTTAAAGTCGCAAAATGTTGTAATGAGATATCGAAATATTTTTAAACCGATAGAAAATATATAACTTGCTCCTTGGAGAACTTAAGAATCCCGTAAACCATTTAATTTTTTATATTCTAATTAAAAAAAATGCACAAAGCAGTAACCCAGGTGCTTACATACATATGTAGCTATTCAAGTTCAGCTTTTATCCTCAGTTCAGATTTCTCCAGCACTGAACATATTCAACTCGGAACCCTGGAAGGGAAACAAGTGGCGTACTTTGTTGAACTCGGCCAATATCGCATAAGCGGTTACAGCGCCAAATAAGAAGAAGAAAACGTCTATCGGATACAGATTTAGATCTTCATCTGGTGCTCTTTACACACTCTCCTACTTTTTGACGTATTTGGGTCTTTTTTATCCGGCCGACAACCATAACAAAACACCATTGAAGATTATTGGCGTAATAACTGCTGTGTAGATCCATGGCCCGAGTTTAGATGATCGACCCTATGCCTTACCAAACGCTAGAACGTGAAAAACAGCACGCATGTCTAAGATCATGCTCTATTAACTTCGCCGCACGGAACTCCTAGGGTTGACGAAGAATAACCCAGACTAATGTGTATAGACGAAGGTCACGTCCCTTCGCTAACCAAGACGAGGTGAGAACAGCAATAATGTGGTTTGAAAATAAAAATAAAAACATCTGGAGCAATGACAGGGTCAAGTGCATAAGTATTTTCTCGCTCTCGAGATGAACAACTGGCGTCACTTTGCGAAGAAGAGAGCCAAGCCGACAAATGGTTGTAGTATAGGAAAAAGAAGAAAAATCCGTGGGTCATCTCAGACCACCATCTAGATTGGTAGTTCATCGGCGCTGAAAACCAATGCTTCTAAGACTATATTCATTATAAGATCCTGTCAAATTTCAGGGCATATGCTATACTCTTTTTTGCATAAGTTCTAATTCGGTTTCGTATTGACTTTAATGATTTTTAACAGTGCTACTTACACCATAATTTAAATACGAGTACTTGTGAGATAAAAGCCATCCTCAAAGGCATCATTAAAATCGTTACTCAGAAAAATGATTTTCAACCAACGCAAGGCTAATTCATACCTATGCCGCATAAAAAAGGCAAATTTAGTTGCAAAGCATATACATACGTCGCATACACTCAAAGGAACTCACAATTCCAAGTCTCCCTACAGCATATGCGCAAATATCAACTAGGGAGTATTTTTGTTTGAAACCTATGACGGAAAAGCAATCTCCCTTTAAAGCATCGATACTCACAGTGGTGGCGAAAACATCAAACCGATATCGGAAATAAAAATATGTATGAGAGCGGAAAATTGTAATGTCACGGGAAAACGGAAATTGACTGCAATACACAAACTAACTATAGTCGCATTGGATTCGCCTTTTGTACAAAGACTAGCTGGTGAATTTGCGTGTGGTACGAATGGACGTGTTTATGAATATTAACTATGGATATATACTATTACTATAGGTGTGTAACCTACATACAGCAGTGCTCCCGAAAGCAGCAGCTTGACGTCTTGACAATTTATATCAATTTCATTTATTTTTTATAAAAAAATCGCTAATTTTACTAGAAAAACATTCAAATTGAAGTTTAAACTTTCTACAAAATTTATAAAATGTTAACAAATTTTAATAAACATAGATCTACATAAATCCCCATTCAAGTTTAAAATTATTTTTTTCAGAATCATTAAAAAATTTTCGGGTATGCAGTTTTGTAGCCCATTCCAATTTAGTACAACATAGCATATAAAAAAATTTCATATAACTTATTAATTAAAGTGATTTAGATTTCCTAAACACGTGGCAACGCTCTTAAAAACTATATTCAAAATCAACCTTTCATACACCTCTCCCATTTGACAACTATATTAAAAGACTTCATTAAACTTGTTAAATAAACTGATTCTGAATTACTGAAATAAACAAAAAGAGGTTTGACCTCACTTTCGACACCCATATTCGGAGCTATAGAAAAAAAGACGCAGCGGGGGGCTTTTTACTTTACATAGATATGTGTTTGGCGACTTTTTCGTTCAAATACACTTCCATTCTGCACTTCGCATAAGCTTTTTCATAGCTTGGTAATACAAAACAAAAATTTGTGTTAACATTTTGACATCTTGAGACCTTCTGAAATCTAACCAATAACAGCAAGCAACTCTACAAGCTCAGCTACAGCCAAAATTATGTAAACGTACATTTTTTACAATCATTCAAACAAATTTAATTTCAAATTGAAAATACATTTCTTTCAAAATAATTCAAAATCGCACACACGGAATAACCAGAAAAATTTTTAAATCATGATACATTTTTCTTTCGTCTGTCGATTTTAAAACTGGTTCGGAACAATAGAATTTAGGACTAGTTCGAAACTATCGAAAAAAGGATGCAGCGAGGGGCAATTGACATTTCCTAAGGCATGGTCATGTTAAATTTTCGCCAGTTTGCATGCCAAAGAAACATTTCGCGAAACAGTACTGGGTCTAAATGTACTAGAAGCGCATCCTATATATATAGTTAGTTAGTTGTACATGTGTGTATAAGTAGATACATATCTATGTGTATAGGAACTAGATACACATATATTACACTTTGCGAAAATAAACTGCAATTAATTTGAGCTGCGCAGCAAGTACTCGTATTATTTTACTCATTCGAGCATTTTTTTGCTTAGCGCACTTAAAAGTTTTTCAATAGCTACAAATACAATGTAAACAAGTAACTGATATTTAAAGAAAAATCGAAGCAATTAAGGCGCAATGTTGTTTAAGAAAAAGCAGTATACTTTTTCTCAAATTTCTTCTAAGAGCTTTCTCTCATTTATCAGCCACATTAATAGCTGTTCCTACTAAATTCAAATCAGAAGCATATCTACATTAAAAATATAAAAGTAGAGGGAAGTCAGAAAATCTCAATACTTACTCACGATATCATAAGCCGGATCTGAAAAAATACACAAAAAAAAACGATTTTCGTGAGTGTTAAAAGTTCACAAATTGAACGATCTTTAGCGCCTCATTTGACAATATTTGCTTTCACACCAAAACACTCTAATGATGGCATAATTTTATTTTATTTTGCTTTAGTGCTGAGTGTGACAGAAAGTCTTACCAACTGATTGACGTATGACTATCTTGTCTGCTCCTTGACTGATGGGTAATTGAGTGTTTGATTGTTGGAGCTCACAGCGGTGGGCTACACCGTTTTTAAGGCTTCTTGACATTCTTGACATACGCTTTAGTCTGCATACATTAAAAACATACATACATATGTAATCAGTAATTTACTTTTTTCGCGGCGAAATTGATTGACTTGAAAATTGGCAAAGTAGGTCGCCCTAAAAAAGCAAAAATAAATATTTGACGCCAAATTGGGTGTGTTACATATGTACATACATATATTAATCGATATAATGTATTAGCGTATACACATGTTTCGAAAGTTATATAGTAAGCACATCAAGGCGGCATGTGCAAATTTTTGCTATGGTATTCGAGTCCCAAACGGACGCCCTCTAAGAAGCTGCCAGTGATGGGAAAGAGAGGATATAAGCTCTGCAGCCATCTGAAATCAAAAAGATATCTTAGGTACTCATGGCCAAGGAGCAACTGGAGTTTTTTTTTGCCTTGTCGGGTGGCTGTGATAAGAGGATCCCTTCCGAGAAAAAAAACTGCGCTCAAGCCTACAACTCCCTCAAGAGAAAGGCAGAGGAGCCATCCGAGAAAAAGGTATTTATTCTTATACAGAAAATCAATAGACAGTAGTTTTTGTTTCACATCATAGAATGGGTTGCGCAACGAGATTTCTGCACTGCATCTGATTCGTAGGACGCTACAATTTTTTTTTAAGTTAATACAGTCAAATAATTTGGTTCCAACATTTACATATATAAAAATGATAAAACACAATTGGGATCCGATTAAACAGGGACCGCAAATAACTGTTAAATATCAAGGTTTTTATTTTTAGACCATTTCCAAATCGTTATCTTTTGATTTTTGTATTTTTTTTTGTCAATAATCATTTAAATTAGGGTTTTTTTTTTGTCAAACTTACTCGTTATTTTGTGGTTTTTATTTTCGATAAAAATAATCGTTATTTTTTTATAGGTAATTTTTACCCGTCATAATGGAGACTGCGTTTTTCCGACCGTTTCAATAAACTCAATCTGAATGTGATAAGTATCAAAATTAACGATCACAAATTCATCGATAATATTAAAATTGAAAAATACTTATTGATCGAAAAAAATAAAAATCACGTAAGGACCATAACTGGGACGGTCCGTGAGATAAAGTAAGAGCCACATCACATAAGACTTCTTTTCAGAAATTTTTAGAGTGTTTCAACATTTGCCAACGAAACGGCCTGGAGAGTTGTTATGTTAATTAAAATAGCATGAGAATAGGTCAGATTTGAGTCTCATCTCTAGCGGTACCAAATATTTATTTACGGAATTATGTTGAAATCCACTATTGAAATTTTTTTTCTTCAAAGAGTTTCACTAAACATGTACAAATGTACACAAGAAAGTGTTCTACTAAAAACAGACACTTAGCCATTTAAAAGTTCGCTGTCACTCAATGTGTCCAACTTTGACAGAAAAAAATTAACTTTTTACGCTCTAAATGTCAACACACTCTAACCGCATGAAGGGAACTTGTTTGCTTAATTGCTGCCCTGCAGGTTGATTTTGAAGTTCCAGTAGAAAACGGTGCGTAAATCACAATAGCAGCCGTCAAGTGCAGGTCATGCAATGAAAATCAGGTTTTAGGCACAAGCGTCATTAAACGCAGGCGGAAAGAGAAATAAGAAATTGCGAAATGCACAAATCTTGCACACACACACAAGCTTATGCATTGATTTCTTTGCATTCCCACATGTGTACATACATACAAAATAAACAAAAAAATTCTCACCTGCACATACCACTTTGCCAAGAAAACGTTCCTTATTTACTAACTCCAACTCTTCTGCGAGTGCCTCTAATCCTTTCTTTGGCCAGTGTCGGATCTCAGCTGATTTACATATCGCATTTGTTCCAATCTGCAGCAATTTCCTTTTCCGGACTCATATTTCGTGCGACTGCAACACTTGCCACTTGCATCCCTGTATGTGGCTTCGTCTACCCTTTACAAATCCCCCCACTCTCGCTGCTGAAAACGGAGCTGATGCCTGTCGGTATTTTACGTGCGTATTGCACTACATTTTTGAGGGAAAATAAAAGTATTGCATTGCATTTGAAAGTGACTTTTCTTTCTCGATTCTTGTAACTCGTTCGTGCCACATTGCGTAAGTTCAGTGAAATATATATTTTTTTTTGTTTTTGTGTTGTTTGTAGCATACATATGTATGTGCAGCGTTCAAATGTTGGTGACAAATGTGCAAGTAGTTTTAAATACTGGTTACATTGCATGCACACTCGATAACGGGGCGTTTGCGTGTGGCAGTAATTTCATTGCATTTCCAGTGACTTAAGTGACTTGCAGCAAAGTCTGCATTTGATACCTGTAACTAAATGGAAGGTAAAAATATAAAAATGCAAGCATTTGGTTAATTGAAAAGTTGAGGGAACTGCTTGTGAAAAATACAATATGTTGCTTAAAAATTTACGACACAGTTTTGAAATTTAAATCTAATATGTACATTAGACCGTACCACCGTATTTTTGCAAAGGCAATTTTGAACAAAAAGTGGCCTTTTTCGAAGAAATTTTTTCGGTGACACCAACATTCGGCAATAATTTTTTTTCTAAATAGTTCTACTGGAATAATCAAAATAATTCTTTAGCAAAAGGTTAATGATTTTTGGCGATATTTAATTAAGTATTAAAAGATCTGGTGTGCAATTACTGAAATATGGAAATCAAACCCAATGAGCTTCTTAAAAAAAAAAACTTTTCCTGAGACAAAAAACATCGATTTCTACGTCGTACTTTACGATCCGACTGTAAATGTTGAACATATGATGCAATATATAAAAAGAGCGACCCCTTTGTTCGGTAAAAAAAAAAATTTCTTTAATCGCATGTAAAAATACTTTTGGTTTCGCAGGTGTACGGCTAACTTTTTTTCTGGTACGGTCAAATGTTCATAAACATACATATGTACTTGTGCAACTATGTAATGAGGAATAGGCTCTATACTTTTAAATCCTACTTGGATGTGATTTTGGCGTGGTAAATATTTTTTTATTTTTTCTCAAGGGAACCGACCCTGTCTAATATATTTGTATGGTATGGCAAGCAATTGGACAATATATAGGTACTCGTATATGGTAGAGAGCCCACGAAGCATGTGGTTTTGGTCAGTACGGATCTAAGGAATCGGGTGTTAGTCGAGTGCGTTTAAGGGGTTAAATATGAGTAAGCATTTGTATAATGTACGTGAAATTCAGTACACGATTGCGCAAAGATGACTTCTAACGTGCTTAGGAGGTGGCCCTGTTGTCAGTGAATGTGGTTGGATGTTCGCTACGGCAGCAGCCGAGCACTAATTGCTTGCTGAGCATAAAAGTGTGTTTCCTGGTGGGGAGCATTGAGGTAGGGCTCAGGGAACACCAAAAGGCATCCCGTTTTTGTTCAAATTGCAATGTTTCGAAAAAGACTGAATCTTCATCCACTGCGGCCACTAGTCCCCGATGACCAAACTGTCACAGCATGGTTTAGAATTAGCCGTCACAATACCTTGTATGTTGTCAAGAATGTGTCATTTTCTTTATCTCGACCAGCAATTTCAGGACCTTTTGCGACTCTGCAAGCTGACATGTGTAACCTCTAAAAAATGTGGTTATTCTCCGTCAATATTCTTCTACATATTACTTGCAAATATAGGTCATGAATTCCTTTGCCGAATGCCAATATCGAGCAATCGGAAGAGCAGGAGATCAGTGAAGCTTCTTTTTCTTCTTGTTCAGTCGTTTCGTAAAAACTAACTCCGACGAAGAGGCCCTTTTTTATACAAAGTTTTTAGAAACAGCTTTTACTACCACCGAGGCCCTACCTTAGATTAAAAGAAATTCCCCATTCTTTAAATAAGGAAATGAAAAGACGATAAAAACTATTTCTTAAAATGAATCGGTAACACTACTTGTAGTTAGCTCTTCTATTAATCAGCTGCCGTTGCTCAATCACCGCTTAGTCGATGTACTCGATTGATTTGGGTACATCTTATGGACGAACTTGGATAGTTTATATCAAAGACTGCTACATCTGCAGCCTCCTCAATCGGTGATGTTGTATAATTTACGTAAACTTCTTAAGTGATGTCTTCCTTCTCTCGTTCTACTACAAGTGGCATGTTTGTCTTATTATCCTGGATTGGTTGTAAGTTTGAAACATTGAAGTCGGCATTCTCTTCAGCTGCATTTCTGCGGGAGCCACTACTTTAATACATATAGCTTTCAAAAGCAGATAAATCAGGAACCGTAACGGTTATGATTTTTTCAATCAAAATCATAATTTAACCGCTAAAACTGGTTTTCCGATCGAATTCAACCGTTGTTTTATTATTTTTACTTTCGCCAACAAGAATACTCGTTATTTTTGGAAGTTTATGTTTTCGATCAAGAATAACCGTTATTTTTGGATTCTCTGTTTTTCGATCATACGAGTATTATTACCGTTATCTTCATAACTTTTGTCAAAATCCGATGAACGGTGCTGTAGGAAAGGTTTAATATAGGGGCGCGACGACGAACCGAGATTGTCGCGCCTGTTCCACACTTTGTTCCACAGCAGCAATATTTTCAGCGGAGCAACCTGTACGAAGACGCATGGGTGTTGTTACGTTTTGCAGATGGTCGGTTATGTTCAACTGAGTATCGCTCCGTGACTAAGTTTGCCAAAGCCTTAGTACCAATTGTCTGCAAAAAAATATAAATAAATACAAAAACATTAACATATCACAAATAATTGCTCTCAAAGATCTGCATGATCCCTTGAATCAACCTATATTGTAACTTAAAGATGTATACATCTATTTATATACGAATATATATTTTACAATTTTTAATTTTTAAGGTAAAACTTAATTATTAGTAAGTAGTAGCAACAATGTAGCAATTCACTGTATTTAATTTTTTGTAACAACAGCAACATCTGCTTCCTATCATGCCAAAACTCATGTGCGGTGAAGCAACTCAAAATTATTTCGTTACATTCGCGTAGTACTATGTGCGAGTTTACACCGTTCAACCATTAAATAGTAAATTCCCATTCTCGACAGCCACTTCCTGCCCACCGTACCGGACTGTGTCTGGGCAATGTGAGTGTCAGTTAGTGGCTAATTTTCAACGTCACATGTCGACAGTTGCTGCAGCTGCATTTGATGCATAAACTTGATGGTCGACCGCTGCTAGCGGGCCAAATTGGTACTCGTAGATTAACTTGGTGGGTTGATGACTCATAAGCGTTGCCTTCAAATATGAAACCGCAGAAACGAACACAATGTGCCGCTAATGAACGACGCTATTTTGCAGCTGCGCGTTAGCTAACTATGCCACTAGGCTGCTTATCAATGCTGACAGCATGTGGTGACGCTAGAATGACTTATTAACGAAGGGTTTTTGCATCCATTTTCGACTTGTTAATTTCCTTTCGCTTGTGGGATTTGAGTTGTTGGATTTCACTAAATCACTTTAGTTCGAGAAATATTTTGGTAGAATATATAGAAGTTTGCGTTAATTTGTTTG
>NW_023458561.1:59526437-59535239 GCF_013731165.1 Rhagoletis pomonella | reverse complement strand
GGCCACAGTGCCTACCCACTACTTTTTGGTCCAATAAATATTTTTTTTTATACATACATACATGCAAACATACTGGTCTCCCCTCTCACTGAGTTATTCAATTGGTACTAAGGCTTTGGCAAACTTAGTCACGGAGCGATACTCAGTTGAACAAGGTGTAAAAGTGAACCAAACGTTTTATGAAAATGGCTGTTCTGCAAGAAGTGCATTTCGCGCATTGCGTGTTTTTTTTTGGTCAACATAACCGGCCATCTGCAAAGTCTGATAACACCTGTGCATCTCCGTACAAGTTGCTCTGCTGAAAATATTGCTGCTGTGGAACAGGCGCGACAATCTCGGTTCGTCGTCGCGCGCCTTTATTGAACCTTTCCTACATCACCGTTCATAGGGTTTTAACAAAGGGCTAGTTATTTAGATTTTCTTTTAAGTTTTCGATTTAAAGCTTGTAGGATATACAAAATAAATATGAAGATAATGGTAATAATACTCGTATGATCCAAAAAAAAAAACGAAAATCCAAAAACAACGGCTATTCTTGATCGAAAACAGAAAGATATGTGGTTCGATCGAAAAAACATAAATCCAGTTTTAACGGTTCAATTATGATTTATATTAAAAAGATTTGCTGCTTTTGAAAGCTATATGTATTGAAGTAGTGGCTCCCGCAGAAATGCAGTTGAAGACAATGCCGACTTCAATGTTTCAAACTTACAACCAATCCAAGGCAAGTACGCGACTTGTAGTAGAACGAGAGAAGGAAGACATCACTTAAGAAGTTTACGTAAATTATACAACATCACCGATTGAGGAGGCTGCAGATGCAGCAGTCTTTGATATAAACTATCCAACTTCGTCCATAAGATGTATCAAATCAATCGAGTACATCGACTAAGCGGTGATTGAGCAACGACAGCTGATTAATAGAAGAGCTAACTACAAGTAGTGGTAGAGATTCATTTTAAGAAATAGTTTTTATCGTCTTTTCATTTTCTTATTTTAAGGTGAATTTTTCATCTAAGGTAAGGGCTCGGTGATAGGAAAAAGTGTTTCTAAAAACTTTGTATAAAATAGGTCCTCTTCATCGGAGTTAGTTTTTACGAAACGACTGAACAAGAAGAAAAAGAAGCTTCACTGATCTCCTGCTGTTCCGATTGCTCGATATTGGCATTCGGCAAAGGAATTCATGACCTATATTTGCAAGTAATATTTAGAAGAATATTGACGGAGAATAACCACATTTTTTAGAGGTTACACATGTCAGCTTGCAGAGTCGCAAAAGGTCCTGCAATTGCTGGTCGGCAGTACGAGATAAAGAAAATGACACATTCTTGACAACATACAAGGCATTGTGATGGTCAATTATAAACCATGCTATGACAGCCTGATCACCGGGGACTAGTAGCCACAGTGGACGAAGATTCAGTCTTTTTCGAAACATTGCAATTTGAACAAAAACGGGATGCCTTTTGATGTTCCCTGAGCCCCACCTCAATGCTCCCCACCAGGAAACACACTTTTATGCTCAGCAAGCAATTAGTGCTCGGCTGCTGCCGTAGCGAAAATCCAACCACATTCACTGACAACAGAGCCACCTCTTAGGCACGTTAGAAGCCATCTCTGTGCAATCTTGTACTGAATCTCACCCATATTATACAAATGCTTACTCATACTTAACCCCTTTAACGCACTCGACTAGCACCCTTTCCCTTTGATCCGTCCCGGCCAAAACCCCACGCTTCGTGGGCTCTCTACCATATACGAGTACCTATATATTGTCCAATTTCTTGCCATACCATACAAATATATTAGACAGGGTCGGTTCCCTTGAGAAAAAATAAAAAAATATTTATTCCAAGTAGGATTTAAAAGTATAGAGCCTATTCCTCATTACATAGTTGCACAAGTACATATGTATGTTTATGAACATTTGACCGTGCCAGAAAAAAGTTCGCCGTACATCTGCGAATCCAAAAGTATTCTTGCAATTCGATTAAAAAAATCATTTTTTTTTACCGAACGAAGGGGTCGCCCTTTTTTATATATTTCGTCATATATTCAGCATTTACAGTCGGATCGTAAATTACGACATAGAAATCGATGATTTTTGTCTTAGGAAAAGTTTTTTTTTTAAGAAGCTCATTGGGTTTGATTTCAATATTTCAGTACTTGCACACCAGATCTTTTAATACTTAATTAAATATCGCCAAATTTCATTAAACTTTTGCTAAAGAAGTATTTTGATTATTCCAGTAGAACTATTTAAAAAAAAATGATTGCCGAATGTACATAGGTGTCACAGAAAAAAGTTCTTCGAAAAAAAAACAACTTTTTGTTCAAAATTGCCTTTGCAAAAATACGGTCGTACGGTCTAATGTACATATTAGATTTAAATTTCAAAACTGTGTCGTAAATTTTTAAGCAACATATTGTATTTTTCACAAGCAGTTCCCTCAACTTTTCAATTAACCAAATTCTTGCATTTTATATTTTTACCTTCCATTTAGTTGCAGGTATCAAATGCAGACTATGCAAGTCACTTAAGTCACTGGAAATGCAATGAAATTACTGCCACACGCAAACGCCCCGTTATCGAGTGTGCATGCAATGTAACCAGTATTTAAAACTACATACACATTTGTCACCAACATTTGAACGCTGCACATATGTATGGCACAAATAACACAAAAACAAAAAAAATATATATATTTCACTGAACTTTCGCAATGTGGCACGAACGAGTTACAAGAATCGAGAAAGAAAAGTCACTTTCAAATGCAATGCAATACTTTTATTTTCCCTCAAAAATGTAGTGCAATACGCACCTAAAATACCGACAGGCATCAGCTCCGTTTTCAGCAGCGAGAGTGGGGGGATTTTTAAAGGGTAGACGAAGCCACACACAGGGATGCAAGTGGCAAGTGTTGCAGTCGCACGAAATATGAGTCCGGAAAATGAAATCGCTGGAGATCGGAACAAATGCGATATGTAAATCAGCTGAGATCCGACACCGGCCAGAGAAAGGATTAGAGGCACTCGCAGAAGAGTTGGAGTTAGTAAATAAGGAACGTTTTCTTGGCAAAGTGCAGTATGTGCAGGTGAGAATTTTGTGTTTATTTTGTATGTATGTACACATGTGGGAATGCAAAGAAATCAATGCATAAGCTTGTGTGTGTGTGCAAGATTTGTGCATTTCGCAATTTCTTATTTCTCTTTCCGCCTGCGTTTAATGAGACGCTTGTGCCTAAAACCTGATTTTCATTGCATGACCTGCACTTGACGACTGCTATTGTAATTTACGCACCGTTTTCCATTGGAACTTCAAAATCAACCTGCAGGGCAGCAATTAAGCAAACAAGTTCCCTTCATGCGGTTAGAGTGTGTTGACATTTAGAGCGTAAAAAGTTAATTTTTTTCTGTCAAAGTTGGACACATTGAGTGACAGCGAACTTTTAAATGGCTAAGTGCCTGTTTTTAGTAGAACACTTTCTTGTGTACACACATGTTTAGTGAAACTCTTTGAAGAAAAAAAAATTTCAATAGTGGATTTCAACACATTTCCGTAAATAAATATTTGGTACCGCTAGAGATGTGACCCAAATCTGACCGACCAATTCTATTGCTAATTTAATTAACATAACAACTCTGCAGGCCGTTTCGTTGGCAAATGTTGAAACACTCTTAAAATTTCTGAAAAGCAATCGTATATGATGTGGCTTTTACTTTATCGCAGGGACTGTACCAGTTAAGGTCTTTACATGATTTTTATTTTTTTCGATCAATAACTATTTTTCAATTTTAATATTATCGATGAATTTTTGATCGTTAATTTTGATACTTATCACATTCAGATTGAGTTTATTGAAACGGTCGGAAAAACGTAGTCTCCAATATGACGGGTAAAAATTAAAAAAATAACGATTATTTTTATCGGAAATAAAAACCACAAAATAACGAGTAAGTTTGACAAAAAAAAACTCCTAATTTAAATGATTATTCTTGACCAGAAAAATACAAAAATCAAAAGATAACGACTTGGAAATGGTCTAAAAATAAAATTTTGATATTTAACAGTTATTTTCGGTCCCTGTTTAATCGGATCCCAATTGTGTTTTATCATTTTTATATATGTAAATGTTGGAACCAAATTATTTGACTGTATTAAGTTTAAAAAAATTGTATCGTCCTACGAATCAGATGCAGTGCAGAAATTTCGTTGCGCAATCCATTCTATGATGTGAAACAAAAACTACTGTCTATTGAGTTCATGTTTAAGAATAAATACCTTTTTCTCGGATGGCTCCTCTGCCTTTCTCTTGAGGGAGTTGTAGGCTTGAGCGAAGTTTTTTTTCTCGGAAGGAATCCTCTTTTCACAGCCACCCGACAAGACAAAAAAAAAACTCCAACTGTTCCTTGGCCATGAGTACCTAAGATATCTTTTTGATTTCAGATGGCTGCAGAGCTTATATCCTCTCTTTCACATCACTGGCAGCTTCTTAGAGGGCGTCCGTTTGGGACTCGAACACCATAGCAAAAATTTTCACATGCCACCTTAATGTGCTTACATAACTTTCGAACATGTGTATACGCTAATACATTATATTGATTAATATATGTATGTACATATGTAACACACCCAATTTGGCGTCAAATATTTATTTTTGCTTTTTTTAAGGCGACCTACTTTGCCAATTTTCAAGTCAATCAATTTCGCCGCGAAAAAAGTAATTTACTGATTACATATGTATGTTTTTAATGTATGCAGACTAAAGCGTATGTCAAGAATGTCAAGAAGCCTTAAAAACGGTGTAGCCCACCGCTGTGAGCTCCAACAATCAAACACTCAATTACCCATCAGTCAAGGAGCAGACAAGATAGCCATACGTCAATCAGTTGGTAAGACTTTCTGTCACACTCAGCATTAAAGGAAAATAAAATAAAATTATGCCATCATTAGAGTGTTTTGGTGTGAAAGCAAATATTGTCAAATGAGGCGCTAAAGATCGTTCAATTTGTGAACTTTTAACACTCACGAAAATCTTTTTTTTTTTTTGTATTTTTTTCAGATCCGGCTTATGATATCGTGAGTAAGTATTGAGATTTTCCGACTTCCCTCTACTTTTATATATTTAAAGTACATATATGTGTATGCAAGTAATTTTTTTTTTTGATGTAGCGTTTGTTAAAATTCGTAAAAGCTTCTGATTTGAATTTAGTAGGAACAGCTATTAATGTGGCTGATAAATGAGAGAAAGCGATTTTGACGGGGCGTTAGGTATTGAAGTTGGCTGCAGAAATGGCGAAACGGCTTATTGTTGGTATGATTTCTGAATTTGACGTAGCGCTGACGCTTTTGCATAGGTACGCACTTCGGCATTAACGCTAAGCGTCAGAAAACGCTCCCCCAACGCTTTTGTTTAGGTACGGCAGTTAGAAGTAATTTGAGAAAAAGTATACTGCTTTTTCTTAAACAACATTGCACCTTAATTGCTTCGATTTTTCTTTAAATATCAGTTACTTGTTTACATTGTATTTGTAGCTATTGAAAAACTTTTAAGTGCGCTAAGCAAAAAGTGCTTGAATGAGTAAAATAATACGAGTACGAAATTAAATTTGTTTGAATGATTGTAAAAAATGTACGTTTACATAATTTTGGCTGTAGCTGAGCTTGCAGAGGTGCTTGCTGTTATTTCTTAGATTCCAGAAGGTCTCAAGATGTCAAAATGTTAACACAAATTTTTATTTTGTATTACCAAGCTATGAAAAAGCATCTGCGAAGTGCAGAATGGAAGTGTATTTGAACGAAAGAGCCGCCAAACTCATATCTATGTAAAGTAAACAAGCCCCCCGCTGCGTCTTTTTTTCTATAGCTCCGAATATGGGTGTCGAAAGTGAGGTTAAACCTCTTTTTGTTTATTTCAGTAATTCAGAATCAGTTTATTTAACAAGTTTAATGAAGTCTTTTAATATAGTTGTCAAGTGGGAGAGGTGTATGAAAGGTTGATTTTGAATATAGTTTTTAAGAGCGTTGCCACGTGTTTAGGATATCTAAATCACTTTAATTAATAAGTTATATGAAATTTTTTTATATGCTATATTGTACTATATTGGAATGGGCTACAAAACTGCATACCCGAAAATTTTTTAATGATTCTGAAAAAAATAATTTTAAACTTCAATTGAAATTTATGTAGATCTACATTTATTACAATTTGTTAACATTTTATAAATTTTGTAGAAAGTTTAAACTTCAATTTGAATGTTTTTCTAGTAAAATTTGTGATTTTTTTTTATAAAAAATAAATCAAATTGATATAAATTGTCAAGACGTGAAGCTGCTGCTTTCGGGAGCACTGCTGTATGTAGGTTACACACCTATAGTAATAGTATATATCCATAGTTAATATTCATAAACACGTCCATTCGTACCACACGCAAATTCACCAGCTAGTCTTTGTACAAAAGGCGAATCCAATGCGACTATAGTTAGTTTGTGTATTGCAGTCAATTTCCGTTTTCCCGTGACATTACAATTTTCCGCTCTCATACATATTTTTATTTCCGATATCGGTTTGATGTTTTCGCCACCACTGTGAGTATCGATGCTTTAAAGGGAGATTGCTTTTCCGTCATAGGTTTCAAACAAAAATACTCCCTAGTTGATATTTGCGCATATGCTGTAGGGAGACTTGGAATTGTGAGTTCCTTTGAGTGTATGCGACGTATGTATATGCTTTGCAACTAAATTTGCCTTTTTTTATGCGGCATAGGTATGAATTAGCCTTGCGTTGGTTGAAAATCATTTTTCTGAGTAACGATTTTAATGATGCCTTTGAGGATGGCTTTTATCTCACAAGTACTCGTATTTAAATTATGGTGTAAGTAGCACTGTTAAAAATCATTAAAGTCAATACGAAACCGAATTAGAACTTATGCAAAAAAGAGTATAGCATATGCCCTGAAATTTGACAGGATCTTATAATGAATATAGTCTTAGAAGCATTGGTTTTCAGCGCCGATGAACTACCAATCTAGATGGTGGTCTGAGATGACCCACGGATTTTTCTTCTTTTTCCTATACTACAACCATTTGTCGGCTTGGCTCTCTTCTTCGCAAAGTGACGCCAGTTGTTCATCTCGAGAGCGAGAAAATACTTATGCACTTGACCCTGTCATTGCTCCAGATGTTTTTATTTTTATTTTCAAACCACATTATTGCTGTTCTCACCTCGTCTTGGTTAGCGAAGGGACGTGACCTTCGTCTATACACATTAGTCTGGGTTATTCTTCGTCAACCCTAGGAGTTCCGTGCGGCGAAGTTAATAGAGCATGATCTTAGACATGCGTGCTGTTTTTCACGTTCTAGCGTTTGGTAAGGCATAGGGTCGATCATCTAAACTCGGGCCATGGATCTACACAGCAGTTATTACGCCAATAATCTTCAATGGTGTTTTGTTATGGTTGTCGGCCGGATAAAAAAGACCCAAATACGTCAAAAAGTAGGAGAGTGTGTAAAGAGCACCAGATGAAGATCTAAATCTGTATCCGATAGACGTTTTCTTCTTCTTATTTGGCGCTGTAACCGCTTATGCGATATTGGCCGAGTTCAACAAAGTACGCCACTTGTTTCCCTTCCAGGGTTCCGAGTTGAATATGTTCAGTGCTGGAGAAATCTGAACTGAGGATAAAAGCTGAACTTGAATAGCTACATATGTATGTAAGCACCTGGGTTACTGCTTTGTGCATTTTTTTTAATTAGAATATAAAAAATTAAATGGTTTACGGGATTCTTAAGTTCTCCAAGGAGCAAGTTATATATTTTCTATCGGTTTAAAAATATTTCGATATCTCATTACAACATTTTGCGACTTTAAGACATTAAGTTAGGTTTTGATAGAAGAAAAGTTCGTTTCCATTTCTGAATGATATTTTTTTTGAGAGCACTTAATAGGAAATTGATGCTTAACTTTCTTTATTTAGATTAGAATAAATATACATACATATGTATTAGGGTATTCGATTATTCGCCTTTTCTCCAAAACCGGGTTTCGAGTTATTCGAAAATATGCAATTTGAAAAAACCGGTTTTAGTTTACACAATTTTTATGCAGTGAAAATGCATATCTTGTTATGAAGTCATGACCAAAAAATACTGCAAAATAAGTACAAAGTTTTTGTATATCACAATTAAAACAAAAAAATAAAATAAAAATCAGTGAAAAATTCACGTTTGGTCTTTTTAACAGACTTTCAAAAAAGGAGGAGGGATATTTTGTATTTCTTTTTATGTATGTTACCGCATAACTTCGGACCACGCCAACCGACTTCGATAATTCTTTTTGTACCGGAAAGGTAGTGTCTCAGAGGTGGTCCCATACTAATATGTTTTTTTTTTTTGCTAAAAATTACTTGTTTTAATACTTTATTGCATAGTATCTGTCTTTTTTCGGTTTTGAGTAGTGCTCTTTCCGCGGTATCCAAGTTTTTAGAGGTGCCTACTGCCACTCGGGAGATCCCTGGTTTAATTTCTGGATCCAGCAACATCAACAGGAATGTTCACAAGAAGCGGTCGCCCCTCGGCAGACAATGGCAACCCTCGGAGTGTACTTCAGCCATACCAAAATTATAGTTTAAAAACTTAAAACCTCGCTATTATAATTTCCATTCGTACTGTATGTAACTTGAGAATAGAAATCGTTGCATCTTTTAGGCGCATCAATATTACATAGTTACATCCCGAGCTAATAAAAGGGAGGTAAAAAAAAGGAGAACACGGATGCGAAGAGAAACTCGGCCAAACACGTA
>NW_023458561.1:59513577-59526337 GCF_013731165.1 Rhagoletis pomonella | reverse complement strand
ACTTTTGTTTTTGTCCACCTAGCTTGTTCTACACGAAACACTGTGCGTTCCAAAGAAAAAACAGTTTGCCGTATACCTCTGAGTCCAAAGTATTAGGGGTCAACTTTTTCCTTCTTCGTCATATCTTCGCCATTTACAGTTGTATTTTAAAGCATGAAATTTCGATGTTCTTGTCTTTACCCCGTTCTACTACTTATCCACCAGAACTCAGTTCCAGCCTAATGTCAGTAAATTAAAGCTCGCCAAAAATCGTTAAATTTTCGCCTAGGAATTATTTCAAATATTCCAGTAGAACTATTTTAAAAAATTTTTTTTTTTTGGCGAGTTTAGGTGTCAGCGAAAAATATACAAACGTGACCACTAGGTTTGGCAAACATTTTTTTTTTTTTTTGGCTAATGGCCTGGCAAAAATGCTTAAGGTGTTTGCTAGAAGCGATTCTATGCTACAAAATGCATGCGAAGCACCAAAAAAAAATGAAAATTGTTGTTGTTTCGTATATATTTATGTATCGTGAAGCATACCAACGCTTTTAGCAAACACTCGGCCGTCAACTTTAGAGTCAGACGAGGCAAGCGAACCTTTTTGTAAAATTACGCGTCCTAATGTACATATGTATGTATGTACATATATATTTAAATACATACATACACATACGCACAATTTGTATCACTTCTTCGCCCAAAACATCTTACGTTTTATATTTTATATAACAATGAACATTTCATTCTCAAATAGGCTTTTAAAAAATTTCTTTCAGTACTCACATTTAAATGTATTTAATTTTTTAGGCTTCGTGATTTTTTTTTGTGATATAACTAAGTACATACACCATATATTTTTCGCTTTTGTAGTATATTTTTTTCGATTTTTTATTTTAACAAACTTATTTTGGGTTTTTCTAAAGGTATGTATTTGCTCGTTTTGCAATTTTTTGCGGTACGTTAATCGCATGTTGTCTTTCTTTCTATATACATAATGCCAACGCGAAGTATGCAGCGCTGCGAAAAAATCAAAAAATTTATTTGCGTCTGAAACGTATTAAAAATCATCAATGACAAAAATTTATATTAGGGCGGCACACACTATTTTCGACCATCTCCCAAAAATTGAAGAATATAAAAAATAAGGAGACCATTTTTTAATATGATTTTGGTTAACATGAAATGTTGCCGCCAGAGCGTTTAAGTTTACCTACATGTACTTAAAATCGCTATAAAATCATTAAAAATAAATATTTTTTGATCGAATAAATATATTTTCCTGCGGAAATCTTCAAAAAAAATAAAATATTTTTACGTGAATGAAGCCATTCAGCTGAGCACATAAACTAAGTCAATTTTACATAGTGTAAGCGATTAAATTATCGATTATGAATTAATAGCTAGTAAAAACTTTAAAGTTAAATGTGCATTAAAATTTTTTTGCTGGAAAATTTCTGAATAGAAATATTTTTATTCGATCAAAAAGTATTTAGTCTTAACGGTTTTATAGCAGTTCTGCGAAAAAATATATTTTCCCTATGAAAATGTTCAATGCCCCGACTTCGCCACTGAATATTAACCGATTAAAAAATATCGGTTTCTTTTTCTATAATTCTTGGGTTGGCAGCAAGAGCATTACAAAAAGTGGATTTTCCTGTGTATTTGTGGACTACCCTAATGTGCATATTGAATGTCAAATATCAGCGAAAATAGTCACAGCTTAATTTTTTTAGCAGTTTTTCATCAACAGCTTTCGTTAAATAGATCGACAGCGACACATTTAGGCTCCAACATCAAAGTTCGGGAGCCATTAATAAACAGTGGAAAGGAAAATGTTAGCTTTGGTTAGTTTGTGGTGGCGGCTGCCTACTTTTAGATCCTAATGGTAAGTGCATCGAAACTACAAACGAAATTAAAATGAAAATTTATCTACCATAAGTGAATTTGATAATAAAAAATAAGAATCGTTTCTGAGAGATCGACTGATATTTGGACGACTTCTTCTTGCATCGATTATTTTTATTTTGATTCAAACATCGATTTTTTCGATCTGACAACTCTAGCCCATTGTGGATGACACTTTGCTAATCCGCAATAAATATTTGGAGGCGTTTGGCTAAAAAAAAAAAATGAACCCCGCGAAAATATGCATTTATTTTATAGAATTTAGAAGCCTTGAAAATGAGGCATCGGAAAAAAACGAATGAATAATAAAATTTATTGTAGCTACCAAATATACATACATACCTACATGCATAGTTTGCTGGTTTTCTCTATTAAATAAACATATTTATTATGGACACACTGGTACATTAAACAGCAATTTAGTTTAATGAAAATTTATTACCCCGAAAACAAAGTGATAAAAGAACAAGTTAATATTTTAGTATGGCTAATTTTTAACTTAATTTTCATGCATAAAATTAGAATATCTCTTTAGATACAGTGGCGGTCGAAAATGCGTGAATGGTGTTTCGTCTCTAATATTTAAAATGTTTTTAAAGCTAAAATTTTTTTATATATATTTTTGTAAAAAATATGGTTCATGCTTCAATAAAAACCATACGAATCACACTTTCAAACTTTATAAAGAATTTAGAAAAATTCCACAAATTTTTATCTAAATATCGAGCTTATTAACCAGAACTTTTTTAAATTTATAAAATTTTAGTAAAATTAGTGGAAGTTTTGAGCGGCAAAAAAATCGCACTGATTTTTAATAATTTTTTTTTTGTTCACGGCTTTCTTTTTTTTCATATAAAAAGCGAAATTTAGGAAAAGTGGCTTTGGTTTTTTTTTATTTTTTTTTTGCAAAAGGTCTTGCGCATATTCTTCCACAAAAAATTCAGGTTTATATGGAAAAAAGTGCAAAACGTCGTCAACAAAAAAAAATATATATATATATTAAAAATCAATGCAATTTTTTAGCCGCTCAAAACTTTCACTATTTTACTAAAATTTTATAATCCTGTTAACTGTATACCCAACAAATATTAAAAAATTCTGGTTAAAAAGCTCGAAATTAAGATAGAAATTTGTGGATTTTTTTCTAAATTCTGTATAAAGTTTGAAAGTGTGATTTATATGGTATTTATATGCTAAAGCATTAACCATATTTTTATAAAAAAATATCAAGAAAATTGTAGCCTGAAAAACATTGTAAATATTAAATACGAAACACTATTCATCCACTTTTTGACCGCCACTGTATTGAACGGGGGAAGAACTGAGAAGATTTAAGCGAACATATATACATACGATTTGAAATGCTATTTTTTTTTATGTACTGTGTACAACACCCGATAATTGCTAATTAATGTTTTTTGTTTTCTTTTTTTCTTAAGTCATTTAAAAGATATTTATTATTTTTGTTTCCTTTCTTGATTCTTGAAGCTTTTTCTTCTTTGATGATCAAGTATTTTTCGATCATAAGCAAATTTTATGGTTTTTACCAATTTGTTTCTTTAAATAGTCTGTCACAGACATTGCGGTTCCAAACGTATGATAATTGAAAGAAAAATTTTAATTTTACTAATTTTTTTTAAAACAAATTAACAAAAACATTGCGGTGTGCCAACTCCTATTGGAAATTCTTACAAATGTTAATATTTTTTTATTTGTTTAGGATTAAGATTAAGAAATATTAGTACGAGCATAACCTTTTTCAAATATACACAAAATAAACTAACAACTGCGAGAGAAGCTTTATACTTTGCTTTACATAAATAAAGAAAATTCACTTGAACAACAGAAAAGGTCGCTACTTCTAACTTTTTTCGATATGAAGTGCATGAGTGAAAATAAATCTTTCGTCTCCTGCTTTATCAAACATAATAAGAACTTTGAAAACAGCTCACGCAAATAATGAAAAATAAAAAATTTAAGTATCGATGCACTAGCGCTTTTAGTAACTGTGAATGTATTCTTTACTTTTTTATCTTCTATCGGCATCAGTTAGGAAATAGTTATCACGATAACTTTGCCATTCAATATAAAACTAATAGTTCCTCTCCCTCCGCGCACAGCAAGCAGAAATTCCACTACAGCAGTACGAGCAAACAGGCAAATAAAAGTGGCAATAATTTTGCTAAGTATTTAAAGCTCATCAAATTGCTGAACTCTTAGCTATGTTGTAAGAAAAATGAAGCATTATATTTGTTTCTACTTGCAGTCCACTTACGGGTACGTACGCAATGGATACAATAGGATATTATCACAGCTAATACATATCTACACTCCGTGTCAAAATTATAAGCGCACATTTTTATTGATTTTGGTAATTGTTTTAGTTCAAAACAACCTTTTCTGCAAATATAAAGCAATGGTCGACTATCTTTATATATACATACTTTGTGTGGAAGAAAATTCACAACATCGCTTCATCAAACTTGCATTATTATTTGGATAGGGATACAAAAATGCATACTAAAAATTTTTTCAAGAAATCTTAATAAAAGCTTGATTACTGCTCAAAATTTGCCGCTCGGATTTATTGCTAAACTAACTTTGGTTAAAGAAAAAACTAAACTTAAAAAAATAACAAAAAATTTAATAACAAAAAATTAACTTTTAAAACTTGTCAATATATGGTGTGCTTATAATTTTGACACCGTGTGTATGTGAACTGCATTTATACCAAACATTTTCAAGTTTATTTGTTAGTGTGTTTACACACACTTCCATTTTTACTAGCTTTCAACGGAAATCGAAATGCGCACTTAGTAATTCATTATTTATCTGCTATCCATTACCGTCAATTATACATAATTATGTACCTATTTACACGGAATTACTTGAGATTTTTGATGCAGTTTTTATGTGCAATATTTACGCGCTCTTTTTATTTAATTGCATAAATTGATATTGGCAGTAGCGGATAAGAGAAAAATGGTATTGTGATGGCAAGCTCAATACTTTACCAGAAATAAAAGTTTTAATGATAGCTAATTGGCTAAATAAATTTTAAGTTGTAACAAAGTTGAAGTGAATTAAGAAATGCGGAAACTCGATTTAACGTTATGACTTCATATGTAACGAAAAAGAAAATTAATTACATCACCGAAAATAAATCTTTTCATTTCAAAGGGTGGCTTATTGCGTCTACGCTCCCGAAATTGGTCAAAGCATTGAACTTCAACTAAATTAATCATTGCAGTATTCTCTGCAAAAATTTGTATCAATAAAATCAACACTTTGTATTTAACTTATGCAGAATAAATAGATCCAAATTTGCGAAAGGCGGTTAGTCGTTGCTGTACGACGATAGATTTTTCATCTTGCAAATGTTTACTTCAGTTGAATTGGATTTTATATTAATTAATTGTATTTAACGTTCAACAGGTGGCAACCCTCTTCAAAATAAAGCTCTTTTCAAAAAAATGATTTGCCATTACAACATTCTATTAAAGTAACTGATTAAATTTAGTTAGACTTTAAACCGGGTGGCAACCCCTTTTAAAAATATTTCCGAAAAAAGCGCTCTTAAATATTTTGTGTTTGCCTTCACATCAATTTGTAATGTTTTATTTGATTTTAATTGACTTTAAACAGGTGGTAATCCTGTTTAAAAACTTTCAAACAAAGCTTTCTCATACCTAAAAATAAATAAAAATAGGATGACAGGGTTACCCCCTTTTCAAAATATTTTCAAAATGAAGTTTTCATAAACCTGATTCATTAGAAATCCATATTTTCTAAAAACAAAGTAATATTTATTAATAAAATTTAATTTTAAATGTTTTAAAATCTAGTTCGTTTGGCATCCATATTTGGAAATTTTTTTGGACTTAGAATTTAAAATAAAATCTTATTTTTTAAGCAGGCGTTCAACCCTCTCCAAAAATATGCTCCCAAGTCTCAAGCTTTGTCTACGCTAAATTTTATCCAAAGATACAGCAACAAAATACTCACTCATAAGCTTTCAAATTTATCGTAGGATTTCTTTTAATTTGTCAATTCAATTGATTTTAAATTCCTCAGCTGGTGGCAACTCTCGTCAAAAATATTTTCTAAATAAATAAAGCTTTCTTAAAATCACTCTTGTTTGATACCCTTGGTGGCAAACCCTCTTAACGATTATTTTCGATTACTTCATTTTGAACACGTGGCAGCCCTTTAAGAAGTGTTCTTGAAATAAATCGTTTAGGAATCCCATTCGCTTGATGTTCACATCGTTGTAATATTTTTATTTTTATTTTTTTGATTTATAAATGAATTTATTTTAACTTGCGAAAGCGATGGCAACCTTGTTCTAAAAATATCCTATATACATATACTAATGCCTATTTGTATGCCAAATGAGATTAGGTTGATAAGTAAGGATATTTTTCTGTGGAACATCGAGATATATTTAATATTTATCAGAGAATCGAAGTAAGCACCCCTTGGTACCTACTTAACAGTGGCACCTGTCTCGAATCCATGTCTAATCCAGACTAAATTAAATTTTCCCTGCAGAATGATATGCAAATTAAGAAACCTGAAAACTTTAATTAGCCTTACTAAAAATTGTTATAATTAAGTTGTGAGGTCATTTCTTTGGCACTCCCTCAGCTCAAGACACAGTCAGACAGAAGCTAGTTTAAGACATTTATAAATATTACCAAATAAATATATAGAGTACTGAGGTTTACTGGTGTTATTTGGGCAGCTGTAAACATAACAGTATTGGATGCTGACAAACGAAATCCTTACTTTTTGCAGTTTGTCGGTGGCAAAGGCCATCGAAGCTTGCTTATTTCTGCAGCTCACCTTTGACTATTTTCCAGCCAGCTAGGTGTAAATGTACATATGTATAACAATTCACATTTGCAAGGATAATGATATTTTGATGTGGATATGCAAATAAAAGCGGTGTGATAGTGGAGTATTTACTTTATCAGCTATTCTCTTTTGCTGCTTTGTATAACACCGTGCGAAAAAAACAAAAACAAAAATCAAAACACACGAAACAATCAAAATACTCACGACACTATGGGCCAAATACAATATAAATGCTTTTTTAGTTTTTCACTCAGAGTCAGGATTTTCTTAAAAAGACTTTGAAATTTTAAAATTATGATTAATTAAAAAATGATTTAAAAGATTCAATGCAATGTAGAATAGCGGTATGGGTACCTGAGGAAAGAAAAAAATGCTGTAGAAGTTTTAAAAAATCAAAATTTTTTGGTTTACAAGACGAATAGATATTAAAAATTAGCTTTAAATTATTTTCTTTCTTCATGATATTAAAGTTAGGTTGGCGAAATTCGACGATGTGATCGTGTGTATATTAGTTGTTAACATATAATTTTTTCAAAAATATATATATCAAATTTTCAAATATATTTAAGGGTAAAACTTTAAAAGCACATTTTAGATACTCATTCGTCCTTATGCACCAAAAACTTAATTCTTTCAATTGTGCAGAATTTTTTTATTCTACATTGCATGAAATTTTTTAAATATTTCTTTTAATTAATCACAATTTTGAAATTTCAAAGTCCTTTTAAAATATCCTGATGTCTGAGAGAAAAACTAAAAACGCACTTTTAAAATATTTTTCCCATAATTCCGCGAATATATCTATTAATTTTTTTTTTTGTGTTTGTAAAATTTCCTGTCGCACGGTGTAATACAAATCGATTCATGGGAATTATTGAGTGAAAGTACTCAGAAATTTTCCGGGCGCTAACATTCTCAATAGGCTTTAGCCAGACAACATTCATAGCAATCAAAGTAAATAAATACTTGAGGTGTCTCAATATTCAAATTACCTACCTTCGCTCACTTTAGCAACTCATCTAAGTACGTACATATGTAGTCGACTACATAAATATTCATATATGTACATACATGCATTTGCAAGTGTAGGTACATAAGAAAACTTCAATTCTTTACAAAGCATCCCGGAGGCAACTGTAAGCGTATACGAGTGCACTCGAAAGCATCGCAAAGCAGCAGATGAAGAAATTGAATAAAAAAAGCTCTTTTGTGTTTTCTTCATGCACTTGGTGACAAAAGAATTTATTCTTTACAAAGAGTGTTTTTCCAGAAGGCAATGTCTTAATGTCAGCTGCTCTCTGAAGTGGTCAGGAAGTTAGTGAATAACAAAGTGCGCCACGAAAGCAGCAGAAGAAAATGGAAATGTAATTAACTTCTAGTTAAAAAAAGAGAAAAATATTTCTTCAAAATAAATACGCTCTAATTTGTAACACTATGCGAATTCTATGCCTAGGCTATTCTTGCTAGTTGCTGGGAGAATTCAAGTGCTGCGTGTTTTAAGATAGCGATCTTTATCACGAAATTTTTATAATTAGTACTTACCCACCAAGGAAATATTAAGTACTTCTTGCAAAACTCAGCCTAACTCCACTCAAGTAGAAAATAAGCGAAGTTACGTATACGCCTCGCAGACTACAAACCAATAAAATTATCGAAAATAAATAAGAAACTAAATAAAAAGTAATAATCGCAAAATAGGAGAAAACAAAGCCCAAAAATATAAACAAATTAAATTAAAAACGAAAATGCATTTGTTTTCCATTAACCACCACCAGTCACACTACAACTGAGTACTCTTACGAAATTATAAATGTAAATGAAAAAAGCGCAATCCGATGTGAAATGGCCATAAAAAAAGCGTGCGCAGCTGAATTTATAATACCCTTGCAAATATTATTGGATGCATAATGGCTAAGAAGAGATGTTGTTGTATGCTGATTGGTCTAGCCGACGCTGGAGCTGTAGAATGCTGGGATGCAGTAAAAGAAAAATGTATTAAAAATAGCAATAAAAAATATTTAATTGGAAAAAACGGTTGTAAAAACACAATGGTGCTGGTGGCAGATGGATGTTGTTAGTTAATACTTACATATATACGTATGTGTGTAATTAAAACAGTATTTTGAATGCTAGGGACCCATCGAAATCTATATTGAAGACATTAAGAAAATATAGTAGTAATATTGGCTTGTTAGAGAGACCAACTTACCGTTGGTAAGACCAAGGTTCGATAATGATAGAAAAAATTTTCAAATTTTTGAAGAAAAGAAGAGTAAAAATATTTAATTTTAGTTATACATATTTTACTAAGATCGGTATGAAACTATGCATAGAAAAAAAAAAGTTACTTTTTTTGTTTGTGCATACATCACTTTGCAAATGTATGTGTGTGTTTCAATCAGAGCTGTTAAATTTCCATTACGTTTAGTTATCATTAATTTTTGCATTTTTTTTGGTTCAATGATTATTTTAAATTTCTTACATAACCCCGCAATTAATAATTAATTATAATTAAAACAAATAAAAAATAATCATGATTAATTGCCATTAAAATTATAATCAAAAATAATCAAATAATTAAAAATAACCAAATAAATAAATAAATAAGCAAATAAATAATAACTGATTTTTTAATTATTTGATTATTTTTAATTGTTTGATTATTTTAATTATTTTTCCAAACAGGTGAAGCTGTGTTGTAAATAACTGACACCAGATTTACTGCGCGAGTAAGTACTTGTACTGTAGTTTTTTTTTTTGCATTCTTTGCGTTTTTATTATTCTCCTTGTGCATTTATCTTATGTTACTTTATTGATTCATATCATGTGTACATATATTAACTGCAATGCAAAAAAAAATTGAAAATAATCAAATATTTACATATATTAATTATGCAATAAAAAAAATAATAATGAAAAAATAATTGATGTAATAAAAATAAATTAATTAACATTTTTTTTTTTAAATCATAAAACAGTTATGCAAAAAAAACATGCTGTAATTAATAATCATTATAATTATTGGTCATTATTTAACAGGTCTGGTTTCAATTTATCAGTATAAGTATTTTAAAATTATACAGAGTACTACATTTGTTGCTCCAAAAATTTGATTGAATTTCAGGTTAAACAACCCTCGAAAGTGCTTGAAGCTTTGCAAGTGCTTACCAGTTTTTAATGTTTTTTTTTTATGCCTTCACATGCACACCCACAGGTGAAAACAATGTTTAGGGTTTACTGCGAAAATTTTGGAGCATTGAAAGTCACTGGAGAGTCTGCTGCAGCACCACAGCAACTTTGGCACTTGAAAGCTGTGTTGAACAAAGAGAGAATTTTAAAATATTTAATTTAAAATTTCACCATAGCTATTCTAGTTTGAAGACTGCAAAGTGGAAGCATAACGCAAAATCTGAAATTGTAGTTTTGCCATTGAAGATATTTTGGTTAGTAAAAATTGTAACGAGGTACAGCACATGTAGCGAATGTTGCAAAGTTTTCTGCCTGTAAGCGGTATTTGGTTGCGTAGGTAATGTTTTGTTTTGCATTTTTTTCTTTAAAAAAAAATTGGTTTTGTACATATGTACATACATGCATAAGTATATGTTCCTATGTATTTACATATTTACTTCTAAAACAATTTTTCAGCAGTTAGCATATTTAAAGAAAATATGCCAAAATAATCGTTTTTGTACCTACGTTTCGTTTCCGCTTTTTCCTTGAGAGAACTTAAGATTTTCATTAACGTTATAGTCATGGTTACGAGCAGTCTTGCCGCGCCGTCCCAAGAAAATGTATCACCGACCAAGCCAAAAATGTATGCAAATGTATCCATTTTTCTTTTTTTACGTATCCATCTTATAATTTGTAAGAAAACCAAACATTTTCAAGAAAAAGACATAATTTAACCCATCCTAGGGACTTGGAACACGTGTATATATATTTTTATATTTCATAAAATCAAACATTTGTTATTTCAATTTAAAAATAACATTTTTATGCATAAGTATTGTGCAAAGTAAGTATAATAAATAGTAATTAATATGTTACATTTGTACCTGTAAACTCTAATAAGTGTGTGTAAAACTACTACTGAAAAGTATCTATTTTTCAACAGGAATCTGTATAAATATACATACGTATAAGATGTTCAGAATTTGATTTTGAACTTAAGATCTTTAAAATATACACATAAATATACACATGAAATGTTTAAAGTTGCAAAAATTTTTAAACTAAAAATACATTTCCTACAAATAATAAACATTAAGGGCTTACATTTACTCTATTTTAAACATTTTATGTGTTATTTTGCTCTCTGCAACAAATGTGGTATGTTAAAGTAAACAGGCAGTGTTTAATTTTATTACGCGGTGTTCCAATTTGCACACATTAAAAGAGGAAAATAGTTACCTCTCTTAGGTCCGGTTTTACAGTGCCAGTTTAAACTTAGATTAAGTAAACTGAGTTTAAATTGAACAGCTGGCTGGCATTTGATTGGCTGATCTTAGTTTAAACCAGCCAGATCGGGCATTTAAACTTAGATTAAACCACGGCCGTGAAAAACTGGCCCTTAATATGCGCAAATAAACAAAAAAAAATGTAGAGTGTATTTAAAGTATTTTCAGTGAAATTCATAAAAATTTCCCTAAATAAATCAAATTTTGTTTTTTAAACAGTGTATTTAAACTACATTGAGATCTTCTTTCTTTTTAAATTAACAAATGAAAATATGTGATATGAAAGAGATATATATACTTTATATATATATTAAGAACTTGCTTAAAGCATCTTTTTTAGCTAACTAAACAATTGCGCCTTACACTGCTTTGGTGAGATCTCTTCATATGTTCATTGCTTCGTTCACAAAAAATAAAATGCTCCAATTTCACGCTTAAGTAGCGATTCTAAAAACATTTAAAAAACGTCATTAATGAAAATCGATTTTTTAACGAAAAAAAACTTTATAGAAAATATAAAATTTAAATAGGCCAAAAAAAAAAAAAAAAAGTATCCACATTTATACTGATCGGAAAAAATAAGTATCCGCAAAAATTCGTCTAAAAATGTATCCAATTTGATCTATTTAGATCCAAACGGCATCCCTGGTTACGAGTCGTAGCGCGTTGTCCAGTTACTTAGTAAGTTAATACTATATTTCAAATGAATTCCGAAATATACCGAAAAATTACCCACGAAGAACCGTGAAAAGACCCGAGAATATCCAAAAATTTTAGAAAAATCCCACAAAGTTCCGAAACCCCCCAAAAAAACTTCGAGAAATGTTGAAAACTAAAGTACTAAATACACCAAAAAATTAAAAAATTAAATGAAAGGTTCGGAAAAAAGAGAAAATGATAACGTCCACAAAAAAAAACTGACACTAGTTTTGTGCCGAAAACTCTCGAAATATTTAGCATGCAGCATTTAGTCATTTAATTTTATTACCAAGACTAACAAATAAAAAGGAAAGGTTAACGGTTATTTTCTGCTCAAAAACATACCAGATTATGTAGGATATCTTTTATCTGTACCCAAAAACAAAATAAAAATATAAAAAATAATGGGTATTTCTCCCTAAAAATAGTTATGGTAAATTTTTTATTCACGAGGAAATAAAATTCTACAACTAGAAGGGCTTCCAAGGATGCCTTCGAAAGAACAATGTTTTCTTTTCTAAAATCTAAAAATAACATTATTTACAGGCCCTAAAATTTCGACATAAAAATATGGTGGATAACTATTTAATTGAAATTGTTTATAACATAAAGATGCCTAGAGCTTGCAACTCCCCTGAAGCTCTGATTTGATTTTTTTAGTGCGTTCAAACTTCTCAAAATGTAAATTTGTCTTGAAGCCCTTCGCCAAACTTTATTATCGAATTCTATCGATGCCCATGCTATTGTCATATTTAAGGACGAAATTTGGCGTACCTATGCCATGGCGGACTGACAGGTGATTCAATCGCAGTTTTATCATCCGAAATCATGACTTAGAGGGATCAAGAGACCTATTACTA
>NW_023458561.1:59495613-59513477 GCF_013731165.1 Rhagoletis pomonella | reverse complement strand
AAAAAAAGGAGAACACGGATGCGAAGAGAAACTCGGCCAAACACGTAGAAAGCGTTTAGGCGCCAAGCATTCGTTTTTTGGAACCAAATATGATATACTGTTCAGCCCCAAATAACCTAGGATATAATTTTGAAACTATTTATGGGCTCTATTGAACTGCAAAACTTGGAAAAACCTAAAAGCTGTATTCACAGGTCAAGATTTGGATGAAATGAAAAAAACCGGTTTCTTCGATAAAAAAAAACCGGTTTATTCGATATTCGAAAATTCTAAATTTCAAAAAAAAACTCGCCTATAGATTTCCAAAAAAAAAAACGGTGGAAACCGGTTTGGAAAAACCCAAGTCAATCACCCTAATATGTATGTATACATACATAGATATGTATATTTACCTATAGGTAAGCATCAGTGTGCTAAAACATTCTTGATAACGAAAATACACAATATTCGCGTAATTTATTAGGGGTATTCTCTGAGTCTTGCAAAGCCCTTGCACGGTGCACAGATTGCACGGATTGCACGGAAAAAACCGGTTTTCGTATGGGACAGCTTTGCAAACCGTGCAATCCGTGCACCTTGCAAGGGCTTTGCAAGACTCAGAGAATACCGCTATTTATTTATTCGTGCTGCTTGCAAATATTGGCATGCGTGCATTGCACTTTGTAAGCGACAACTATGAAAACGCAATGCCAGAAGCAAAATAACAAAAACAACAAACATTAGAAATGCATTTGAAGTCGCGATGAACACACACACACAGTGAAATTACGGTATTGCAAGGCCTGCGGCAGTTGTGGCATGTGGTACTATAAATTCAAATTCAAATAAACTGAACTGAATTGCAATGCAAGTCGTGTGCTGGCTGCTGCCCGCATATGCGAGGAAACGTTATTCTTGTGACGAAAAACATTTGCATTCGCCCGAAACCGAAAAGACAAAATACCTGCGCATTTGTACTCGGTAAGTATGACAAATGTGCTTACATATGTGGATACATACTATGTACGATTACATACATACATACATACATACATTGCTATCTGCCAACTTACCGATTTTGCGCCACTGGTGATGCGCGCACTCTGCGACCGTGTGGCCGGTCGTCGACGCCGATAGCTGGGCGTACCACCGCTTTCGGGTGTGGCACTGCCCGATGCTGCGCCATATGTCGGCATACTATGTATGGCCGTTTCGATGCTGGCGCCGGTGGTCGCACAAATGGATGCGCTGCGCGTCTTCTTTTGCATGCGCATCGGTGAAAAGTCGTCGACCATTTTGAGGCTGAATTTTCACTGCACTTTCGAATAAATCTTTTTTTTTTGCGCGCTGTGCGTGTATATGTCTTTGTTTGATTTGTTTTTTTTTTTTGGTTGTGGGTGTTCTTTTTGTTATTTTTGGCTGCAGTGTAATGTGATTGTGCTTTCGTTTGAGATGATTGTGCTGGTTTTATGTTTTACTTTGTAGTTGTGCTCGTTTTTTATTTTTACTAAAATAAGTATCACTTTGAATGGTTTCTTCATTCCATCTGGTCTGTTGTTTTTTTTTGATTTAGTGGTATGTATTTTGACTTCGATATGAATTTGTTGCTTCGACTTTTCGTATGATATTTTTTAATTTTATTTCAAGCATTTCGGCAGCGGAAAAGCGCGGAGTTTTCTGAAAGGAAAAAAAGAAAAAAAATATTAGACTTAGCTTTGCTATTTGGTTTCGTTAAAGCTTTAGGTTAAGCATAATATGTATATTGGAATATTAGAAGAATTGCAGGTTAAGCCTGCAAAAAGAAAAGTCTTCATGAAACTCAAATAGGAATTCAACTCACTGGTAAAAATGTTACTAAAAAATATAAAGGATCGAGATACGAAATGGGAGCTAGGAATCTCACACAAAGATCATCATTTCACCATTCTCTTAATTTAATTTTATTTATTTTTGGTCATAAACTACCAAACGTTTAGAGTCAAACTGCTGATAAAACCACAATAGCAACAAGAACAATAATATTATCAACTTTCTCCTGTTCTAGGCATACGAGTTCAAGGCAGTTTGGTCGACGAATTGAGAGCCAAAGAGCTTTTGACATGAACATTAGGGTGAGGCACGCTAAATGAAAAAAAAAAATCTGTAGTAGGATTTTTTCAAATGAAATTATAGAATTTATCATATTCTAAAACTTCCGCCGAAATATTTTGGACTAATGTAAAGATTTAGCTGAAGCGATTTGTAATTACCTCCAAAAATCAAAATTTTTATAAATAAAATGAATATTTTTTCCCAAAAAATCAGCCATGAAGATACAAGGGCTTAAGCTTAAAAGATATGCAAAAAATGTTTAAAAAATTGTGTCAACGAAATCAAAATAATTTGATTATTGAAGATATTTTCCAATCGGTCCAGCCCACGTAAATCTTAAAATTGGAAGTCTTAATTGTAATAAATTTTATAGCTCCGGTGGAAAAACTTAAACCTTTTTTTGGTGTGGCATCCTAATGTGCATATAAAATGTTTGTATTTCGTGATGACTTTCGTATTAAGGCATTTTAAAATATCTATCAACAAACTATATTTGATGTTCATATTTATTAATGCCATTGACACTGTTATACCAAAAAATTTAAGCGACAAAAATTCGCCGATAGAAGCAGAATAAGGAAAATTTGGTAGAAAGAAAACTAAAGCCAAAAATAAAAATAAAGGAGGTGTAGTACGCGCCGTTTGTCACGCCCTATTCACCTGATGCACAGGAAACCCGTTATATTTATTTAGAGTGCTATCTTTCCAAGTTCTAACGACATTCATACTTTTGTTGTATATTCTTGTTGGTACACCTGCACTTCCCCTCTCATAACGAATTGAAGTCAATTCAACAACAATAATAAAACCAGCGAACAAAAATGTAAATTAAGGCATATGTTACAGTTTTGCACTTATATATTTTTAACAACTGTTTGACAATTTTCACGAAAAAAAAATTGTTAACACAATGTTCAGTATACTTTTGCTTTTTTTAGTTCCTGGATTCAATTTGGCATACCTTATTGGTATCTCTGTAAAAATTCTGGAGGTATAGCCTCCCATATATCCTTGGTTTGCTTTCATAGCTCATGTACTCCATTGGACGGACTTGCATACTTAGTAAGCTGCGCTTTTAGTTGATTTCGCAAATTTTCGACGAGATTCATATCCGCGGATGGTGGAGGTCATTTCAAAATAGCAAATATTTGCTTTTGCATCCAGTCCTTGCGAACATGTGCAGTGTGTTTTGGGTGATTTTTCAGCAGAAATTCTCATTTTTCGACTACATCTTGCAAATTTTGTTGAAATATGAACAGATACTGTTCCTTGCGCTTAATGCGTACTAACGGACCAACAATATTTTTGAAATACAACCCCAAACTATTATTGACCGACTACCATGAACGAACGAATAAAGATCACCCAGCACGGTGTGCGAGAAAAAAGTTATTTTTTTGCAGTGACGTCATTTTTTCGCCGCCATGTGAATAAAACGGAATGAAAGCTGTGTGTGAATGAAAGAACCGATTAAAAAATGACGTCATCAACCATTATTTTTTTTCTCAAATGCAATTACAAATACACAGTTGCCGTGCTGGGGGATCTTGTTAGTTGGTTCATGCCGACTACTGTGATTCACAGTTTGCCTTACATGATGCGCTTAGGCTTAATTTGGGTCTTTGATCCAATACCATGCCCGGCCATCTGATTGAAAGCGATTAATTTAGTCCCAACTAACCAACTAACCTTAAAGTTAATCTTAAAAATGTGTTTTTTATTGCATTATGTAAGGCCTAACATAACACAATAGGCAACGGTCCGGTATTTCGATCAAAATGGTTTTTTCTTCTTTTATTATGCCTTTGCGTTCGATTTGACAATTCTTCGTCTCGCTGTCTACTGATTTGCATTCAATTTTGATACCTTAAGCGCTTCTGTAATAGTGGCTGCAGTGCTACTTGCTACTAAGTTCACAAGATATCGGACCGTAATATTTTTTGGCAGACTTCCTTTGTCCTTAATAACATTTTAGGCTATATTTTTTCTCAGTCTTAACATTTTCATGTGGCGAGCTCCACAATTTTTTTCCACTTTTCCTACGGTCGCGCGTTTCCGCAGTAAATTTATTATTTACATTTATGTTTCCTGATTAACCATATTATCTACTGGTAATCACTTCTTGAATAAATTACAATACAGAAAAAACTCATCTGACTTCCAACTAAGTAAAAGATAACTGTAAAATGCAAAACTGAGAGTGATTGCAAAACTGTAACATTTGCCTTAATTTAAATTTTTGGCTGCTGGTTTTATTATTGTTGTTGGATTGACTTCAAATCTTTGAGAGAGGGACACCCTACTGTACCAATAATAATATACAACAAAAGAATGAAAGTCGTTAGAAGTTGGAAAGATAGCGGTGGCTGAAATAAAAAGTGTTACACCATGTTACAGTTTTGCTCGTCACTATATGTATGTATATACAAATTTAATTTTATAAGAACATATAAACATATATGCATATACATTAAGGAATTTACATTTCTACATAAATATAAAATCAATATGGCTGGCAAGTGTCTGTGTGCACGCCACTGCGGTTGATCCACTGAGTTCATTTTCACCTAAAACTACAACTCAGTAATGACTTTACGAGCTTTTATACATAACTATGTATATATCTAAATGTACATACATATATATGCTCGTACATACCTATATTTGGGTGTGACTTAGTGTTCCTTTGTGGGTATATAAATTTCATACTAAAAATAGTCATGCGATATAAATCGCAATAAATTCATAAATATGTTTTATGGCTTGTATATACGTGTATGTATGTATATTAATTTACAGGCAAATTTGGTCCGCGTGTATTGGTGTGCAATTGTATGATGCCAATTGTAACATCCCAACAAACACTGGAACAAAAAATTTCAAAAGTTTGAGAAAATCATATTTCGCAATTTCATATTCAGCATTGTTTATCATTTGAAACTAAACATTTTCTCAAATTTTTATCAAACATTGTTTATCAATTTAAGAACGGTTTGAGAAACATTTGAGAATTAACAAAAATGTTTATTGGGAACCATCTAACTACTTTGCCATTTTTCATTCTAGTTTCCTTAGTATGATGATGGTATATTTATTGATTATCCAGAAATCGATAAGCTCTCCAAATGTGGCATTTATTTTTAGCCGAAATAAAGTGGAGGAAGAGTAGGTGAGGTTTTGTCTGAAGCATTTAGCGTAAAATATTCCACATACACATATGTATGTACTATTTCGATAGTTGTAGGATTAACAGTTTCTGCTACAAGCAGTGTAAACAATGAGGTATGTATTTTTGTTTACGACGAGTATGACACAGACTTCGCCCAAGCGATTTTGGTCAAATTTAATAGGGCAGGCCAGTAGTTTCTCTGCCGTTGCAACTGCCGCTAACTGGAAATAGGAAGTTAAGGCAACTCCTTTTCCCCCAGGTTTGTCCATAGCTAAGGTGAAGTTGCTCTTTTTTTGTTACTACTACCGGGTTCCGATACGAACAACTTTCATATAAGTAGTGTATGACTGTCAGACAGAGCTGGCCCCGATTACTTATAAATATGAAATTACCCTAACATGAGTCCCTGGGCATCAGGGCACTTTCAGAAATGATACAGGGGTTAAACTAGTGAGGTTGTGAATCCAAACTGAATTTTTCCCCCGCGATGGACATGGGAGCCCCGCTCAGGTAGATCAAGGGCAAAATTGTAGAAATTTACCATTTGAAAGGTAGACAGAGGGGAACTATAAAGGATTACCCGGCAGTGCTGCGAGTCCTATAACCCACTTAAAACCGGTACTCTTTAGGAATAAGCAAAGAAAAAACTCACGGTTGTCTTGTCACGGCGCTAGCCCATAGTAGTGCATGCCGATAGAATCGGTTTACCCTTCAATAAGGATAAGGATAAGGACACACAGTCGAACACTTCCTCTATAGGTGTCCAGCCCTCGCAAGAATGAGGCTAAAGACACTCAGCGAATCACTTCTTCAGAATATTCCAGAGTGCAGCCGCCTTTGGTTGTATGATTTTCAATATTATTTCATTGAAGCCGCCAAATCGGTGTGGGTTGCACGAGTTAGGAAATCAAAATAGCAAAAATTGGGTATGGGATTGCATGCAGAATTGGATTGTCATCGTAAATCCAACCAACCATGTCTATGTCATACATCTCATGCTTTGTCAGCATATGCCAGAAATTATACGCTCTTTTAAACAATTTTACCTGAGCTCTTGGGCTTTGAGCCTCTCCAATATCAGACAAAAGTAGTCGGCGATAGAGAGTTGCCCACGTCTTCTACTACTACTACAACTATTTGCAACATCTAAATACATAACGAAATGCCTACAATTCTTTAAGTATAGCTTAAGTAACCAGATTTCATTTGTGTTCACAAAAAAAAGCTTTGCGTTTTACAGAGAATTCCAGAGTATGTTGTAAATACATTTTGCTAAGGAAACTCGAATGCTGTGGCTTTGATTGAGTCTATGTTCATACTTCGCCTATTGGAATTTTATTTATTCTCTTTTTGCCTGGCATATTTGTTTGACTATCATGAAAAATAAATTGCAAGCTTAATTAAGAGCATTCTTCTATTGAAATGCAATGGAAAGTGGGTCTAAAACGAAAAGGAATATTCAAAGAAATAATACTAAAAATTCTTAAACTGTCAAATACAGGATTTTCAGAATTTTTAGCTAGTTAAGCATTAAATGCGGTTATTATGTTCTCCTTCTTGTCTATAATTTGATAAACTATTCAAAAATCGCTCAAGCGATGGGAAATATTTAAGGTGCTCAATATCGTTAACACGTTTCAGCTTTTTAAAATGTATAACCAAAACAGAAAATTGGTTTACTTATTTACGATAATCCGGAGTACTTTTGGGTCACATTTATTGGAATTTTATTGATATTAAAATATGTATGCACGAGTATGTAAAGCACACATTCACGTTCTGAGTTGTTGGCACATACATTTAAATGTATGTGAATAAAGCGCAGCAGTCTCGTGGCGTGCTCGAGCAGAAGCACATACATGCAAGTGCTGGCCAGTCAGGCGTTAAATCCAACTTAGCTGTCAAGCGCTCAACTACTCGGAAGTGTGTTTACCAGGCTCTTGTGTATGACTTGTGAGCTTTCTAAATGAAGGTGTGCAAATGCTCTAAAGCTTCATAAGCACCTTTCCTATACTTTCTTTCTTCATCAACTTTTGGTAGAACTTGCTTCTTACTACCTTTTTCAAGTTTGCTTGCTACTCAGCTGCAAAATACCAGCTAAGTGCATATTGGGACGTGCAGGGAGTATTGACGTTCTTTGCGATGTTGCCCCAAAGAGCCACAAATGTGTAGCTGTGATATGTACAATTCGTCCCGTTTCTACGTTAACCACGTATCTACGGTTTTTGCAAAATTTAATTGAGCTATTTACAAAAAGCGTTTAAAAGTCGTACTGTTTGAAAATAAAGTAAAAATTTAATGAGGATACTCAATAGTATTCTGAGAACCAGAAATATTATGAAAATAAATATTTTTTTATACGACCTCTAAAATGTCTCTATTGTAGATATCAGATAACTTGCAAAATGTGAAGTCTGCTTTGAATGCCACTGACTATTGAATTTCAGCGTTAAGCTTTTGATATTTTTACCAGGTAAGTGAAGCAGTTTTGAACCGGATTAGCCGCTTTATTCTATTATATAGCTGAACCACTAAACGAGCCGAAAATTTCCAAAAAGCTTTGATCTGAACCGAAAACCGAATAATTTTTAAGAAAGGTTTCATTTCGACTAATTTTTAATAGAGAAATTTTCTAATTTTTTTTTTGTTTTTGTTGGGTAAATATGGTAATGCCATGTTTATTTACCATCTGACAATTTGTTTACTATGTATAGCGTATGATATAAGTTATATATTTACTTTTTGTTACTTTTTATAAAAAGAAAATTATTAAAAATCAACGCGACTTTTTAGCGGGTTGAAAATTGCACTTCGTTGGACTAAAATTGTAACAGCTTGAATTTATTACTGTTAAGATAAGAAATATGTAAAGGTTTTTGAATTTCAGTATTGGCCAAAATTTCATGGCAATTGAAAAAACTGTAAATTTTTGATAATTTAAAAACTGGACATAGTTTTTTTGTAACCCAAAAGCTGGACATAAATTTTTGGTTTTGGAAAAGTTAACTTAATTTTAGATAATTTTTAAATTAGATAGAGCATTTAAAAATATATATAATTTTTTGATAGTTTTATAATACATAGGACCTTAATTTTTGGCGGTTTAAAAATTGGCCATAAAGTTATGGCGATGTGAAAATTGGAAGTATTGATTTATAATTTTAAAATTGTCGTACGCTGGGCAAATTTTTTTTGTTAACATGAAAATTGGATACAACTTTTTAATAGCTCATAAACTGAGGAAATTTTTTGGTAGTTTAAAAATTGGATATACATTTTTTGGTAACATAAGAGCTGGACAAAAATTTAACAGTTTAAAGATTTCAATACTGGACAAAATTTTTTGTTCACCCGGAAACTGTACAAAATTTGTGCAATTTCTAAACAGGACATTATTATTTGTTATTTGAAAAGAGCATCGAAGTTGTAGGTATATCGAGGAGGGCTTAGGTATATTTAATATATGCTCTTCATCTACAATTTCCCAATAACTCAAAGTCTCTGTTATTGGAATCCATATTAAACTTATCTGTCATCTTTATATAACACTTCTTGGTGAAATTCGCTATTGGACTACAAAGCAAGATATAATACCAGAACTTCCAGTTAAGCCACAGATGGATACAGACATCAGAAAAATTGTTTGTTAGAACTGCAGATAGAGGGTATTGAATATGGTACTTTTAAAAGTGGACATACATTTTTGGTTATTTTGATATTGGATGTAGTTTTTGGTTACCTAAAATATTTTACAAAAATTGTTGATCATTTAAAAATTGGACACGTTTGCCATGGCGATTAATAAATTTGAAGTAAATTGGTGGTTTTTAGGAATTGTTAGTTTGTAGCAATTGAAAACTGGAGATAATTTTTTGTTGATTTAAAAAGTAGTCATAAATTTGAAGTAAATTAAAAATGTTACAGAAGTATATTTTAGGTTGTTAAAAACTGAATAGAAATTGTTGGTAATTTAAAAGGCTAGACAAAATGTTAAGATACTTAAAATATTCGACATAAACTTTTTATTGTTGCAGATTAGCCACAAGCGTTTGCTAGCAGAGATAATTTTTGGTGATTTGGAAACTGGTTATAATTTTTAGGAACATAAAAGTTTAACATACATTTTTGGTTCGTTTTTGTTTGAGCCCACTCTTAAAAGAAAGAGTTATCTATCGGAACAAATGTGAACTTTCTGTCTCAAAATTAGATATTGACTTCCTTCATTGAGAGTTCGCTTCTTTATCCCATTGGCTGCCAGCATTGGGCGATATCTTCATAATTGCCCTTACATGCCTACTTAACAGGACATCTACTTAATTAATCGACTTAGTACTTGCTGATTGCAGTCACTCAAATAAATTTGTATACATATGTAACTTCAAGTCAGCCTTTCGCTCTCTTATCTACATACATATATCCTTTCCCATTCTAATTATTTCTAATAAATTGAAGGCATGAAATTGATTGCCAATGCTTAACAACAATATCATCACCATATCCGGTTGTGGCCACAAATGTGGCAACTGAAAGCTGAAAATATTTCCACGCTAGCGATTGCTTGCCCTTGGCGCTGGTTATCGTGTGGAGGTGGTAACACGTTTGCCGTTCAGTTAGACATGTTTTGTCGACACAAAAATTCACTTACATACTTACATACATAGCTGCACAAACACATGGAGGAATACACACAAATATGCATTACCATGCATTTTACTGCTAGCCTGCATATGTATGTGGCGTGTTCGTTAACTTACTAGGATAATTCAATAAACCCTCAGCAAGCTGCTTTCATTCGCCTTTGGTCATACTTACCGCTACGCTTTGACGCATTCTCAAAGGCAGTTTTTTTGTTTGACTTTCTTGCTTTGGTTCTTTTGCTTTTATTTCTTGGCATTAATTGATTTCTGCTGGCACTCCTTTTACTGAGCGACCTATAGGAAATATACAGCCAATTTGAAGAATGCCCCACGACGTAAATAAAAAGTGCTTAGGAATAACTTTGTAGCCTGTGCGATTGATTATTTTTACATTTCACTGTTCATCAAACCGAAAAAAATGCAGCGCAAGGAAATACTTGTTTTCAGAACAATTCTGTATTCAAAAGCACGCTAACCATAAAGCAAGCTCAAATAAGCTTTTCCATCGAGTCCTTTATGTCCTTTGCATTTGATTTTTCCCCAAATCATCGTCGACTCATTAGGGAAACTCAATGCTTTTTTCCGTTTGCCATTCCATTTGTATTTTGCTGTCGGCTGAAATTGTTGACTTATCCAATTGTCGGTTTTGATTGACTGTCTTTGCTCGTATATATGTATGTTTGTACTTATGTGTGTTTTCGTACACTGCAATAATGACTGCCTAACGGATTGCCCCTTACTACTTTAACACCCGTTCTGCTAAGCTTGCTCCATGTTATGTCACTTTAATAACAAGTGTGTACATACATACATATGTAAATTTTCGTATTTCCATACATTTGTACATACATACATATGTACGACACATATTCACGCATTGAATAGCCGCCTTGCTGTTAAAATCTCAGCTTGCCAAGGCTTTGTTTCAGTTCAACAGCCGCGTCCTGTGCCACTCGACTGGTAATTTACTTCCTGATTAAATCAGACACTTCAGCTAAGTTGCCGAATGGTGTTGGCCATGGCGATGGCGAAAGCAAAGGCAACTTAGCAAAGCGACAAAGTGTTTGAATTGTTTAGCGCTTGCATTCTTAGCAGACATATAGGAATTCCCTCAAGGAAATTAACAACGAGAAAAGGTTGCAAATGAAATGAAGAAATATTGTTGCACATAGGTTTTTTTTTTACATAGACAACTACTTGTAGTAGCTCAGAGGCCAGTACTATGATTATTATATATTAGGGTGCATCACTTAAAATTGAAAAAAAAAATAAATAAAAATTAATAAAAATAGATTATACTCTTTTCCATCGGAATTATAAAATCTATTAGCGATTGCAAAAAAAAAAAATTTATAACAATCACCTCAGATGATAGAAGAGCTTAAGCTTAGAAGGTCGGCATAAAAATGTTTAACATTTTATCAACAGAATCAAAATATGTAATGCGATTTCGGGACGTATTTCTAAATCGCTCTTGTTTAGGCAAATTTTAGTATTTTTACGAAAGTTTTAAGCTATTTATAATAAATTTTACAATTCCGGTCGAAAAACCGCACATCTTTTTAGTGAGGCACCCTACTATACATACCATGTTGATTGTGAAACTTCTAAAGTAAGCGAGCATTTGGTAATCGTACTAACTCGTTTCTCTTGCAACTGAGCTAAAAAAAGCAAAGTCGATAACATTTATGCAGCCTCCAAAGTGTTTCTGAAAGTGTTAGTAATGTTTAGCCTCAACTTGTGGAGGCTTATGAATAACCCGTATCTCTTTATATTGTACCCTACTAATAAGCTTGGCGAAGACCCATGGTATTTCACCAATGAAGTTACCAAAGTGTGGTGTGTTCCTTTCCTACATAGTTGGATATTATTGTCCTCAGCTAGGGCAGGATGTGAGAGCCATAAGTCCCGCCTAACGCCGTTGAACATGTTTGCATAGTATGCATGGTGGGTGACTGCCTTACCGTTGCCACCTCTGTCGTATCAGCCGGCACAATTGGGAAACCCTAAACTGAGTGCTTCTACCATGTCATCTTATAATAATACTAATAATAATCCCAACGGTTTTTAACCATTCCCGCCCATCCGCACGAGGGGCGCAGTCCGCATGACGTACGGAACCAGTATTTATTTTAAATTTTTGCGCCGAGTCACGATAGACAGGAGTTTATTAAGTGTCGAGATCTAAAACTGTTCAGCTACAGAACTAAATTCATCAGCCGATTTTATGTCTTTATTTTAATGATTCATTTATTGAGAGAGGACAGTATCGATTTCTTAATGCTGATCAGCTTCTTAGCATTTGACAAGTTTATCTTCACTTGTCTCATGCCAGACTGCAGCCCATCTCTTTTCATGCCTTCGTAGACTCTACGCCTGGATATTTGCTTTTGAGTATTTGTCCTCGTAGTGCAAAAATTTCAATAAGAAACTTTGGATTTACCTTTTAATCCTCATACTATGCGACAAAAATAGGACGCTAGGTTCCGCCGGAATAACTTTTTTTTTTAGTGTTTTTCTGCAGGATTTCCTTTGAAAATTGATGTTTCCTCTGGCTCATCTTATAGCCTTTATCCTTTGATTTGCTATAGAACTCTTCGTTGCCAAACTAGGTGACCGCACATCCTTGCTGGACTGCCGTTGATCTTGATAGTTGGAAGGATCAGGATTCGGTGTGCCATAGGGCGCTGAAGTATTGGTAACCTACTGAAGAGCCTTTTTCATTTTGTGTTCGTAAGGGGGAGCCAAAGTCGATATTTTGTTCGGCGCATCAAGCTTCGGAGACAGAGTTGCTGTGCTCGTAAGATTAAAATTTTTTTGGTCCAGCTGAGTGGGTTGACGCTACTGATTTAGTCATACGTTCACAATAAGTGGCGATGACGGGTCTTGCCACTGATCTGTGTGAGATGCTGGATACCACCGCATTGTCACTTCGCTGGCTCGCAGTTTTTACTGGACGGTGCCTGAAAACTTTTTCTCTTTCGCATCCTCTATACCTAAGTTCGCATGAGTTATAAGAAGTTGTGAGGCAGAAATAGTTCTCGTACTATGGCTTGTAAGCTTAAAGAACTAGTATTTTTCTTTGAGTTATCAACATTTTTACTGGGATATGCACATTGACATCAACATTTCTTTCTCAAACGCCTTAATGTGTGCTATCCCGCATCATTCTGTGCACAAATGAAGCACAATCAAGCACTGATTGATACGCCTTTGAAAAAATAAGCATTTACAATCATCAATATAAGTAAGATATATATAACTATATATGTATGTATATATACATATATGTATGTAAACACACAAATACCTCCGTATGTAACACTGATATGTTTTTGTCTATGCAGCAATTTGGATGAATGCGAAACTTTGAATGAACATTTTTATTTCTTTTCGTAATTTTTTGTAAGCAAGAATCCTATTCATACATAAATGACTTACTTTGTACTCTTTTTTTTTTTGCTCATTACTCACTTGATTTGCGTCTCATAAATGGAGACAAAGATGAATTTTCCAAACGAATAAATGTGAAATGAACGGTAAGTGCCCAATTTGTAGGCACACAAATTTATAAACGCTTATTGATTGTTTCTTCGATTTATGTACAAACATTAGGTGGAAGTGGGGGAAGTTGCAATTTTAAACAAGTACGAGAGACAAATGGAGAGTAAGTGTTTTGGAAAAAATTATTTCTAAGTGTGTATGTGTATATACATATTTCTGAAAATTCATATACCTGCAAAAATACAAATGTCCCTCGCCATACGCGCATAAAACAACAAAGAATACAACTCTGTTATCAACATTATTATTTGTATGATACTATGTTATATTATAAAAAAATGTAATACATATGAACCATTTTGATAAAAGTGCTATTGACCAAAGCGCTTCATTTTGCTGAAACCGATAAAGTATCGTGCGATTAATGGCAGATGTTTGAAATTTCGGTAAGATCAATAGAAATATGTACACAATAATGCACCGGCATGTGTTTGCCAACTTTTTTTTTTGTTATGCAGTCTAATGTACATATGTATTTGTATTTACTTTGAAAACGAACCCTCGAACTCACAATCTGTTGTCAGTAAAATTTTTTTTTGTAACTTTTGTTTCAAAGCTTAAAACAAATATTTGTGCAAAACTTGCGAAAGTCCACATGTGACACCTATTTCTGTACATGCAACAGTTTACGTAGTTGTGCCGTATTCCCACCCCTCAGTCATTTTGATTCCCTTACCAATACTCTTGCTAAATGTTGGCGAATTTTATTCATCGATCGAAATGTCATTTATACACCGCCCCCCCCCCCCCCCAGGACGAGAAGGATAACAACGAAAATGTTGACGCCTCAAAGACGCCCACCACCAAAGGAGTGCTTACTATGTTAGGCTATGTTAAGTTGTGTTGTGTTGTTTTACGCTTAAATGACTAACCCGCTGAGTTGATGGACGGACGTGTCTAGTGCAAGTTGATAGCATTTTGTCCGTGTAGTAGTAGGTGGGTGGGTGCATGGCTTTGCTGTTTACTGTATTGTAAAAACACAGATGTTTCCATTTCTACTAGACTGGTTACTGGCTTTGTTGCTTTGATTGGCAATGTTATTGTGTTTGCTGCTGTAGCCCACAAAGCCATCTACACTTATCAATAAATGTTTGCAGTGGGAGGAAATACCTACATATTTAGGTATGGATGGATATAAGTACTGTGTTTAGTTGTTTGTTAGTTTTGCCGATAACATTTTATTGATCTTCTGTTGACACGATACTTGAACATAAAGTATGTAGTTGAGTTGCTTTCTTTTTATGCGAAGTTAGTCACATAGTTGGAGTGCTTTTATGATTTAGAGAAATTGTTTGGAAGGTTATTTTGTGGTGCTAGATATACGGTGGAGGTATTATAATATACAATCAAAAGGAGGTACAAACTATCGATTCCCACCAAATATATTACATATACTATTATGTGTACTTACTTAATGGCAGATATATTTTTCTGAAAATTATCGGTCCGAGTACACTCCCCAACTTGCTATCCATTTAGGATCCTTCAGTGTATAACTGCATAGAATCCGTGTATACTGGAACGTCCTGTCGGTCGATTGTTTTCTGCTAGGTACTGTGTGTGATTATACCCTTTTTCCAAGGTCGTCCGCAATCTCCGGCAGACTTATCTCTTCCAGAATTAAATATGACCATAGTGATTGTTGTGCCTAGGAACCCACTGATCCACCATACGGCCGTTCTTTACGCTTTTTGATGTGTATAAAAGTATTGGCCTAACCACAACAGTACCCAATGCACTGTAGTGGGAGACATGCCCTTTTTGCGGCCAATTGCACCTTAACAGTGGTAAGGGAGTGCCATGGCTTTACGCACATGCTAAGAAGTTTGCACTAAACTTTTTGCCCCCTCTAAGAGCTACATACTTTAGACGCATATGCTGCAAGAGAACAATGCCCTACCAAAAGTCTCGGGTCCGTTCATCGTGTGAATAGTAGAAAATCCTACGAATTGATTTATGCAAAAAAAAATCGACCAAATCTTAGCTTTTTTTTAGTTGAACCTCTTTTGCAAACAGTGTGCGATATATTCCAGCTCACTTAGAGTCTTGGTTAGGTTATCCATTTCCTTACACTGATTCAGGGCCGGCTACCAGGCTGTGAGGTCATAGCCCAAAATAAGATGTAAATACAAGTACTTCATATTTCCCGTACACAATGTGGGGCTTCAAGTCCCATCCTTCCACAATAGCCGATTTCCAGTCGCAGCCTTCGTGGCATGTTCGCCTAAAATTCGCGGCTACGCTAGCTTTCTATTTAGACAGGCGTCTAAATAGCTAAATTCCCCGATGAGACTCAGCCTAATATTATTTAACGAAGGAATCTGGGGCTGAGAAAATTTCGATTTCGAATAGAAGCATAATTGGCAGTTTTTGAAGAGTGGGCCACAAAACATGTAACGTTTTTACGATAAATCACCTAAAACAATCTTCAGCCGTAGTATGATACCTACGGACCATAACTCTGCATTATTTTTAATAATACGCCGTACACTCTTCAGCAACGCTAATACCTTTCAATTAAAATTTCATGCTGCCTTAAGAGCTTTTAAAATTTCTCACTATTTATTTATTTGTTGAATTTTCGTAAATTATGCCTAATACCCTTTTAAGAGTTCACATTAGATTAATGGTTATTTTAGTTGATTTTTATGGCCCAGGAACCCTTAAACGCTTTGTCTTCACTCAAGTGGCAAATGGGTTGCATTATTACTTTGAACTTTATCTCCTTTGCCTTTTTTTACCTTCAGCCTTTTCTTTAAGTTGCTTTTTATTCGCATACACTCATATTCACCTCACTACACCCTAATCAAAGGGGGCGTGGGAGACTTTTCACACATTTTTTTTCTTTTTTTCAACAGCACTGAAATTCAACTTTAACGCAGTCAACTGTGAAAATCCGCGAAAAGAGGCGTTAAAATCCGTCTAAGCAACAGACATTTTTTACAACCACAAAAATTTTGCGCATGAAAGACGAAAGGCGACATTTGGCGAGGTTCAGGGAAAACATGAAGAATAGGTGTAAAGGTGTAAATAAATTCGAGTGGGAAAATGGGAATTGGGCATTACCTTTTTTCGTCCAAGAAAAGATAAACAACTACGATTGAACGGAAAGATGTTCTATTTTAATGTTGGGGAAGGCACATTATTTTCCATTCTTCTCTTAAATTCCAGCCACAACATTCTGCCGCATAGTTCCATCTTTACTACGAGTTATGGCCCGTCTAACAATTTCTCTTTCACCAGACGGCTGCGTGTTTGCTTTCCAGTTACTAAGACTTTTAATTATTTCGTTGATTACAAATGCGACGACACAATTTTTGTAGTTGTTGCTGTAACAACTGAAGGACATCTGTTTGGTTAATTTTCAGTGATTTTCAACAATGTTGACGTTGACAGATTCTTCGAAACTTTGAAACGACGGCCACTACGCAAATAACAGACAAACAACCACCAAGCGAATTCATTCATTTGAAAAGGCGCTGTCTCGCTTTCTTATTGTCCGGTTGCCTTTCCTTTTTTGCTTTAATTTTTATTCAATAATAGGTACATGAAAACATTACTACGCCTTATTGTGGGTATCTGTGTGGGAGTGCCAGCTACTGCTTTTGTGTTGCCAGCATATTTTATCAGCATTCCTATGTTTGTTTGTTTGCTTGCTTGCTTTGCCTCGCGCGTACAGCCCCTGGGCGTATGTTATTTATTTTTATGGTCGCCTGTTGGCATGTAAAAATTTTTTTATTTGCTTTTTGATTTTGTTTGCTGTCTATCGCTTTAACGCTCCTTTTACTGGTAGGTCTACACGCCTTCTTCTGGCACAACAGCCGCCTTTGAATTGAATGCGTAAAAGTTGGTGTTTGGATTTTGTTTTTTTTTTTTTTAAATCTGGGAATCTGTTCGCTTGTGCGGCATTTTGGTTGTGGATTTTTGTATTTGAATGCCAGCGTTGACATTGGCACACCACCTGTTGTAGCTGCTTTCATGAAATCCGGATTTTGCCGTTATCCTTCGAGTGCTGCTGCTAGTGGACATTGGTGGTAAAGCCTTTAAGCACCATTTGGGCTGAGCAGCAAAAGCGCGGTTCTATGGAATGTCATTCCAAATCTGTAGTCAAATATTTCAACAGCAATGAATAGGCTGGCCGGGATTTATTAAATGAATATTAATATTTTTTGAAGTGGTTAAGCTTTTATTTTTATCCTAATAAGTTTGGGCATTTATTTGCTCAAAAATTAGCGATTGGAAGTAATTTTTGTGTTTAAGTATTTGTAAAGATACATATAATATACTCTGTTGCATTTTTCGTCCCTCTACATAACCTGCCTATTTTAATAAGAAAAAAGCAAAGGCCAGAAATCGACACTCTTTTCATTCTATTAGTAGTAATAGGTCTCTTGATCCCTCTAAGTCATGATTTCGGATGATAA
>NW_023458561.1:59488233-59495513 GCF_013731165.1 Rhagoletis pomonella | reverse complement strand
ACATTAATTAATGAACAAAGCGTATGCAAATGTTTACATTGCGGATATATAAACATAAATAAGTACGAGTACATACATACATATTATTTGGTTGGAGTAAACGAGCAGCAGCCATGCCGCAGATACTCGTAAACCATGTAAATATATATGTATATGTACGTATGTACTAGGGATGCCTATCCCGGGATCCCGAAAAATTTTGATAGTAGTGGCTGGTCTATGAATTTTGAAGTATGATTTTTGTAAAATGCCGTTTTGAATGCAATTAACAAAAAGCTTGAAACTGTACTCTTAAACTGCAGTCTTAACCTTTTAGTTTGCTAGAACAAGTTGAAATATTTTGTAATGGAGGAGATAGGGGTAATTATCTTCAAATGGCTTATGACTACCTTTTGCCAGTTCAGCATAAAAAGGTTGAGGCCAAAATATATTTTTCATCAGTAGGTTTTGTATGTAAAAACTTCAGATCAAGATTAGAAGACTCCGCTTTGAATACTCTGCTGATATTACGAAAACATTTAAGTGCAATAATAACACCGCCACAAAAAAGGCGTGTGTGTTTTTAACCAGACCTACCTACCAACATGTATTTCGGCCCGCTAAATCCGATTCTGAGATCCGTTTGACTCGTACACCCTCAAAATTTCAAATAAATTGCCAAAAAAATGGCACAAAATTCCCCACTTCTTTATAGAGTAGAATAAACATGTTTAGAGAAATTGTTTTTGTTTTTTTTTGTTAAATATATTTCTTTATTAATCATTACCTTCGAAAGTATGTGGTATTTACATTGTTATTTGTGATGTATAAGTTCCTCAATCACATGGTTCTTTAAATACAATAAAAAAAAATATTTTACTTTAAAATTTGGCTGATTTAAGAAATAGCGCTAGCTAGAGTTGCTAAGTCCCAATTTCCAAATTGTACAGGAGAGGAAAAAAAATCTTATAGCCATTTTCTTCAAGTATTTCGCAAAGCTTTGAATACAACATTTTACCTGTTTACAGGCAAGCAGAACTCCATACGAATCAAAGGGATTCTATCTTTATTAAAAGATTTCGACCTCTTTTGGCTTTATAGAATTCGGATCGGAGCTTTTTTTGGACAAATTTTGCTTTCATTGAATATAAACGCGAAAACATGAAACAAGGACCTTTACCCTATTCGAAACGATGCATTTTTAATTTATCAAGCCTCTTGTATCAAAACATGATTTTTCATAAAAAGTGAAGTTAGCAAATTTTCACTCTAAGCTAGCGAAATGTGAGTTTTACAATCAGTTTATCGTAAATTTTAAATAGCTTTATTTCATGGTATGTTTAAATGCTTTAGAATATTGAATTTTTACTCATATCCATAAAAGTTATGACTCAATGGGAATTACTTAAAAAATATGCCGAAATCCCGGAATCACAATTTTCCTCATATTTTGGCATCCCTAGTATGTATGTAACGGGTGATTTTTTTGAGGTTAGGATTTTCATGCATTAGTATTTGACAGATCACGTGGGATTTCAGACATGGTGTCAAAGAGAAAGATGCTCAGTATGCTTTGACATTTCATCATGAATAGACTTACTAACGAGCAACGCTTGCAAATCATTGAATTTTATTACCAAAATCAGTGTTCGGTTCGAAATGTGTTTCGCGCTTTACGTTGTTCAGCGATGAGGCTCATTTCTGGTTGAATGGCTTCGTAAATAAGCAAAATTGCCGCATTTGGAGTGAAGAGCAACCAGAAGCCGTTCAAGAACTGCCCATGCATCCCGAAAAATGCACTGTTTGGTGTGGTTTGTACGCTGGTGGAATCATTGGACCGTATTTTTTCAAAGATGCTGTTGGACGCAACGTTACGGTGAATGGCGATCGCTATCGTTCGATGCTAACAAACTTTTTGTTGCCAAAAATGGAAGAACTGAACTTGGTTGACATGTGGTTTCAACAAGATGGCGCTACATGCCACACAGCTCGCGATTCTATGGCCATTTTGAGGGAAAACTTCGGAGAACAATTCATCTCAAGAAATGGACCGGTAAGTTGGCCACCAAGATCATGCGATTTGACGCCTTTAGACTATTTTTTTGTGGGGCTACGTCAAGTCTAAAGTCTACAGAAATAAGCCAGCAACTATTCCAGCTTTGGAAGACAACATTTCCGAAGAAATTCGGGCTATTCCGGCCGAAATGCTCGAAAAAGTTGCCCAAAATTGGACTTTCCGAATGGACCACCTAAGACGCAGCCGCGGTCAACATTTAAATGAAATTATCTTCAAAAAGTAAATGTCATGGACCAATCTAACGTTTCAAATAAAGAACCGATGAGATTTTGCAAATTTTATGCGTTTTTTTTTAAAAAAAAAGGTATCAAGCTCTTAAAAAATCACCCTTTACATATGCAAATACACATACATAAATAAAAACTGTTGCACATTTGTATATATATTTAAAAAAACGTCTCTGTTTGTGTTTAATCTGCACTAGACATGCATACATATGTAAATAAATATATATATATACTTTTAATTTAATATTTTAAATGTATAATAACCACAACAACGTGTCTAGTGCACTAAAAAGGCTTGCAAAATTCATAATTTATGGTGGATTATGGTTTTTGAAAATCATTTTATACTTTTGCGGTTATTCTTTTGATTTCGTCTAAATAATTTTAATTATATTTTCATTGCGAATAGCGCGAGGCATACGATTATATGTATGTATGTATTTGTTTACTTTTAAAAATCAAACAAAATGGTAAATTATCCGCTTAACGGCTGAATGATTTTAGAAATTGAAAATTCGTTCGAATTTTTTTTTTTGTGTTTAAAGCGTGCCAGGTATTTTGATGTGTAAGTAGGTATGCAAAATATTTTGCGCGTGCTTGTATTTATGGACTTTTAGCATTTCACTTCTTTTCGGTTTGTTTTGTAAATTTTGTTATAAGCATTGGCAGCAGCGCATGTAAGTATTGATTTGTTTACATGCCAGAAAGTCTTGCTATGCTTACATAGGATTTGCGCCTGTCGATTACGAATTATGCGGTTTCAAGGTTTTATTAATTTTTAGCTTTTGTGGGTTTTGTAAATTTGTTTAAACTATGCACTGATACAATTGGCGTATCTAATCTTTCGCTGAGTGCTTTTCATGATTTACGATGGGCGTGAATAATTTATGACGTTTTTACACATATTTATACAGACTCTCATTTAAATCGATGGCATTTTATATATCAAAGTATTTTTCAGCTGCTTGCTAACTAAATTCAACTTGAATTAAGGAATTTGATAATTTAAATATGTATGTATTACAGAATGGTATGAAACAAGGTTTTAATTTGAAAATATTTTTAACAGGGTTGCCACCTATTTACAAATGTAAATTCAATGTATGCAATAGATTAAATTAATGTTTACAAAATGGATATCAATCAAAATGGCATGGGGAAACTGTATTCCCAAACTACATGTAGGAACGTTGCCACTTGTTTTAAAAATTAAATTCCAGTTGAATTAAAGGAATTAAATAATTTAAATATGTTCACAATATGGATGTCAGATGAAAAATGTTTAACAAAGCAGCAAACAAAGCTGTTTAGGCGCGACTGCTAATACCGGGCACCTAAATACATGCTATATACTGCTGCATGTGCACAAATTTCCTTAATTAAATTTATGAAATTTTTGAAAATGCACTTCTCAACTGCCATGTAGTAAAATTTTCTTAAGTTATAATTTCATGGCACTACAAAGTATGCTCGGTCTAGTCTGATACATCCTCCGGAGAATGCTTTCGGAGCCTTTTGCGCACTCAGCATGGCTTACAATCATGTAGAGGTGGTAAACGAACTTTACCATTAATACATTCCTTAAGGTGCTGGCCCCATGTAGGCTTGCTTTGCTTGCTTCGCTGCGAGAAGTATCAAAAATTATTTGGAATATACTAAAACGTATAAAGGCTGGCCAAATGGCAGCTTTTCTTCACTTGCTTTAAGCGCCTAAAAGTTTGAAATAGGCAAATGTTTTATTTGAAAGCGTTTTGTAAGCTTTTGACAGAGAGGTTTGTTCCTTTCAAAATACATAAATTCAAACAAAAATTTGCTTACTTAATTTAAAAAGTCATAGAAAATGCAGGTAATTCGAAATGAAATAAAAATGATTCAGTGTTTCCTTATTTATATTTAACATCTTATAGTAAAAAGTTGCAAAGCCCACTTTTACAAATTTTACACGAGAGGAAACAACTTCTTATATCTCTTTTCTTCAGGTAACTCGCTTTTTTAAGTTATAGTTTTTTTTAGTAAATATAGGTATAGATATGTATGTATCATTATTATCATTTCTTTTAAATACAAACATTATTTCGCATTAAATTAACAATAAATCTGAAAGTTTTTGATACATTTTTTAGAGTTTTCTAGGAAATAATTACTAACGTTAAGGGAACAGACATTGACTTTTCAACCAGACAGCTGGTTACTTTGGCAGTGTTCCAAGCCACCATTCGGCCAAGCAAGTTTTCAAAGTAAATCAAAGCAAATAAAGTCAGCAAGGCGCGCAAAGCAAGCCTGCATTGGGCCAGCGCCTTTATAATCTGTATTAATCGTCAGTACCTTTCTTTTCTACTTTAATTTTTCATTATAAAACTGAAAAGATTCCCACTGATTTTCTTAAGAAATAAACCAATTTAATTGGCATAATCAATGCCGGTCGGTCAGCTTGATGTGTGCACGTGTATGCGAAAATATCATTCCCCAATTACCGTTTGCGCACGTCGAGCAAATTTTCAAACTATTCGTAAGATTTACTGCCTCGTTTTTTGTTTTCGTTCAATCAGTGATTGATATGATTGAATCTGAGAGTTGTACGTCATGTAAACAAAGATGAAATGAATGAAAGCAATCGTTAAACGCTCCCACAGATCCAACTATTAACGCGAACAAATGATTCTGATGATGTTTATCTTGAATTTGTAAATAAAACAGATTGTTGAAGTATGAAAAATGTGCGAAGTAAAACAATGTAACAAGATATTAAATAAAAACCTCCCTAAAACTGAAAGAAATTCACCAGTGGTTGAGACTAAAGTACGATAAAATATTTATATATTACGAGTACACACGCAAGTGCACATACATATTTTTGGAAGCATTTATACTTGAAAATAAAAGTTCGATTGTTTGTGTGAACTCATCAATAAAACGATACTTTTTTGCTTATTTTTTTTTAGAAAAATTACGCTATTTATGTGCAGATAAGACGAGCATTTTATTTATGATTTTTTGCTTAAGATTTTTATGCATTTTTTTGTGCTTGAAATTTATGTTTCGCTTCACAGTGAAAATCGCTCATAAAAAAGTACATAAATAGATACATACATTTGTACGAATGCTGTAGCTAATTATTTGACTTCGATAATAAAAAAAATTTTTATACTTAGTACATACATAAGCGGGGATAGCGTTTTTAATTACACATGTACGTACCGTGGCCTGGGTAAAAGATTGTCGTATGTTAATTTCGGCATAAAAGCGAAGATAGATTTTCTCCAAAGTCTATGGAAATGTTACTAGTTCACAAAATTATTAAATTATTTAATTTTTAATGCTTATTGTCAATTAGTTTTGAGTTTATGAAGTATTTTCTTTAGTAAAATTTTGTCGTAAGCGTCATTTGTCCACAATTTGGTAGCCACTTTTTATAAAATACGACAAAATGTGATCAAAATTTCTCTAAATTAACGACACTTTTTACTCAATATCTCGGAAACTAAAAGAGATATCCAAAAATGAGGATTCCATTTTTAAGATATTTATTAGTTTAATATGACTGCACCACTAACTAAATTATCGAAAAAGTTGTAGTAAATATATCGGAAACTAAAGGAGATATCTAACAACTGAGAACACCAATCGAAAGACCTTATTTTAAAATATATAACTGCATCTAGAACTAAAAATCGTCAAAATGGCGCTTACGACAATCTTTTACCCAGGCGACGGTATGTATATGTAAATTAGGCGTATGACTTTTTTAATAAAATATACGAATTAAGAAAAACCAACAAAAATAATGTTTTTATAACATATACATATGTATTTTTTATGGTACTGAAAAAGCAAATATGTATGTATGTATGCAATATATGTATGCCATCTCTTGACATTAGTCATCAGTTTGCCGCTCTTGCTTTTATAAGAATGCGCCTAGTACAATTTTCGAAAGCTATCCCTGTTTCTCAGTATCTTAAGCTCATCTCCCTCACGTATTTCGGCTTAACTTTTTTCCCTTCCAATAATATGTCTCCCCTTCTTTCTGAACTCCGGCAATGCTTCCATACGTTTTCAATGGCACTCAATCGCTGCGTGAACAAATTCATAGTACATATGTAGCATCCTCTATTTCGATGGCGACGTGGCATTCTTTGTCCTAACAGTTGCTTTTCCGGATAGCCGAACCCTATAGCCAGGTTACGGGCTGCAACCAGATAGTGGTTCTAGGCAATGTTGGACGCTCGAACTTGGAGCTACAGATTAACCAGCATAGTCGGTCAACTTAAGTCCGTTATCGGACTTTTGGTTAAGGAGACTGAATTTTCTGATAGTTGAACCCAATATATCTTTTTGACTAATTTTTATACCGTGGTGCCACTAGTTGTTTTTTAATTTTTTTTTTTCGTGTCAGCCTTATCTTCAAGAGCCTCACTTTAATATGGACGCTCCTTCACCGGAGTGAATGACAGTTCTTGGCAACTATGTCTCTATTCCACCACAAATAAGACACCAAACTTGCATTTCGAGGTATCATAGCAGTTATATCTGCCTTTGCAGGCACGAGGAGACACTAGACCGTCTTATCCGAGCCATTTGGAATCCTTTCATTGGGATGGATTTTGATTATTACCTATTCGGATTTAGTGATAACATTTTCGTAGATTTCACCAAAAATTTCGACTACGATGGATTCAGCGAAAGCCCAGAAAAGCATTCGTACGTCTGTCAAATAAAAAGAGATTTTGCTTGTTTTATTCCATTCCTTTTCAACATCTTGTTGGAAAATCTTTACATACATAGATCCGCCTCAAAAGATGTTGAATAGGCAAGAAGACCTTGCATAAAAGTAAAAAGAACGTGACGTCAGAGTTCTTAGAACAATTCTTACAACTCTTTTTAAAGGTTGAATTAAAAACTCTCTTATCATTACATATTGCAAAATGTAGGTGCATGATGTCTCATCTCCACACACCGACACCTAAAAATTATCGAATCGACATTAAAAATAACAC
>NW_023458561.1:59481793-59488133 GCF_013731165.1 Rhagoletis pomonella | reverse complement strand
GTGTTATTTTTAATGTCGATTCGATAATTTTTAGGTGTCGGTGTGTGAATATGAGACATCATGCACCGACATTTTCCAATATGTAACGATAAGAGTGTTTTTAATTCAACCTTTAAAAAGAGTAGTAAGAATTATTCTAAGAACTCTGACATCACGTTCTTTTTACTTTTATGCAAAGTCTGCTTGCCTATTTAACATCTTTTGAGGCGGATCTAGGTATGTAAAGATTTTCCAATAAGGGCGGATAAATGTTGAAATGGAATGGAATAAAACAAGCAAAATCTCTTTTTATTTTAAAGACGTACGAATGCTTTTCTGGGCTTTCGCTGAATCCATCGTAGTCCGATTTTTGGTGAAATCTACGCAAAAGCTATCACTGAATCCGAATAGGTAATAATAAAAATCCATTCCAAGGAAAGGATTCCAAATGGCTCGTATAAGACGGCCTAGTGCCTCCTCGTGCTTGCAAAGGCAGATATAACAGTCATGATAGCGCACTTACGAGTGGCACCACGATATAAAAATTAGTCAAAAAGATATATTGGGTTCAACCATCAGAAAATTCAGTCTCCTTAACCAAAAGTCCGATAACGGACTTAAGTTGACTGTGCTGAGTAATCTGTAGATCCAAATCCGAGCGTCCAACATTGCCCAGAGCCACTATCCGGTTGTAGCCCGCAACTTGGCGCCTTCAAAAATATGCCGCCCCCAAGGAAGTTATAGGATTCGGTACGGATTGTTAGGACAAAGAATGCCATCTTGCCATCGAAATAGAGGATGCTACATACATAGATATGAATTTGTTCACGCAGCGATTGAGCGTCATTCAAAACATATGGAAGCACTACGGGAGTTCAGAAAGGAAAGGAGACATACTATTGGAAGGGGAAAAAGGTTAAGCCGAAATGCGTGAGGGAGATGATCTTAAGATACTGAGAAACAGAGATAGCTTTCGAAAATTGTACTGACCTGGGCGGATTCTTATAAAAGCAAGAGCGGCAAACTGATGACTAATGTCAAGAGATGATATACATACATGTATTGCATATATACATACATATATGCTTTTTAAGTACCAGTATATGTTTATGGAAAATGTTAAAATTTTTTTCTCATAGTTACCAAATTTTGACAAGAACGTTATTTTTATGGGTTCCTATATTTTATTAAGAAAAAGTCATACGCCTAATGTACATACACATACCTAAATGTATAATTAAAAACGCTATCCCCACTTATGTACAAAGTATAAAAAAAATTTTTATTATCGAGGTCAAATAATTAGACACAGCATTCGTACAAATATATGTATATATTTATGTTCTTTTTTTATGAGCGATTTTCACTGTGAAGCGAAACATAAATTTCAAGCACAAAAAATGCATAAAAATCTTAAGCGAGAAATCATAAATAAAATGCTCGTCTTATCGGCACATAAACAGCGTTTAATTTTTCTAAAAAAAATAAAATAAGCAAAAAAGTATCGTTTTATTGATGAGTTCACACAAACAATCGAACTTTTCTTTTCAAGTGTAAATGCTTCCAAAAATATATGCACTGGCGTGTGTACTCGTAATAAATAAATATTTTATCGTATTTTGGACTCAACCACTGGTGAATTTCTTTCAGTTTTAGGGAGGTTATTATTTAATATCTTGTTACATTGTTTTACTTCGCACATTTTTCATACTTCAACAATCTGTTTTATTTACAAATTCAAGATAAACATCATCAGAATCATTTATGTTCGCGTTAATAGTTGGATCTGTGGGAGCGTTTAACGATTGCTTTCATTCATTTCATCTTTGTTTACACGACGTACAGCTCTCAGATTCAATCATATCAATCACTGATTGAACGAAAACAAAGAACGAGGCAGTAATTCTTACGAATAGTTTGAAAATTTGCTCGACGTGCGCAAACGGTAATCGGGGAATGATATTTTCGCATACACGTGCACACATCAAGCTGACCGACCGGCATTGATTATGCCAATTAAATTGGTTTATTTCTTAAGAAAATCCGTGAGCATCTTTTCAGTTTTATAATGAAAAATGAAAGTAGAAAAGAAAGGTACTGACGATTAATGTTTATTATAAGGAAAAAGATAAAAAAAACTTGTGAAAATTCTTAACCAATCTCGCTATATGTATTCAACTGAGATAGTGAAATTTTCAAAGGGTTTTCTCTAGTTATCCCATAACAAAATTTTTATATTGTCTGAGTGATATATCGATAACAGGTTCAATAGTTGGTTATTTTAATGCAGTGCTTCTTAATAGCTGGCTAGGATGCAATTAGCGTATTTTCGATGCACTTCTCGTGGGAAATGTCCTTTACGTAAATCCTTTGTTTCTTCATTATTATCATTATTATTATTATAATGGTAGCCCAACTTTTCAAACAGGTGGCAGCCCTCCTAAATACAGTTGCGGCTGATGAATTAAGTTTAATGTGATTTTTTAAGTACGTGGCAACCCTCCTAAATATAGTTCAGAAATAAAGGTATTTAATCCCATTTCATTTGATATCCAACTTTTAATAATTCCTTAAATTTATTAAATAATATGAGTTTAACTTTTAAAAAAGGTGGCAACCCTCTTTAATATTCGAGTTTTTCATGCTAAGGATTTCTTTCAATTGCTTTTGAATAACTCAGTGAGAGGGGAGACCAGTATGTTTTCATGTATTTATCTATTGATATCTATTAAAAAATATATTTATTCGAACAAAAAAGGTGGGTAGCAATTGGTAGGCCAATGGTAAGGTTCGTTTACCACCTCTACGTGATTGTAAGCCATGCAGAATCCGCAAAAGGCTTCGAAGGCATTCTCCGGAGGATGTATCAGAATAGACCGAGCATAATTTGTAGTGCCATGAAATTATAACTTAAGAAAATTTGCATTTATTGCATGCTAGTTGAGAATTGCATGTGCAAAAATTTCATAAATTTAATGGAGGAAGTACATAGCATGCATTTAGACGCCCGGTATTAGCAGTCGCGCCTAAACAGCTATGCTTGCTGCTTTGTTAAACATTTTTTCATCTGACATCCTTATTGTGAACATATTTAAATTATTTAATTCCTTTAATTCAACTTGGATTTAATCTTTAAAACAAGTGTATTTTGGGAATACAGTTTTTCCATGCGATTTTGATTGATATCCATTTTGTAAACATTAATTTAACCTATTGCATACATTTTACATTTGTAAACAGGTGGCAACCCTGTTAAAAATATTTTCAAACTAAAACCTGGTTTAACCTTTTTTCATACCATACTGTAATAAATACATATTTAAATTATCAAATTCCTTAATTCAAGTTGAATTTAGTTATTAAGCAGCTGAAAAATACTTTGATATATAAAATGCCATCGATTTAAATGAGAGTCTGTATAAATATGTGTAAAAACATCATAAATTATTCATGCCCATCGTAAATCATGAAAAGCACTCAGCGAAAGATTAGACACGCCAACTGTATCAGTGCATAGTTTAAACAAATTTACAAAACCCACAAAAGCTAAAAATTAATAAAACCTTGAAACCGCATAATTCGTAATCGACAGGCGCAAATCCTATGTAAGCATAGCAAGCCTTTCTGGCATGTAAACAAATCAATACTTACATGCGCTGCTGCCAATGCTTATAACAAAATTTATAAAACAAACCGAAAAGAAGTGAAATGCTAAAGGTCCATAAATACAAACACGCGCTAAATATCTTGCATCATTAGCGCACACAAGGGGTGGGTTTTGGGGTTCAAACCCCCCCTAAAGCTAATAACCTCAAATACAATATGTATCTTAATCCAGCTCTCAAGGAAATTATAAGAAATATTTATTATAATTTCTGTTGCTTGAAAAAGCGCGAAAATATACGAGCTTTTTTTTGTTGAGAGCTGCAAATTGATTTAAGAAATTTTGGTAGAAGAATATTTCTTTTCCATTTCTCGTCCGTCGTTTTATATGAATTTTTCGTTTTTCTTGAGAGTTCAGTTAATTTTTTCGGTATTTGAAATATTAAAAAAATTTAGCAATTGTGAAAAATCACCAACTCTATCGAAAACCAGAAATCAAAAAATGAACATAGAAGTGCAAAAATTCATGGAAGCAATGAATTTATTTTTACTGACTTTTTTTTAAATTTTATATTAGGTACTTTTGAAAGTTGAGTGTATCTTGAGTTTATAGAACTTTTTATTGAACAAGTAGTTTTTAAGGAAAGAACACAACCGACTTCAATTCTCATATTCAAATTTAGGGGTACCGTTAATTTCTTCATGATCCAATCATCGGATCTCTAAAACAAATTATGGGACGAACCTTGAGGTACTATCTTTCTAATAAAAAAAGGATTATTGAAAACGGTTCACGTGGTCCAAAGTTATGTATTCCGGCGAGATGATAACCTCCCTTTTTTTGAAGTCGGTTAAAAGCGTTTGAGTTCTGTTTATCCGTAAATAAAGTGCAGTTTATGAATTTTAAAACGTTTATTCATTTATTACATACTGTACATAAAACTTGACAAATGTATTTTAAAGAGGGTATTATCTGAAGCAACTTTTCAGTATTTTCCGGTGATATATCTTCAGAAATATAAACCCCCCCCCCCCCTAAAATATATTCCTGGGTGCGCCCCTGTATTGCATACCTACTTACACATCAAAATACCTGGCACGCTTTAAACACAAAAAAAAAAAATTCTAACGAATTTTCAATTGCTAAAATCATTCAGCCGTTAAGCGGATAATTTGCCACTTTGTTTGATTTTTGAAAGTAAACAAATACATACATACATATAATCGTATGCCTCGCGCTATTCGCAATGAAAATATAATTAAAATTATTTAAACGAAATCAAAAGAATAACCGCAAAAGTATAAAATGATTTTCAAAAACCATAATCCACCATAAATTATGAATCTTGCAAGCCTTTTTGGTGCACTAGACACGTTGCTGTGGTTATTATACATTTAAAATATTAAATTATAATTATGCATATATATTTATTTACATATGTATGCATGTCTGGTGCAGATTAAACACAAACAGAGACATTTTTTTTTTAAATAGATATACAAATGTGCAACAGTTTTTATTTATGTATGTGCATTTGCATATGTACATACTAGGGATGCCAAAATATGAGGAAAATTGTGATTCCGGGATTTCGAGATATTTTTTAAGTAATTCCCATTGAGTCCATAACTTTTATGGATATGAGTAAAAATTCAATATTCGAAAGCATTTAAACATACCATGAAATAAAACTATTTAAAATTTACGATAAACTGATTGTAAAACTCACATTTCGCTAGCTTGGAGAATTTTCACTCAATTGCTAACTTCACTTTTTATGAAAAATCATGTTTTGATACAAGAGGCTAGATAAATTAAAAATGCATCGTTTCGAATAGGGTAAAGGTCCTTGTTTCATGTTTTCGCGTTTATATTCAATGAAAGCAAAATTTGTCCAAAAAAAGCTCCTAAAATTCGATAAGGCCAAATTAGTTCGAAATCTTTTCCCACTGATTCGTATGGAGTTCTGCTTGTCTTTAAACAGGCATATTGTATTCAAAGTTTTGCAAAATACTTGAAGAAAATGGCTATAAGAAGTGTTTTCCTTTCCTGTACAATTTACAAATTGGGATTTACTCTAAGCTAGCGATGTTTCTTAAATCAGCCAAATTTTAAATTTAAATTTAAAAGTCTTTTTATTTCAAGAACCATGTGATTGAGGAACATGTTGGTAGGTAGGTCTGGTTAAAAACACACACCACTTTCTTGTGGCGGTGTTGTTATTATTGCACTTAAATATTTTCGTAAGAGCAGCAAAGCATTCAAAGCGGAGTCTTCTAATCTTGACCTGAAGTTTTTACATACAAAACCTACTGATGAAAAACATATTTCGGCCTCAACACTTTTATGCTGAACTGACAAAAGATAGTCATAAGCCATTTGAAGATAATTACCCCTATCTCCTCCATTACAAAATATTTCAACTTGTTCCAGCAAACTAAAAGGTTCAGACTGCAATTTAAGAGTACAGTTTCAAGTTTATTGTTAATTGCATTCAAAACGGCATTTTACAAAAATCATACTTCAAAATTCATAGACCAGCCACTACTATCAAAATTTTTCGGGATCCCGGGATAGGCATCCCTAGTACATACGTACATATACATATATATTTACATGGTTTACGAGTATCTGCATCATGGCTGCGGCTCGTTTACTCCAACCAAATAATATGTATGTATGTATGTACTCGTACTTATTTATGTTTATTTATCCGCAATGTAAACATTTGCATACGCTTTGTTCATTAATTAATGT
>NW_023458561.1:59477008-59481693 GCF_013731165.1 Rhagoletis pomonella | reverse complement strand
TTTATATCATATGTTTGGGATTATATATAAAACAGTTGTATTAACATTTACGTTTTAAATATAATTCATGTTTTATCTTGAAAATGTTTAAAATTTACATTAAATTAGATAACTACTTCGCATAAGCTTTACATTTAGGTTGATAAAATTTTATTGAAAATATTTTAAAAATCTTAGTGTCTTTAATAAAAAAATAGCTCATCATAAAAATTGTATCGCCGTTCGGCGTCGGCGTAAGTTTGTAGGTCCCTCCCATTTGTGTGGCAGCAAAGGCGCACGCTACAAATCGGAGGAGAAGAAGCTCGGCCAAAACGTAGCATAAGTGTCAAGGCCAAAATATGATTATTCTAAATAAATTTAGTTTCAAACAGGTCGCAACCCTCTTCAAACACCTCAAAAGTATTCCCAATATTATTTAGTTGTGAACCCGCATGAGTCCGAAATTACCATTTTTTACCAGAATTTCCAGATTTTACCGGAAATCGTACTTGGTTTTCTGGCAACTGAGAGGACAAATAAGAGAGTAAGTAAAGTCATCTCTTTGTCAGAAGCTACCTGGTGGAAAATTCTGGTAAATGTGTCAAAAGATCCGATGTAGTGTGTTTGACAACCAAATTGTAAACAAAAGAGAAGTGCACTCTGCTAATGCATGTTAAAAAGTAAATAATTCCTTGCTTGAGTGGATGCTAATGAGTTTTGGTTAAATTACAAAACGCTTAAAAAGGTATTAGCCGTCATTTTACGTTTAAAAACTTTAAAACTTTAACGCATTACCACCCTATACTCTATGTATGATTGACCATTGAACTAAATCGTTGTTTATTTGGGTAAGATTAAAATATATTTTACTATTCAATATTGGAGTTGGTGTGAAACAAAAATTAATAATTTATTGTTATGTATGCAAATGAGAACTACAATTCTGAGCTTATTGAGCATCTCTTAGTCAAAAACAAAGGCAATTTTGCTTGATCAAGTTTCGAATCTAAGAAGAAAATGTTTTTAACAAACAAAAGGTTAATAATAAAATTTGAAGGATTTAAGATATTGCGTATGGTAGCATGAAACGTCACAATCTTCTTAATTGTCAGGCTGTTGATATGGCTACGAAAAAGTGACAATGGAAACACATAGCTGAAGATTTCATACTTACAGTGGCATAAACTTCAAACCTCTAATATAAATTAGTTAAATTTAGTTATTATTTTTTTTTATCAATTTTAAGTTTTCGTTTGGAATAATTTTCATGAACTTATCTATTAGGAGATCTCTTTGGAAAATTACCGTACATCCGATATCTATTGAAATTTTGACATCCTCACTTTTTGGAAAAAGAAGTTCAAGATACAAGTTTATGTGCAAAAAAATAAATTAAACAATAAAAGTCTCCTTATATTTATGGAACTTATAATAGACAAATTTTTATTTCATTACCCAGACTTTATGAATAGCCTACTCTATAAGTAATAGTAGAAATTACGAATTGGTAAGTTCAGTCAAGACGTCATTCAAAAGTTTTGAAGAAAATCACTTTTCTCTTTTGTGAAAATTTGGGACTATCTTATGCGAGTATTGTCGACAAAATGTTAGTCTATGAATGACTAAAAATTAACGAATAAATGGTTAATCGCGATTAATGATTAAAATTAATTAAGCGATCGCTGTGGTGTAGTGGTTAGAAGTGCGCACTACCATTCCGCAGGGTGAGCGTCCGAGCCCAGTTCCGGCCAACAAAAAAAAGAAAATGTTTTTTGTAATAGTGGTCGGCCCCCGGCAGGAGTCGGCGTAAAACTGTAGGTCCCTCCCCTTTGTGCGACAACATCAAGGCGCATGCCACAATCGGAGGAGTAGCCCTAACATATGTCGCTGGTCCTCTGCAATAACGGCACAATTCAAAATTTCAGGTTTAGAAAAATACATAATTTGAAAGCTTACAGTATGACTGCATATAATCCGGAATAATTACGTTCCAAAACATATTATTGCTAAATTACGAAACAAAAAATCTTTAATTGGCTCTACTGAAATATATGAAATTTTTAGTTGTGTCGATATGTAAGCGCCTTTCTATTATTATTAGTAATCATCAATACAATTTCAAATTACATAAACCCAGTCACAGCCCTTTTTTGTATTCGACGCTCCCAGAAATCACATAATACATAAAATAAATAAAAGCTGTTTTGATTAATATTACATAAACTGGAAACTGTTAAAAATAAGTGCGCTTGTGTACAGAGATTTTAGAACCTATTTAGTTCCTAAAATGTCTGTTTGCAACACATAGCAATAAAAATGCACATCAAATTGCTAAGAATGATGAAGGAAATCGATTCAGACATGCCTGTTTAACTGGCCGTGCGTGCTCAAAACAAACACATGTTAATTAAGGAGCTATTCAAGTATTATGTAACCACCAGTGGAAAGCGGGGGTCTTGGTTTGCTTATTTTTAATAACAACGGGCAACATTTCTTCAAATAAGTAAAACATTAATTACATACGCACAAATTTTGCCTGCAATTTCGATCACAATTGAACACTGCACTTCACTCTCGTTTCGAATTTTTGAAAGCGTTTTTTAAGCTATTTAGTGGTTTAACACTTCTTGTGGGCACTTGATATTGTAAAAAAAATATGCGCAATTCGATCCCTAACTACATTTTTTTGTAAAGAACGCCCGTTTGCTTTAAATTTGTAAAAATACAATTATTTTTTTATTTTGTTTACGTCTGTCATTTGTTACAAATGAAGAAAAGTCCAAGAGTTGCCAAGTATAAATATCTTTATATCTATTTATTAAAATAATAATTTACAATAATAATTTATTTAATTAATACTTTATTAAAATACAAATTTGAAGTGCAAATACATTTGTAAAACTGTTTATCACAAAATGTTATTAATTGTTTGCAAGCATACTATAGTTTTCATGCATTTTGAGAATAAATAATCTAATATGTGTACATATATATCGTCGTTTAAAGTACAAAACCGCCTATCGTCATTCTTCAAAACCGTGTGACTGACATTGGCTGCCAAAAATTGGATTTGCTCACAAAAACTCTTGGCTCAATTCTTATCCATTCGTCCTGAAATATACTAGCCAGAATACGTTTGCTTTATAAAAAAGATAACCATTTTGAAATATGGGTGACTTTACTCTCTAGAAAATAATTTATGCAATTACGCGGTTTTGCATTTTCTTGATACGCGGTTTTGTACTTTAAACGACGATATGTATAGCATGTACTTACGGCGGCCGCCGTAGCAGAGTGATTACATGTGCGTACTTCCACTCCATAGGAGCATGGTTAAATACCTGGTCAGATCATAGCCCAAAATAGCAGTCGTCCTTCGGCACGCAATGGCAAACCTTCGAGTATATTTCTGCCTTGAAAACTCTTCTTATAAAATCAGAACTCATGCCTCAAGTTTGAGCAGAAGTTCGGCCAAACACTTAGAAAAATATTTTAGCACCAAATATTTATTTGTTTACTTATTTTAAGGGAGATGGCAATCTTCTGGTTTCACATTTTGAGTACAAAAATTTCAACCCTGATACAACAAATAGTATTAGTACTGAATGATAATGACAGATTGCATTCCCATAAACGTCCAATCATACATGATTGAGTTTTTTTTTTGCATTCACATTCTCTATGTGAATGGGTGTCAACCATTCCATAACACACTACATATTTTGTGTTTACAATTTGTAACCAATCTCAAGAGTGGTTGTTAAATTTTTTAAATCAAACAATCACATTTTTGAAACGAAAAAAATGAGAATGCACACTCAATTGATTCAATCATTACACAGCTCTGATACACCCTAACATACATATGTATGTACATATATATGTAGGTGCTGTACGATATTATTAAAAAAAGCAGCAATAGCAATTCCCACCATCAATGCTTGCCGAAATGACAGTTGAAAATGGGCACCAAGATATTTAAAAAGAAGCACAAAAATATTGCTCCCTTGTGGACGTTGGCAATAGTAAAATATTGCTTGGCTTTTGTAATTTATGACTACGAATGCTTCGAGCAGCACTCTTCCATCAGCGACATCTGCGCCCTAATGCCGTTTTATCGCTCAATCGCACTTTTCCGGAAATTGTGGAATGTACATTACTTACTACAAAATGCTTCGCCTCACGTTCACATTTGTGAAAAGTAAAATATAGCGCATTTTTATGTCGTTGCTACCACTTGCTAAATGTCTGGAACATTTTTGCCAACAATGTACTATACATGCAAACTATTTCGTTAGTTTAAATGCTTTCAATTTCCATTTCCATCTCTCTCACTCCTTCTGATCTTTACATGCCGTTTTGAGGCAGCTAAGGAATAGGTACTGCATAGCGAATTGCTACGAGTAGGTACATTCGTCGTTTACATTTCGGGCGACGTCATTTGTGTTTTTTCCTCAAAATAAAATGTATATACATATGTACCATCACGTCACTAAAAAGCCGCCGAGCAATATGTTTTCACCGCCCTCTCGTCTGATCTATTTAACTTCTTCAATTACGTTACATTTTTCGCATTTGGCTTTCAGCCAAGGCAGGCAAGCACTCGTCGCCGCGTCTGCTGAATTAATGCGCATATTGGGCGATCATTGCTGGGTACGTTTTTTTTTTTGACTCTATAGCAGCCAAGTTGCTGTTCTCCGCCAGAG
>NW_023458561.1:59475679-59476908 GCF_013731165.1 Rhagoletis pomonella | reverse complement strand
ATTATTTTAGTAATATAGTTTGAAGGCAACATTTTCTTGAATTTTTAAGTACTTTCGTTTGGTAAGGAAAAAAATATACTTTAGGGGGGGTAAAATTCTGCCCTTATCATGCGAACGCGACTTCAAAGCTTAAAAAGACATAAGAACGAAAAGTGAAGCTTCTCAAGACAAAAATAATGACATATCAATTTTAAAAATCGGCCGTCAAATAACCAAGTTACAACGAAAAAACCATTTCGGCTGTATTTCGGAGGGTTAAAAAAAAAAAAAAAAAATTTTCCAGAACCCTCTCAACATAATCTTTAAATTTAGGGGCGGACATTAGCAACTTTTTTTTTTTGTATGGGGACCGACCCAGTCTACTATGCATGCGCCCGTATAAATATACCTATGGATATATATAGAAGGTTGTAAGCTCGGAAAATATTTTGGAGTGCTTACTCAAAAGTGAGCACTTTTTAATGTCAGAGAAGATTTAGTTCACGTGACATGGAAGGTGGCTACAGTACCGAGTCCTGTGTGTAACACAAAAATTGTTATCTATGTCTAATTTCGGCGGTAAAAAATATGAAGTTATGCAAAATACCAGGGAGTTATATTTGTTGAGAATACACATCTTAATAATGCTGCCAAGAAGGTGATATGTATAAGCTTTATTTGCTTGTGGTAGATCATTTTGGCGGTAAGTTTTTGATTTTGAAGCCAAGAGCATAGGGGATTAAGGTTGAACAAAGGGGAGATCCAGCAAACAGCTTGCAAAGCAGTTGAACAGAATGGGTATGTATCGGTATGCTGCTGATACTCTGGGTGTTAGCTACCTTTTAAATTAGAGAAGGAGGTCGCCCGATTTTATCTAAGAATGTGTTGCCGACGCTAACTTAAAACAAAGAGGGTGGCTTACTACCAAAAGTGAAGAATGTATGCAATAGTTTTAATAATTTTGAGCAGTGACGAACCATGTAGAAACGAAGAAATTTTGCCTATATATATATATATAATAGTGATTTGACAAATATTTCTAGGCGACCCATATGACCCAGAACTAAAGAAAATTTTACATCCACAAAAAAACTTTGAAATATGTAAAGTCATAGGATAGACGTTTTCGCCACCCGAATTTAATATTTCACAGTAAGAAGTAAGACTAATGAGAAAAACTCTATTAAGAAAGGTATTAAGTACATATATGAGAAAAATGCTTGAAATGATGCGTGCGTTAAAAAAAAAAA
>NW_023458561.1:59463644-59475579 GCF_013731165.1 Rhagoletis pomonella | reverse complement strand
AAAAAAAAATGCAGTGTATGTAGTTGTGTGCAGCTTCTTGATTGTTTTCCATTAAATTGTTTGTGGCGTCAATTAATTATGGTTTGTCGAATTTGACATTAATCGAGACGCAATTGATTGACTTAACTGCTGGGCCACTCAAGTGGATAAATAATTGAATGGAAATAAAATAATCACCTACAAAAATAAGTACTTATGTACGAAAAAAGGATTGACGCAATTCATATCGTGTCTCATGCAAAAAAAAAATACTTAATCGCAGACTTCTTATATTGTAGAAGTGTGCTTAAGCCGAATAGTTTACTGTTAAAACCGTTTAGGAGCTTAAGCTTACTTTAAATACATACATTGCAAAAGTCCAAAAAACTAAGGATTTATTTAAGCCATAAAAAAAAAAAAATATATATATTCATTTTATATTCAACACCTTTCGACAAAATCAAAAAAATTTCAAAACACATGAAAACCCCAATATGGTCACGAAACTAGGGGCCAAATGTTGTAAACCGGAGTTTTTCTCTTTGGTGTCACAATTTTGGAAAGGAAATTTTATTGTTATTTTAAAATTTAGTGCAATGTAAAATAACAGTATTGGTCCCAAATTGAATAGAAAATTCTGTAGAATTTAAAATTTAAATTAAATTTGTTAATTTAAATTTTAAAAAAAGACTGCTATTTTTCAAGGATGTTCAAGGATAAAATTTTAAAAGGATATTTTCAATGTTTATTCGTTGTTGGTGCTACAGCATACAAATTCCTCAAAGGGTTTTCTGCGAATGAAGCTGGAGTAACTGTCCTTGGTCAGATATACATAAATCTGCGTCGTTTCGGTTACGTAAATCCGACTGTCGTGGGAACTTATTCATTCTTGTATATACTCTCATATGTCAATAGCTCTTTTATCATCTACTGAGATGGGAGAGGCATGGATCTAGTCCTCAATCAAATAAATATATTGATAAATTTTATGAAGATTCTATCGACGTATAAATAAACAATGTTATATATTAGGCCGGAGTAATTTGTTTGGAGAAAATTTTCGAAGAAAATTTATAGCAAATTCAAATTCTGCGATTAATTCTAAGAAGAAATGGCGAGCAAACTATATAGCAAAAATGACGTTTGACCCTCCCAACTTTCAAAAGAAAAAGCAGTATATTGTATGAAGGAAACATAAAATTTCCTAAATGAAAAATTGACTTCGTTTATTGCCTTTTTTCTGCTAAAGAGATAGAGTATATTCGATGAAGAATGTCAAAGATTTAGCTTTCCTTGATTCCTTATATACACATTTGTTGTTGCCTTTTTTTGCTTTTTCTACCTTGAAATAGTGATTATAGCGAGGAAAATGTCATATTTAAATTGGGCGCCACTGTATCAACTCACGTCGAGCGCACGTTTAGTACATTCAAGGCTTTTCTTCGTGAAAATGGAATAAAAATGCAGCCAGAAAACTTCAAAATGCATCTTGTCGTTCAATTTTACTACAACTACAGAGATTTGTAGATTTTTGTGAGTTAAGAACTCTAAAGAAGAAAATGGTCAAAAATTTAGAGTAAAAATTTTTTTATATAATGAAACTACATCATAGTTTTTCTTTTTTTACTTGTAATATAAACATTTCTAAAATAAATGTATTTTCTGATTACTTTTCGGTTTTTGTCTTTTTTTAAAGCCTTTTTTGTGATTTCTATTGCCTTTTCCTGCCTATTTCGTCGTTTCGTTTAATTTTGCCTTTTTTTTAGGTTTTTAGGTCCTAAAAATCCGTTCCCTGCGAATAACACTTTCCTGATACCTCTGTATACAACATACCTCTATATGTACATAATGCCAATATTTACATATGTGTGTATGTATGTATTTCAAGAGCAAACACCTATTCAAATTAAACCACTCAAACCAAATTTGAGTTTATCGCCGCATGTCCGCAATTTCCGATCAAAAGCATACCAAAGCACAAAAGCTAAAACAAGCATTGACAGCAGAAACAACAACAGCCACTGCCAAATCATCAACGCCGCCAGTCAAAGACCTAATCTTTGCATTTAAGCACAAACGTGCAGGCATACGTGAATGCTTCCAAATCCTATGCGGCGATGCCAGAAGCATTTTCCGTATTGCAAATATTTGATAGAATGCGTTTGAAATTTCATGGTGTATGGTCATGTCATGTATGCATGTATGTATGTATGTATTCTGGAGCTCTGTAATGCAAACAATCGTTGTTGATTATGCATGCATATTTATGTATGTACGTCCAAAGTGGATATTGATGAGTTGAGTTTATGTAAAATCCTTCTCGGACGGAGTGATGACATGATTTTAGTGCTCGTTGTTGTGCAGTAGTACTTATGGATCTATGCTATGCATGCGCCCGTATTCAATATACCTATGGATGTACATATATAGAAGGTTGTAAGCTCGGAAAATATTGTGGAGTGCTTATTCAAAAGTGAGCTCTTTTTAATGTCAGAGAAGATTTTGTTTACGTGACATGGAAGGTGGCTACAGTACCGAGTCATGCGTGTAACACAAAAATTGTTATCTATGTCTAATTTCGGCGGTAAAAAATATGAAGTTATGCAAAATACCTAGGAGTTATCTTTGTTGAGAATACACATCTTAATAATGCTGCCAAGAAGGTGATATGTATAAGCTTTATTTGCTTGTGGTAGATCATTTTGGCGGTAATTTTTTTGATTTTGAAGCCAAGAGCATAGTGGATTAAAGTTGAATAAAAGGGATCCAGCAAAAAGCTTACAAAGCACCTGAACAGAATGGGTATGTATCGGTACAATATTTAGAAGCCATGAATGCCTACCTTGCTGAAACTCTGGGTGTAAGCTACCTTTTAATGTTAGAGAAGGAGGTCGCCCGATTTTATCTGTGAATGTGTTGCCGACGCTAACTTAAAATAAAGAGGGTGGGTGGCTTACTACCAAAAGTGAAGAATGTATGCAATAGTTTTAATAATTTTGAGCAGTGACGAACCATGTAGAAACGAAGAAATTTTGGATAGAAAACTAATAAATGTGTAGAAAATCCTTAGAAAAGCCTATATGGCCCAGAACTAAAGAAAATTTTACATCCACATATACTTTGGAATACATATGTAATGTCATTGGAAAGACGTTTTCGCCACCCGAATTTTCTATTTCAGAGTAAGGAGTAAGGCTAATGAGAAAAACTCTATTAAGAAAGCTATTAAGTACACATAGTAGAGAAAACTGCTTGAAATGATGCGTGCGTTAAAAGAAATATGTCGTGACAGATGGTTTTATAAATTAATAAAAATAGGACATAACAGTACATAATAAAAGTTCATATGTTATTTAATATAAATTTTTTATTAGCAAATGTCATAAATTTTTCAAAGAATTACAACCAGAGGAAGCCAATCAATTTTAAGTGCAATGAAAAACCCAACGTATACTTATAAAATTACACCAAATACTTAAACATACCACGAGACAGTGCAAATAGCTTAGGCAATTTCGTAAATGGTAAAATTTACAGCAACCAAAAATCAATTGCAAATAAGTAACCGCAGCAGCCGGCCAATATGTTTTCAGGTGTCTTTATATAAGTACATACATACATATGTCTATGTACTTGTACATTATTTGGCTCTGGCGGAGAACAGCAACTTGGCTGCTATAGAGTCAAAAAAAAAACAAGTAAGAAAGTCTAAGTTCGGGCGGAGCCGAACATTAAATACCCGGCGCAAGTATTAAATATATGTTTTTTCACCCTTCCGAAACCTTCCGCTAGATGGTAAGCCGAGGTGTATCAATTTTGAGTAAATTAGCGTCCTTCAATTTCGAAATACTGAAGTTTCAAGCATTTCTTAAATTTACCGTTATATGAGAATCGGCCGTTATTTTAGTCCGATTTTAATAATTTTCAACGTTTTGCTTACACGTGGCAAGTACAATAACCATACCGAGTTTGGTACAAATTGGTAGAACGGTTACCGATATACTTATATGTGATCATAAGTGGGCGGTGCCACGCCCATTTTCCAAAATTTTACCATAAACGTATTTCTTGGTAAAGAATTGTTGCAAGCATCAATTTTGAATAAATTAGCTTCAATCGAAGATTTTGTATTTCTCTAAATTACCGTTATATGGGATGTGGGCGTGGTTATTGTCCGATTTTAAAAAGTTTCGGCGGTTTTTTATGCTGTACCAAGGCCAACAACTGTGCCAAGTTTGGAAGAAATTGGTGCAGCGGTTACCAAGATATACACATGTAACCATAAGTGGGCGTGGCTACGCCCATTTTCCAGAAATTTATAATATTCTTATTTTTCGTCTAAAACTTATTATAAATATCAATTTTGAGTGAATAATCTCCAGTAGTTACTAAAATATCGCAGTTTTCGTATTTCTGAAAATTACCGTTATATGGGAAGTAGGCGTGGTTATTGAGCGATTTTAAAAATTTTCGGCCATTTGGTATGTTATGCGAAGGCCAACAACTGTGCCAAGTTTGGAAGAAATTGGTGCAGCGGTTACCAAGATATACACATGTAACCATAAGTGGGCGTGGCTACGCCCATTTTCCAAAAATTTATAATATTCTTATTTTTCGTCTAAAAATTATTGTAAATATCAATTTTGAGTGAATTATCTTCAATAGTTACAAAAATATCGCAGTTTTCGTATTTCTGGAAATTACCGTTATATGGGAAGTGGGCGTGGTTAAAGTCCGATTTCACCCATTTTCAATACCAACCTACCTTGGATTAAGGGAAACCTACGTACCAAATTTCGTTGAGATATCTCAATTTTTGCTCGAGTTATCGTGTACGCGGACAGACGGACAGACGGACAGACGGACAGACGGACAGACGGACGGACGGACGGACAGACAGACATGGCTTAATCGATTTCTTTTTTCATCCTGATCATTTATGTATACATTTGTCTATATCTATCTCGATTCGTTTTGGCTGTTACAAACAACCGTTATGTGAACAAAATTAATATACCCTTGTGCACAAGTGCGCTCGGGTATAAAAACAGTACCCAGCAATGATCGCCCAATATGCGCATTAATTCAGCAGACGCGGCGACGAGTGCTTGCCTGCCTTGGCTGAAAGCCAAATGCGAAAAATGTAACGTAATTGAAGAAGTTAAATAGATCAGACGGCAGGGCGGTGACAACATATTGCTCGGCGGCTTTTTAGTGACGTGATGGTACATATGTATGTACATTTTATTTTGAGGAAAAAACAAATGACGTCGCTCGAAATGTACTCGTAGCAATTCGCTATGCAGTACCTATTCCTTAGCTGCCTCAAAACGGCATGTAAAGATCAGAAGGAGTGAGAGAGATGGAAATGGAAATTGAAAGCATTTAAACTAACGAAATAGTTTGCATGTACATTGTTGGCAAAAATGTTCCAGACATTTAGCAAGTGGTAGCAATGACATAAAAATACGCTATATTTTACTTTTCACAAATTTGAACGTGAGGCGAAAAATTTTGTAGTAAGTAATGTACATTCCATAATTTCCGGAAAGGGCGATTGAGCGATAAAATGGCATTAGGGCGCAGATGTCGCTGACGAAAGAGTGCTGCTCGAAGCATTCCTAGTCATAAATTACAAAAGCCAAGCAATATTTTACTATTGCCAACGTCCACAAGGGAGCAATATTTTCGTTATTTTTTTTCAACTGTCATTTCGGCAAGCATTGATGGTGGCAATTGCTATTGCTGCTTTTTTTAATAATATCGTACAGCACCTACATATATATATATATATGTACATATGTATGTTAGGGTGTATACAAAAAAAAAACAGTATTTATAGACTTTTGCCGTAATATTTTGGAAAAATATTAAGATTTATTCGAGCTAGACCGATTTGAAAATATCTCAAAAATTCAAATTATTTTTATTCCGTTGATAAAATTCTCAAGCATTTTTATGCAGAGCTTTTAAGCTTTAACTCTTCTAACATCAGATGTGATTGTTTTGGAAAAAAAAATATTTTTAAAAACTAAATTTATTTATAAAGAAAAACTAAATTTGTGGAGGTATTTTCAAATCGACCCAGCTCATGTAAATGTTAATATTTTCCCGGGATATTTTGCTGAAGTCTTTATATACAATAAATTTTATAATTCCGGAAGCGTGACTTTTTTAGTGAGGCACCCTAATGTATGTATATATAGCTTTCCATGAAGCATTTTCAGCTTTTGGTTTTTTTTTTAATAAATTTTTTATAATATTTAGTCATTTAATGATCCTATCATAAAAGCTTTTCTAATATTTTTGAAATATAAATCTTTGCAGGAGGAACTGGAAAAGGCTGATGCTTTTCTTGTGATCTACTCTTGCATTGACAAGGAGTCATTCACACGCGCCAAACATATTCTCTCACGACTGCAGGACATGGATTTGACACGTACTCGTCCGATTATTTTGGTGGCGAATAAAATTGATTTAGCACGCTCGCGTGCGGTCTCCTCGCAAGGTAAGTGGCGTATTAATATGCTACATTTTTTTGTGACAGTTTTCAAATATTTTACATATTATTTGGTAAAATATATTTTTTTTGGTATTAAAGAGATCCCAATACTGCCGAAAAAGCTTAAGGAAAAATTGTTCTCTGACTTTTACGTTACATCGCTTTCAAAACGTAGTAACTATTTTATAAGTGCAGTTTCACACTAGAATGACAGAACGATTATTCTCAAGGGTTCACACTAGATGAAAACTAGGAGAACAACAGCAGAACAAAATGTGTATACCTATAGGACGTTTGAATGTATTTGTAACTTTTGCGCTTTAAAGTTGCATAGCGGCATTTTCGTAGTTGCGCATGGGTTAGTGTGCTGCAGCAGAACTGCCACATTAGTGCGAGGAGCTGGAATCACTTTTTGAGAAACTTTACCTCACCCAGAGCTGGGTAAATGCAATTACATTATAATTACAATTACATTCCTTAGTAATTGTAATTAGAAATTAAACAACATAAAAATATTATTGGAAATTTTCAAAACTTTGGATACATAACATAGGTTTTCATCGTTACCAGCTTGATTTCTTGGCAAAAGAATGGGCTTTAACACAAATGAAAAAAAATTACAAAAGACCTGTTATTTTTTTTAGTTTTTTTTGTTGTTACAAATTTATTATTTTATAATATTTTTATATTTTTTGTTTTTTGTGTCATTTCAAAACTTAAGATTTTCCCTACATGTATTTCGTACGACTTTAGAGTTAATGATTTATTCATACAAAAACTGAAGGCACTTAGTATAAAAAATGTGCCATTTTGTAGCTTTAATACCGTCCTTTGGTTGACAAAAAAAAAGTCTGGGGCGCTTGGTGGTGTCGGGAAAATTGATGAAAATGAGGTCATAACGGAGTGATAAAAACAGAAGTGGTTTCATAGTACATCTAAAAATAAGCAAAACTGGGAGGTTTTCCTTTCTTAAAAATTCTTTAAATAAAGTCAACTTACAGACCGTTGCAACCAATTCAAGTAATTCGTTTCAGGTTTTATTTTGAATTAAATTGTTATAACGGACGTAGCATTTCGGACACGTGAAAGATTTTTCCGCCCCACAATTTTGTTACCAATTATACATATGTATTTATGTATATAATTTAATTTTTCATACAATTTTTTCAGTTCTGCTCTCCACTATTTCACGGTTTCATAACCTCTTTTCGCCAGCTTAATTCGAGATTTACAGTTATAAAGTCGTTTGAACCCATTTACTTGCATTTTTGGTTCATATTTTCATGGAAACATCCATATTTGCGTCTGGCCTGTGAGATACATTTTGTGCAGAAAAAAAAATATTAATGTTCTTCATGCATGTCCTGTCGTGTCTCTTCTGTGCCAACTGATACCAATTGGAAACGCCAAGTGAAGCCAAGTCCTTCTCTACATTTGCTCAAAACAAAAAATTGTTTTTCAAGCGTAAGCTTTAACAGCTCACCCCATTAATTATGTACGTATTACACACTTCAATAACTCTTCAATAGTAATAAATTACGCAACTACTGGAGCCTACTTGTAGGCACCGCACACGGTGGGCAGGAAGCAAAGATAGGTTGCATAAAAATGTCGACAAAAACTGAAAGCAGGGTTGTATTTGTTGATATTTTTAGGTTAAGAATCCCTTTGAATTGAAATCCTAGCTGCTCCTGTTTTAAAGATATCCACATTTTACATAGCTATGATAGGACCGACTTTTGCGAAAGAGAAAAACATCCTTGTGCATTAAATATTCAACAATGTATGTGTGAGTAAATGTGTGTATATATATTATGTAAAAAAATATAAGTTTATGTAAGTTTTTAGCCGGTTTCAATCGTTTCCAAGGCGCACCACGTAGAGGCAACTTACTTTGCACCTCTTTGTTCTTTTTTTGGTTTTATTTTTTTATATTTTTTTCTTGCTTTATTTTTTTATATTTGTTTTTTGTTTCCTTTTATTTTTTTTGTTGGCTTACCATATAATATAGTCACACATTTTAGTATTTAAATATTTTATTATTTAGTTAAGTTTTTATAAATGCTGGAATGAAAATGTCATTACAGTTTTCTTCAGGCGACTCACAAAAGTTGGTTTATCAATCATATTTATTTTGAATCTATCCCAGAATTTAATGAATTCCCTATGAACTGACTTCCCGGCCTGCTCGGACCATAATCCTAAACCATCGTTATTCAAGAATGAAATAGATTGCTTTAAATGTTTAAGGATAAAATGGGTTTTGACAGTTTGAGAAATTCCAGTACTTTTCAAAGCTGTGCGGAGTTCGTTAAGATTTTTGTCAAAATTACTAAGATCCGCTTGTTATGCGGAAAACCATGTATTCACGATTTTGCTCATGTCTTTGAACGAGGCAATATATTTGGTATTGTTTTTACTGAGAGTTTCTTCCATACAAACTATGTTCGACATTTTTTTGTATGTGGAAGACACTGTCAGCAAAAAATAAATAATTGCAAAAAATCAGCGAAATTTTCTGGTAACTTCAGACTTGCACTTTACTAATTGGCTCAAAAGCTACATTTTAAACATTTTTCTAAAAGATCTGATTAGAAATTGTGATCAGATGAAAGTGTCTCCGAGCCAATAATTTTGTACGGCACGGTACTTATAAGTAATCTAGGTTTCACGAAAAAAAAATAAATAAATACAAGGTAACATTAAAATATCAGTCATTTGTTTCGTTGCTGTGAGCTTGTTTCAAGCCTTCTGGCTTTTGCTATAATTGTAAAACTCTGTGCATGTCATTTTAACGTATTTAGGTACATACTTATATTAATCATCAAATATTGCTTATGCAAAACGTGCTAGATTTAAAAAAAAAAAATCGCATATTTAAGTACACAAATTTTAGTATTTAGTATAGAAATATTCAATTGAAATACGCCAATATTAAAATGAAGCGCTTTGCACTTAACGGATGCTTTTTCATAATTAAGTTAAAAAAAAATTTTTTTAAATTCCATGCTGTCTGTAATGGGATTTGAACCCTGACGCTCTGGAAATTAGCAAATTGTGGCAAGCATTTTCGTGCACTCAGCTACAGCCAGACATGTAAATGTGCATTCAAATGTTCAGTTTGATTCAACACCACGTGTGCGTGGTATGAAAATATTGTTTTTAAGTACGAACATTTCAAAACGATAATCAAATAAAACATATTCATGTTTACTATGCGTTATTTCCCCCAGTAAATTCATAAAATTTTTCTTAATATTACAACGCCTTTTTTCTCTCAGCGTAGTCATTTTTAAGCAAAATTTGTGCAATCAAATCGAAAACCGGGACACTTAAATGAAACCCGGGACATTTTAAGGTTGGATCGGAACACCGGGACAAATAGTCTAAAACCGGGACATGTCCGGGAAAACCGGGACGTCTGGCAGCCCTACACACAAAGCGCATACTTTCATGCGATTTTCTTTATGATCGCATTTGTGTTCTGGATGTACAATAGTCATTATTTCCTGACAGAAGAGTACATAAATACCAAAATAAATCTCATACAAGCTTTGAATTTATTTACTTATTATGCGGAGTACCGTTGGCCTAAGTTAGAGCATTTTTATTTCTTGCACAAGCGCAGTGCGACTTGCCTGCGCTACTTGCTCATAGCAACAAACCTTTAATAAAAAATTACTACCGTATTATATAGCATACAATATTGTATACATACATACATATATTGCGATATTGAAAGTGTTTGTAATGAGAAAGTTCACGCTACAGAAAAAGGTAATTGTGGTGTTTTATCTAAGTTGTATACCGGTAGCGCCCAATAAATCTCGATCAATTATTCTTTCGGTAGGAAAAAATTAAAATGTTTCACATTGATTTGATCCGTTTTAGTGAGTTAAAAAAAGGGAACAGATTTGTATGAGATTTCTTTTCGTATAAATATGCTCTAATTATCGAGAAGTACGCCTTCCTCTTTTGCAAATATATCCTATCAGAAGTATATAAAATGTGGATATCTTTAAAACAGGAGCAGCTAGGATTTCAATTTAAGCGGATTCTTAACCTTAAGATATCAACAAATACAACCCTGCTTTCAGATTTTGTCGACATTTTTATGCAACCTATCTTCGCTTCCTGCCCACCGTGCGCAAAAGCTTAGCTAATTGGCTGACTTCACGCACACTTAAACACACACACTTGAAAGTAAGTTAATTAGTGGACTTGTGGGACACCCGTTGTGGGTGTTTGTAGGTACATACATAATTAAAAATAACGCACAGAGACTTTCGAAATCAATTCAGTCGCTGATTGGCATGTTGGAATGCCCCGGAGTAATTACATTTGTGTGTATGCCTTTCCTTATAATCTACGTTACATTAAGCATTAAAGATTTCCGGCGCAATTATGATTGGTAGTATTGTTCAGCCGTTCACCTGAACCACTTTGGTTGAATTTTCTTAGGTGTGCTAATGAAACAAAATCTGCGCAGTCAAATGTGCTTTCATTCACTAACTTCTAACACCAGTTGCTCGAAAACTACCACAAATATGTGATTAACATGACAAACTTTTTGCATACTTGTGAAAGTTTGTGAAGAACACAGCAAGAAAAGTAGAAAATGAATGCACAAATACCACGCCCGTACCACAAAAAAAAAAAACAAAAAAAAACAAGCCTGAGCATGCACTGAAATCAATGCCGCACGAAAAGTTTGCTGAAATAGCAAAAGAAGTGAAAGTTTGTGCAAATACGTGCATGTAAAGCAAACTTTTTACCACGAATTTAACGAGCGAATTTTTCGAAATCAGCTCATTTCGTGGAATTTCTTAATGCAAGTTCATACATACATACATAATGTTATCCTTGAATTCCTCTGCTTTATTCATTATAATTGGTTTTTTCTTCTTCTTCTCCTTTTCTTAATTTCTCTTTTCTAACAGATGGCAAATGTGTCGCTTGCACTTTTGGCGCCAAATTCATTGAAGTCTCGGCTGGCATCAATCACAATTGCGACGACTTACTGGCTGGCACTTTGACACAAATTCGTCTCAAAAAGGATCAAAATTTACTGCAAGTAAGTGGAGCTTATAGAATTTCGTAAATGCGTCAATGAGTTTGTATGTAGGTACATGTCAGACATTGGATGTGTGCCTGTTTGTGCAGAGAATGATACCGAAAAAATTAGTAGCGGCTGTTAAAATGAATCATTAGATATTTTGCTATCGAAAATTAATATTACGAAATTGGCAGATAATGCATAGATAAAATGTTCCTCTAAAATATTGAAACTGTGCCATATTTACATTCATACATGCATAACTACTACAACTTTCACAATATCATACTATTGTATTTACTTCATTTCATTTTCGAGATAATTAATGCTTCTAACTTTTCTTGTTCTTCTACTTTTTCATGCTATCGACAACTAAATCGCCATACAAATTATTTTTT
>NW_023458561.1:59460334-59463544 GCF_013731165.1 Rhagoletis pomonella | reverse complement strand
GGAAAAGATGATCATTGCATAACAATATGTGAATTGTCAAAAAATAAATTGTATGGCGATTTAGTTGTCGATAGCATGAAAAAGTAGAAGAATAAGAAAAGTTAGAAGCATTAATTATCTCGAAAATGAAGTAAATACAATAAATAGTATGATATTGTGAAAGTTGTAGTAGTTATGCATGTATGAATGTAAATATGGCACAGTTTCAATATTTTAGAGGAACATTTTATCTATGCATTATTTGCCAATTTCATAATATTAATTTTCGATAGCAAAATATCTAATGATTCATTTTAACAGTCGCTACTAATTTTTTTGGTATCACTCTATGCACAAACAGGCACACATCCAATGTCTGACATGTACCTACATACAAACTCATTGACGCATTTACTAAATTCTATAAGCCCACTTACTTGCAGTAAATTTTGATCCTTTTTGAGACGAATTTGTGTCAAAGTGCCAGCCAGTAAGTCGTCGCAATTGTGATTGATGCCAGCCGAGACTTCAATGAATTTGGCGCCAAAAGTGCAAGCGACACATTTGCCATCTGTTAGAAAAGAGAAATTAAGAAAAGGAGAAGAAGAAGAAAAAACCAATTACAATGAATAAAGCAGAGGAATTCAAGGATAACATATGTATGTATGTATAAACCTGCATTAAGAAATTCCACGAAATGAGCTGATTTCGAAAAATTCGCTCGTTAAATTCGTGGTAAAAAGTCTGCTTTACATGCACGTATTTGCACAAACTTTCGCTTCTTTTGCTATTACAGCAAACTTTTCGTGCGGCATTGATTTCAGTGCATGCTCAGGCATGTTTTTTTTTGTTCATTGTGCTACGCGCGTGGTATTTGTGCATTCATTTTCTACTTTTCTTGCTGTTCTTCACAAACTTTCACAAGTACGCTAAAAGTTTGTCATGTTAATCACATATTTGTGGTAGTTTTCGTGCAACTGGTGTTAGAAGTTAGTGAATGAAAGCACATTTCACTGCACAGATTTTGTTTCATTAGCACACCTAAGAAAATTCAACCAAAGTGGTTCAGGTGAACGGCTGAACAATACTGCGAATCATAATTGCGCCGGAAATCTTTAATGCTTAATGTATCGTAGAAATTATAGGAAAAGCATACACACAAATGTAATTACTCCGGGGCATTCCAACATGCCAATCAGCGACTGAATTGATTTCGAAAGTCTCTGTGCGTTTCTTTTAATTATGTATGTACCTACAAACACCCACAACGGGTGTCCCACAAGTCCGCTAATTAACTTATTTTCAAGTGTGTGTGTTTAAGTGTGCGTGAAGTCAGCCAATTAGCTAAGCTTTTGCGGTGCCTACAAGTAGGCTCCAGTAGTTGCGTAATTTATTACTATTGAAGAGTTATTGAAGTGTGTAATACGTACATAATTAATGGGGTGAGCTGTTAAAGCTTACGCTTGAAAAACAATTTTTTGTTTTGAGTAAATGTAGAGAAGGACTTGGCTTCACTTGGCGTTTCCAATTGGTATCAGTTGGCACAGAAAAGACACGACAGGGCGTGCTTTGCGGAGGCGCCTACAGCGCCAAATAAGAAAAAGAACCTTAATATTTTTTTTTTTAATTCCGCACAAAATGTATCTCACAGGTCAGACGCAAATATGGATGTTTCCATGAAAATATAAACTAAAAATGCAAGTAAATGGGTTCAAACGACTTTATAACTGTAAATCTCGTATTAAGCTGGCGAAAAGAGGTTATGAAAATAGTGAAATAGTGGAGAGAAAAACTGAAAAAATTATATGAAAAATTAAATTGTATACATAAATACATATGTATTATTGGTAACAAAATTGTGGGGCGGAAAAATCTTTCACGTGTCCGATGTGCTACATCCGTTATAACAATTTAATTCAAAATAAAACCAAAACCGTAATTTGAATTTATTTAAGGAATGTTTAAGAAAGGAAAACCTCACAGCTTTGCTTATTTTTAAATGTACTATGAAACCACTTATGTTTTTATCACTCCGTTATGACCTCATTTTCATCAATTTTCCCGACACCACCAAGCGCTCGAGATTTTTTTTGTAAACCAAAGGACGGTATGAAAGCTACACAACGGCACATTTTTTTATACTAAGTTTTGAATGGTTAGGCGAAAATGTGCAATAATTTTTTTTTTTAGTTTTTTTTTTTTTATGAAAAGGGTGCAGGAAATAATGTTACTCCTACGCCATATCGTATATGGCCGTACTTGTGCATACTCCTACATGGCGTGTGAGTAACATTTGCCATGCTAAAGTGAGATTTTTTTTTTTAAAAATATTTTTATTGAGCTTTGTACCACGATTGTTTATTAGGAAAAATTGAAAAAGCAACAAAGTCTAAGCGGTAGAAGTTATAGCAGCTATTTCGGAGATCACCACATCTCTTCATCAGACTTCTTTTTTCTAGACTTCAGCAGGGATCGAACCTGCGAATTCGATCCCTGCTGAAGTCTAGAAAAAAGTGAGAATTTTTTCATTCGCAATGCAAACATAAATTGAAAACATCTTCGGAAAATTATCTAAGTTAGAAAACCGGTATAAAGATCTACAACCAAATATTAAGTTTACATGTCTCGGCATTTTTTGTGTAATTTTAGTGTAATTTTGAAAAAATAATAAATAATTCATTTTCTGATCGCATTAAAAAAAAAACAATCTTTCGCAGTACCTTAAGTATTATAAAAATTTGTATAGAATCTATCACAGAATCTTCCAGAATGGGTAAGACTTTTTTTAAGTTGAACGATCTTTGAAAACAAACCGAAGAAAATACCAAAAATACATTTTTCCCATTCTGAAAATAATTCGAACTTTTTTGAAATACAATTGTGTTTTTCTGAATTTCATTTGGCTTTTTCTGGAATACATTTGGCCTCTTCTGAAATACATTTGAGCTTTTCTGAAATACATTTGCCCTTTTCTGAAATACTGTTGGAAATGGTGTAGTGTGAAAAAGCCCTTATAAAATATTTACGTTTTGAAAGCGATGTAAAATAAAAGTCAGGCTTAAATATAAATACACTTGCCATAGAGAACAATTCTTCCTTAAGCTTTTTCGGCAGTATTGGGATTAATACCAAAAAAAAAAAAATATTTTACTAAATAATATGTAAAATATTTGGAAACTGTCACAAAAAAATGTAGCATATTAATACGCCACTTACCTTGCGAGGAGACCG
>NW_023458561.1:59448158-59460234 GCF_013731165.1 Rhagoletis pomonella | reverse complement strand
TATCCGCAATGTAAACATTTGCATACGCTTTGTTCATTAATTAATGTAATCGTTCAATTAATTGGAATATGATGAGGTATTTTTATGTGGCAACCAACAACTTAATTGGTGTAAACAGGAATGAAATTACGAAATATATACTATTTTGGTAAGAGGAAAAAGAAATGCGCAGACTAAAGCAGTGTAGGTCATTTCTCTCTTTTTGGAATATATACACCAGTGCATGTACATGAACGAAACCACTAAATTGGCAATCTAAAATAAATTTTGTTTATAATATTTTTCAGTATTTACTTTGGAAAATAATTCAAGATAATTTTGTAAATTTATTAGTCAAACATTTTGGTATGGAACTCGCGGTTATAGGCCAAATTGCATTTACTAAATACTAAGTAAAAAATTTACTGGGTATTTATTTATGAGAGTATTCAGGACAATCTAATTCATTTTCGGTAGTCTATTGCATACACATACATCTCAGAGAGTTGTAAGAGTGTGGTAGGAAATGATTTATTGAAATTATTTTTATGATCATAATCGATTTCAGTGACCCCAAAATCCTAGAAATAGTGGGGTCTGTGCTTTTTAATTACTATAGTACTGCTCTTGGATTTACCACCAAAAGGTGTCCAAGACCTATTTTCTGGAGTTTGATATGTTGACAAAAGTTAAGCCCTTAGAAATTCTGATGAACTTTGCCAAAGAAATATTTCGGATAAAGCCAATCATATCAAAGTTAGAAACCATAAGACTGTGTTCAGTTGTAACAATCTTAAGATGATAAAGTTGTCGAGGGACGAGCCTTCTTTCCCGGTGCACTCAACTTTTCTAAAAGTAGATCATTATTCAATGAATAAACTAGTCATTTCTTTGTTAATACTCTTTTTTTAATCTTGCCTTGAATAAGTTGAAATAAATTAATCACTAAACTCATATTGATTGATACGTTTTTGAGTAGTTAATAACGAAATCTCTACACATGCCCCTAATGATAGGACATCCTTCACGCTCTCTTCGCTAACATTATTTAAACTAACAACAAAAATCTCATTAAATTTATAACCCAACAAGGCAACGTGAAAATCTCCATCCAAACCAAAGTAGTGACACATAGATTAAGCGCAATAAATATGTAAATTGCTGCAAGTGCAGCAAAAATAATGCAAAAGAAAATTAAAAACAAAAAAAAAATATAAATAAATAAAAATTACTTCCGTTTATCCACACAACGCAGAAATAACTGTCATTTCTCTTGGGTGCAATTTTTGCAGCACAATTGCCGCCAGAACGGCAAAATATAAAATAGCCAAATTGTCATATGTATGTATGTATGTAAGCGGCGACACACCTAACTACCCACAAAAGACACTAACTTTTCCAACTGCTGCTCGCGGCTTTAGGGCAAACAAAAATAGCTAAAGTGATATGTTAGTGCATATGTATGTATGTATGTTCATGTCCATTGTATGTTTGTAAAGGGATTCCCAACTGGCGAAGTAAGTATGTATGTATGCGAACCCAATTATTGTACATGAAAAAATTAGTTTAATATGTGGAGTGGCCTAAAGGGAGAGACGGTACAACATGATTAGAGTGGAGTGTAAACATGCCGAGTAAAAGTAGAATGTAAACCATTACTTTTAATGCCATTTTTAGCTTGAATTGCATACATTTCAGGGATTTATATTTGATAAGTTTTAAAAACTTCGGTAAGTAGCAAATAATGCATCTACACTACAGTGAAACCTAAATCAAACTAAGCCGGCTAGATTAGGTTAGGTTAGGAAGACGCGTACGAGTGACTCTTACTTCCACTCTTAGGCAGACGTACCTAGTGTCAATGCCCTCTATGAGTGCCAGGAGGAGGTATAGTATAGTGTCTGCTAAACCATTTACTATTCCGGATGAAGCTGTGCATCTCCAATATTTTCAACTCCGCTAAACTACTTCCACTATGTCCCTCCAAACTATTGAAAAAATCGTGATCCCAAGTGCTTGAGCTGTCATGTCTGGAGAGCTGGGTATTGGCGTACTAAGTGGTGAATCAGTTCCTCTTCTTCCTCATACTGACACGGTTGGTATACGCCATCAATGGAGCATTGGTGCTTTGGCACAGTGCCTTGTAATCACGCCGTTAAGAGCGCTTACTGCAGATTGGTTTAGCGTCAATAATTCTTCATTACGACTCTTTACAAGTCTCGATGATAATGACCTAGAGATCTCACACCCATCCCGATTAATCCATAGGTTACTAGTTACGGATGTGGTGTATACTTCAACCCTTCTTAGTAGAACATAAATAGATGGTAGTAGGGAGATTTTCGCTTCGCTAATTTATATTTCCGAGCCGTGTCTAGTCATGTTATCGGCTACTTCTTTCTCTTCGATATTTCTATGTCCAGAAACCCAACAGAGAAAGCTTTTGTCGTGACTCAGTCACCTTGAAACTTAATGTTTTCAATGCCGCCTGGCTGCCAACTAATACAGTGGTGTCCTTAGAGTACTGACCCGCGCCTACTCCTTTTTCCATTTTTAAGCCTTCGCTGTAGACGAAAATAGCATAATTTACAGACAGCAGGCGGCCGGCTAAATGGAAGCAAATCTAACCAGCCTGAGACTTCCATAAAACAAACTGAGAAATGTAAGGAGGTCCCGCCAAACGGAAAACGATGGCAATTTTTTCCCAAACGTTATTGGAGACTGAACAATGAGAAGAAAGGCAAGAAAGACGTCGGTGGCCCTCTATACAGCTAAAATATTGCTGGGCATTAAATGGGTATTAAATCCAATGAGTATACACCGGCTTAGCTCGGCTATAGTCCAATCCCTACATTGACATCGAATTCTAATCTGGCGACCAGCCTTTACTAACGACTCGTTCAACAACTGAGCTGAATACAGGGCTCAGCTGCTGTTGTCGCAAAGCGTAGAATACAATCCTCCCCAATAGCTCTGAACATTCTGCCCTATTTCATACAGACATTCAAGCGTAGTGTCTTCTAGGCTAGAAGATCCACAGTAGTGATGTTGAAAATGACTGAAATCCCTCGTCTACCTCAGTACCCGTCTACGTTATTTAGTGAAGTATTAGACCTAAAACTGGTGCTTTTCTTCAATCAATAAATCAAAACAATTTAGAAATAAGAACCCCCCTAAAGTACAATACCTAGGCTGCAGTCATTCATATAAACTGACATTTACCAAAAGATAAATTCATAAACATACACACGTACGAGGAGATATGCATTTATATAAATACATACATACATATGTATGTATGCACTAGATACTACGTACAACATATCTATTTACACGTTTACATCTCGACCTGTCTGTGCCAGAAGGCGATGCTGGCTCTTTGCCATTAGTTAGTCAGTCGGCTGGTATAGCCTACGTTTTGCCAAATATGCATGGAATTATTTGCATTTCACTCAGCATTAATTTACAATAAAAATGCATACTTCATGCATATTGTTTCGTGAGTAAGAAGGATGAGTGAGTGCTCCTCTTTTTTTTTTTTTGTAAATTTTCATTTTACTAAATATTTTTATTTTTAGCAAACGAAATAGGCAGGCTGTCTCATGAATATGGTAATGGATTTAATGTATATTTGAAGCAAAGTGGCATTTTCTTATTCTTAAGGCAAAGAGAAATATAACAGATTTATGTAAACATTTTAATAAGTAGGGATGAAACGATATGAGTGCATACAAGTACATGCTCGATACTTTTCGATACTATAGAATAGCCGATAATTTTGGTATCGATACTTTTGAATCAAGTACTGAGTAGGTATCGAAAAATAAATACTTGTGTCGAAACCCGATACTAAGGCAATTTTTTCTCCACTGTTATTTCGAATATGAAGCGCCTTTTCTTTATGGCTGCTTAATTGCCAGCAAAAACCACGAGAATACGATAAAGTCGATATAGTGGAAAGAATACAAGCTTCAATTGCCTCACCAAAATCGATGTAATGCGACGTATACACGGTCCAACTGTTACTAAATGAATATTCAGTACAGGAGTTCACTGAGAAATTCTACGCGTTTAACGCCTAAAAATATGTGCCCCATAGCTATAAACAAAATTTATACAAAAATTTATGCAAATTTATTTATTTTGTTTATAGTTAAATGGGACATATTGTTAAGCTTCGTTTTCTGCTTAAAAAGCCGCAGTCAACTCATAATTTTTGTACATAATATTATATTTCCACTACACTAAAGACTTCTATTCCGAGGAAGTAAAACAAAAGAAGACATTTTCTCAGAAATATTTTATGAGCAATTTTTTTCTTAAAGGAGATTAATTTCTTGTAATTTTTTCCAATGAATTGCCTATATTAAATACCATTCTGCATTAAACATATAGGCCCGTAGTTATAGACAAGTTAGAGGCAGGTTTTAACATTTAAAACTGTACATTAAGATAAACACTCTTTTAACACTGTCATAGGCAACTTAAAAGACCTTTTAACTTTAAAAGGATGTTTTAAATTTAAAATCAGGTTGACGAGGTTTTAAAATCTTAAAAGCGCACTCTAAGTAGACGTTTTACTGTCAAAATTTGCGGAGGAAATACAAAAGTGGTCTTAATTTGAAGAATATGCTTCCCAATCAAAGGATATTTCGAGATTTTGCGATTTTGGATGATACAATCGCAACCAGAAATAGGAAAACATACAAGGAACGCCAAGATCCTTTTCAAATGAAAGAGGAGGACCGTAAGTAGGTCTTTTCAGCAGCAGTCCAATTAACTTCACGAATTCTTTGCACTTCCTATAAAAATTAAATTATTTACGTTAATAAATTATATTTTACAAAAATTTGTTATTTACTTACAGTTTGCTGCGCCATTTTCAAAATTATTTATAAAAGTCAGTTGACACAGGGCGAACTTGCTAAAATAACAAAGTTTTCCTAATGCTGTTTTGTGTCAATCTAGCAAAAGCCTGCCTCTAACATGTCTATAACTGACTAGAACTTAAAGCCTGCTCTAAACTTAAAGATTAATTTTAACTAGAAGAGGATTTAACTTTCGACTATAACTACGGGCCATAGTTTTGGAGTTTAGCATTCCCACTTATGATAGAAAAAAAAACAAAATTTAATTTATTTAATTCATTAGGAATACCTTAATAGCCCAAAGTATCGTTATGAGTAGGTATCGATACTTTAGATGCGCTACTTTTCCGGTTCGATACTTTCTTTCGATATTGCTTCCAAGTAAAAGTATCGTTAACTGCATGGTATCGTTTCATTTCTAGTATTTAATAAGCCAATTAACAGTCAGCGGTGACACTAAAGAAATTAACGATTTAAAAGCGGCTATAAATTCAAAAGCGGCTATAAATGGTTTTGGATTTTCTTTAGAAGCAACCCTAGAAACGTATGCATGCACCTTTTTTTCCTTGACTAAAGGTAATGACAACGTTTAGTACTTACTGCTGTAATTTTGTATTTTTGTGTGCTGGTCTTGCAATACAAACTGAGCAAGTAATTACCGCATTGCTTCACATTTTAATTATCTCCTTTAACATACGTTTTTTCTCATTGACATTGAAGGCATTGAACAAAAATTCGTTCAAATATCTCTAATAAAGGTCCTGCAAATAAAGAATTCGGCGAAAATGTGTTTGCCATTCAAAAATATGCACCAAAACAAACAAATAACACCCACAGGTTCACACAAATGTATGCCACCACACTCACGCCGACCCAGTGACGACAACAACGAAGACATGAATTGGCTGCTTTATCTTACGACATTGTTTTTTTGTCGTAGTAATCACAAGCGGCTTTTAGAAAAATTAAAACCAGCCAATTCAGCGTTTTCATTTTTATGTGGGGTTTTTTGCGGTCTCACCCCCCTTGGCATGTTGACCAAATGACTGATTGCACTCGTGCTAGTGATGTTAAGTGAGAGTTCAAACTGAATTTTTTGAGTTCGGTATAGTGTAAAATAATCCCGAAACTTTGGGTTTCTTTCAGCAAAGAATTCTATGAAATAATTTTGAAGCCTTAATATGTGTTACATATAAATGGCGTTTCCTGCGTCAAGTTTTTGTTAAATTTAAAAAATCTGGATATGGTGCATGACAGATATTGTCAAACAAGTGCTGAAACGTTTAATTTTTATATTGTTTAATTTAATTGTATATTATTTTAAATTATTTAATTTTTATTATATTTCAATCTTTTTTTATATGTATTTTAGTTTTATTTTATTTTGCTATATTATTTTTTTTTATATTTTTGTTGTGCATTTTAATTTTTTGTATTTTTTAAATTGTTTAATTTTATCTTAAATTATTTCGTGTTTATTATATTTTAATATTAACTTTTGACATTTTTTAAGTTTTTATGTCTTCTTATTTTTACTTTTTCTTTAGTTTTCCAGTTTTTATTTAATTTTTAATTTTTTTTTATATCTTTATTTTTTATGTTTTATTAATTTCAAAGTTTCACTAAAAACCATCGGGATTTTCAACGCTAACACGAACAAATAGTACAGGTTTTTCCTCATATTGCTGTTTACTCAAAAACATATCAGCTCGCGTCCAAACAAAACTGTGCCCGCTATGAGCTTTTGTTGTGAGTATTAGAAAATCGATATCTGAAAACCATGAATTACTTATTTCTGGATAGGCAAGGTCAGTACTTGCAGCTTAGTTAAATTTTTGCTAAAATCCTTTGCAGTGAATGGATTAGTTTTTTTTTGCAGAAAATATAAAGATACGCAATGGATTCATTTAAAGGGGAGGATGAGAGGCTTTATTGGACTCAGCCAGAGGGGTACAGAGCAAATTAAAAGTAAGAAGAATATGAGGGCTTTTATACAGTTGGTGTGGTTTAAAGCGTTTGGACAATTTTTTCTTTCTATGTAACGTTGCTCATACGCCATGTTGGTTTCTTATTACACCGTTGATTTATTAATGACTTCCAACTAAAATTTGTTTTGAATAAAGTGAAACAATACAACCAGATTCTTTAATATAATTAATTAGTTATATAGCGAAGGCTATTAATTCTGGATATTACTCAAAAAAGATCCTACTGAGGAGATAACGAACAGAGCATTGCCCTGATAAATACCCAGTGAGATTTTAGGGATCCTAGCCTTTTTAGTTTGGAAGATAAACTGCTTGGCTTGTTTCCTTCTTCCTGACAACTATGTGCTTTGGTTAGCCGACAAAATAGTTACTGGCCCTATAATACTATGGTACTTCTGTGTTTTTTTTTTCTAGGCGGGTTGCCCTTTCTTAGTCATGATGTCCCCATGCCTTAGTACTCCGCCGAGTAAATAGTACCGTATTATTGGTTCTTGAGGGCTAAGGCAATCGGCATGTATGGCTTCAGTGCTAGTAAAACGGCCTAACTGTCTGACATAATCGAGATGTATTTAGAAAATGTGCATTTGAAATGTGGCCTTTTCTGCCAAAAATTTCTCTTTACTCGAATCTTGCTAGCTATCAATTTATATTGATTTTATGAAGTTCGGACCAACCTATGCTAAGCCATATGTATTGATTTCACGGTAGGAACACTAAGATGACATAAAAAACACCGAGACATGTAAACTTAATTTTGGGAGTAGAATCTGTATACCGTTTTTCCATATCAGGTAATTTTTCTAATATATTTTCATTTACGATACCGAAGTATAAAGTAAAAAATACTTGGTATCAAAAGATACTTTATGGGGTATTTACTTGCAAAATTTCAAACAAGTTTTCAAAACTGAGTACGTTGAGAGTATAAATGTTGCTACAAAAGGGCCAAACTGGAACGAAAGTATTGACAACAAAAGGTTTGGAAACGTTTCCGTAAAGAACAAAATGCGAACGAAATTCTCGAAAACGTTGTCAAGGAGGATCAAATAAGAAGAACAAATCGAGAACAAAAGTTTTGAGTACAGGGACGTATGCGTACTGAGATGGAAAATGGTATCAACGAGAACCGCGATCGTTAATTTTAAGCCAGAAGAAATCTGGATCATTTCAACTTCCAGATCGTTTGTCATTAGAATGAGCTGTGCATTTAGTTTAGTATTCAAACAATTAAAACTAATGAACGCTATGTGAAAATTTTTCTTCTCGCTTCCATTATTCGCGAACAGTTCAGAGAAAATTTGCTCCCGTTTCGTTCTCTTTCAGAAAGTTTCTCAGACTTTAGTTCCCAAATTGTTCTCCGAGAGAAAGTTCCTTATACATTTTTCCCCCGGTTGCTTTGCCAAAATGTTCCGGAAACTTTTGTTTGTTTGTTTGTTTTGTTTTGTTTGAAATTTTTTCTTAAAAATATTCCCGAAAGTATTGTTTTCTTATATAGTTCCCATTGAGAACCTTCTCGGCAGTTTTGTTCTTATTTTGGTTTTGGTTTCTTAGGCACAAAACTACGAGAACGACATTGAGTTTCGATCATAATTTTTGTTCTCGGTCCCTGTTTTTTACTGCAGTAGCGTAATTGGTATATTCGAAATTCAAAAGTACTTCCCTTTATAATACAAAATTTATTTACGTATATGCATGTAGGGAAAATTTTTAGAAAACAATAATTTAAAAAAATTTTGTTTGTGTGATTTTCGTTATTAAATTAAGCTTCATGCAACTGAATAAAATTACCTCTTATTGTTATCAAATCCCAAGAAAGTCTTGAAACAGTCCCGCTGCTGTAAAAGTTTTCACAAATTCTTTACCCACTCCTTGGTATCACTGAATGAGTGCCACAATACCGCCTGAATCCATTTGAATTCACTTCCAATTCAATTTCAACTTTAATTGCCTACAAATTGAAAATATGCTACTGCAAGTTGCTGCTGCACAATAAAGTTTCAAGAAAATCGTTGAAAAAAATACTCAGCTTCAGATATTTACGTAGCAGCCGCAAAAATAGCTTTACACTCATAATTCAAATTATCTTTTTGCCTAACACTAATCCTTTTTTGTCTGCACCTTTCTTCTCTTTTCATGTTATTTCACCGATCACACCATACGCACACACAAACACACACCTGAACGCTTTACGCACACAGGCGTCATCAACCGCGGTGATTCGTTTCGACGTCGTCGCTCGCGTAGCAACAGTTTGGCGCCCATAAGTCCAATCCATCCGCGTTCTGGCGCTGGTGGTGTTGGCATTAGCGGCAGTGTTGGTGGCGGCATTAATGGCGATTATTTGAGTGCACAGGAGGAACCACAACAGCAGCAGCCAGTCGAGGTGTTTCGTGTCGATATGCTCGGTGCGCCTGGTGTGGGTAAACAAGCGTTAATACAGCAATTCCGGACGTCCGACTGTATTAATGCGTACGATGGACCAGGTGAGTGGAAGAAAGGAATATGGAAAAAGTGAAGAATAGATAAATAATTTCATAGTGAGAGAAAAAAATTAGAATAAAACATTAAGAAAAAAAATGTTGATTTAGAAGAGAATAAATGTGTTGCTTGTTTTGGACGATTTATGATTTAAAAGACGCACGAGGATTGAAATAGAGAAAAGTTAAGTATAAAAGGGAGATGAATTTAACTTATGTACATAGGGTCCTGGGTCCTCGGTAGATAAAGCCCTCCCCTTCTTCAAAGTTATAACTGTCAACAGTGACGTATGTCCCAATACGCGAAGACTCTTTGTGGGTTTCCGGGAGGTAGTTTGTATTGACCTCGATCACAGCCTGACCAACCTGTTTCGCCTCTTTCTAATAAATAATGTTCTATCAGCCCTGGTACTAAGACCAACGGTATCAACATTATCTGCTTACAAAAGCAGCTGTATATGATTACGCTTTCCAACATCAATTTGACGAACTCGCACGAGAGTCTTGTTTGTCTAAAACCTCTTTTGGTGTCGAAGGGCGCGGAGGGTCATTTCCAATCCGCTATTTACTTACGTAGCGGTATATAGTCAGCGAAAAATGTGAATGCTTTCTGCAATCAATGGTAAATTTTCTAGGCCTAAAGTTACACTGATAAGATCCCATTAGATGGTGTATGAAGGGTTTTATATAGCATCCACGATTGCAGAGCAAAATCTCTGCAGCTCAAATGCACCTGAAGAGATCTCAGGTTCGGTCCCTCGAAAATTCTGGACACTAATTCAAAAACTATACCCGGTCTGGATTACGCCAGTCTCTTGTTTTGCTTTGAAAACGGGGTTTCTGTTCGAAATCTATTGAGAGAAACGAATATTAAGACCCCAAAGACCTGGGTCCACCAAGCTCTACCACCACTTTTAAAATTGGCTTAAAACTGAACATTAAGGTTGGGAAGCATTCGAAAGTGCTCTCCCTAAACACCAAACTACGGCTTTTCGACGATTACAGCATCTTTGAGGCCGAATCAACAGCTCTAAAGGAAGCCGCCATCTGGCTCAGTTGTACCGCAACCAGTCAGACAGTCTACCACCAACTACTCTGACAGTCAATCTGCGATTAGATCCCTAAAAGCAAGAGCAACTCTTCGAAGGAGCAATCGAATTTGGAATTTGTGAAGATTTTCAATAAATTAGTTGGGAAAATGGCAATACTTGGCTGTTCTTGACTCTGTGGATATCCTCAGTCTTCAACGCTTCGTAAAGAAAACAAACTGGTTCCACCACCTGAGAAGTGAGTGAACAGAATATGAGCTCGATCAAAATGCATCAAAATGAGCCATATCGGTCTAAGTGTGGATCCCTGTCGGTAGTACAGGCTTCAGCCACCGTTACCTCACCTTGCGAAGGCTTGCTTATAGACAAAATTTAATCCCATATTTGATTACTTGCGTATTTATTTAGATTTTTAATTTTACATAGAGCCCGAATATGCGTAACGAGAATGTAAAAAAGCATCGACCCTATCAAATTTACTTCTAGTCGCAATTAAAATTGCATTCAATTTAAATTTTATTAAAACGAAACGAAAACTTTATTACCTAAGGAATCTAATGCCATACACTGCGTTCACTTTGTGGCGGCAAATTTTCACACCAATAAAAATTAAAAATAATTTCACTGAACACCTGTTGCAATCGCAAATGCACAACGATATGTTGTCCAGTTGCGTCACAATACCGCACGCTGCAATGCCTTGGCTACGAGCACGAAATGCCACTCGCGCAAACGATTTGTCCACTTTAACTCGAAATTAAATCAAATATGTTTGCATATTTTAAAATTATGTGTGCAACATATGTATGTGCGAAAACGCGCGTACATTGCATTCGCACGCAAAAATAATTTGATTAAATTGTCACTCATACGCCGTGGTGTGTGATTGGCCGTTGCTGTTGTCGCTGCTGGGCGAGGCGTTATTTGCAGTGAGTGTTGTGCGGTTGAGCTTATTTAATTTTTAATAAATACATGTGTGTGTGTGTGTGTGTGTGTGTGTTCAGTGGCCAAACGCAGTCCACTCATTTGTGTCAGTGGTTTCTCCTCAAATGCCGCCGATTCAGCTGTAGTTGGTGATAGCGCGTGGGCGTACGCCGCGAACACCCTTGAAAAATACATACATACATACATACATACATACATACAAATGTGCATATTTTCCTATAAATTACCAACTGCAACAATCAGTTTTTCAATTCCAAATTACAACCGCAAGATTTATATACACAATTTGTCGCGTTGCGGCAGTGATCGGCAGCGGCGACGGGGACTGCCCGAACAGTTAATTTTCTCGTCTCTTTTAATGTCTGCCAGCTCATTGTCAATGCAATAAGGATGTTTTTTTTTTTGCTATTAATGCTTTTTTGCACTAAACAAACCCATTAAATTTCGTTGTACAATCTTGAAATGTCACACACAGTCTGCGAGGACAAGTGACTTTTTCACACCATTTGCTTTGTACACTTTTTTTCCATCATTTCTAAAAATAAATTCACTAACTTTTGCACCATTTGCCTTTTTCTTCTTGTTACATTTTTCCGTCTTTTCCAGAATGTGACGTGGCGGAGCAGAATATTTCAATAATTCTAAATGGCATCGAATCGGAATTGAAGTTCTCGACGGGCCAGCAGGATAACAAGGTAAGTGTAATGGCGCAGCAGCAATAAGCTAATTGAGTGGAATGTTGAAAATAAAGGATTGAGAGCAAAAAAAAA
>NW_023458561.1:59422527-59438158 GCF_013731165.1 Rhagoletis pomonella | reverse complement strand
TTTTTTGACAATTCACATATTGTTATGCAATGATCATCTTTTCCATTCCGTATAACATTGCTCCTGCCACTCCATCATTTACCATTACGATTACCATTACCATTACGATTACCGTTACTATTATTATTACCATTACCATTACGATTGCCATTACTATTATCATTACCATTACCATTCCATTATTTCTACCATGATCATTATCATTACCATTGTCATTACCATTACCATCACCATTACCATTACCATTACGATTGCCGTTACTATTATCATTACTATTACCATTCCATTATCTCTACCATCATCATTATCATTACCATTGGCATTACCATTACCATTCCATTATTTTTACCATTATCGTTATCATTACCACTACCTTTATCATTACTTTTACCACTACTATTGTGATAACCATTACCATTCCCATTATCCATGACATTGCCATAATCATAACCGCTACTATTACCACTACTGACCCATTATGATTACTTTTACCCGTACCACTACCATTAAATTATCATTATGAATGCCATTACCAATTTAATTACCACTACTATTTCCATTATTTTTCTATTACCTCTACTATGCCGCTGCCATTACTATTACCACTACGATCACCATTACCATTCCGGTTACCATAACCATTGCTTTTGTGGTCTCCATAATGATTCACATTACCATTACAACGCCATTACGAATACAATTATCATTACCATTACTATTAATTATATCGTTATCACTACAATTACTATTATTTCTACCATAACCATTACTATTACCGCTCCCATTACCATTTCTAATTGCTCTAACTATTCCAATTACGATTACTATTACCACTACCATTACCATTTCTAATTGCTCTAACTATTCCAATTACGATTACTATTACCACTACCATCACCATTACTTTCACCATCACTGCAATTACCTTTGCGATTACCTTTGTCATTTCCCTTATGATTGCAACAAATATTACTTTTCTGAATAAATTTAAAATCTCCTTTCTTCAACACTTTCAAAATTTGTATTCTCCCTAAAACTGTTGTGACAACTATCGATTACGTTTACCCTTATCAACTTGATCGGCTTAACTTTTACTCCCACCTCTTTGAAAACCTGGCTCCCACTAACTACCCCGTTCCGTTGTTATTTCTCTAACAATAACTCAAACAATTTTCGTAAAAGAATCCAGATGGTACTTTACGTACAACCAATAAAAAATCCAAAGAAAAGCACAAAGATAAAGATAATAAATATAAAGAAAGAGAAAAAGTTATTGACAATGCTTTAGAGCATAATGGCGCTGATTGTGTAAATGAGAAAAACTCTGAAAATTTGGTGAGTAAATATGAACCGAATAATCGAACTACAAATCTTTGGATCCCTTCTATAAATACTTGTTTCCCTGCTATAGTTAAGCAAATTGTAAATTTTTTTAAACTATATACGTATTTTGCAACGGCATATACATTTTTTTAAGTACTTACGTTGGGACTTTAGTATTATTTATATTAGGATGGTCCTTAAAATATCAACATCCCTTTATTTTTTTCTGCGTACAAAATGAAGACACCACAAGAATTTCAATTTGAAAAATAGAAAAATGTGTGTCGCTGCCAGGGTTTAAAAAACAATAATTTTATTTTTAAATCGAAATAATTTTACAAAATTTAGACTTTATTTACTTAATTTATATGAAAAAGTTTCATTACGCTGAGTTATAGCTGGTCAAAGTCAAAAAATATTTTCGAATTATGCGACTTAAAAAAATTTCAAACCCTGAACAATTTTTTTAAATTTTAAAAATATCGTGGAAGCCTTCATTTTGTACATAAAAACTTGCCCCATACAAAATTAATATGTCGTTATTTTAAGCACCACCACATATAAGTAGCGTTTTAATTATACAAGCCCTGTTTGTAATATAAAATTCATATAAAAGTTATTTGCATGATCGTATTTTGTACGTACATTATTTATTTGCCTCAAATTATTTCATCAAACGGTACTTTTTAAATTAAATACTCGTAGTATTTAGTACAAAAGAAGGAGTTTTCATTCGTTTAGTAAATGTTTGCGCACATATAAGTAAAAATACCTATATTTACATATTTTACTAAGTGTTTGCCTTAGTTTCTCTTCCCATTTGTATAGAACCTATTAATGTTGTCAACTACAGGTTGCTTATGAGAGGTTTTTAATGACAGAAATATAATTAAGCATTATCCATTACCGCTATTAGATAAAAAGTTTAGTGTTGCTCATACCGATTGCTTGTTGTTGTTGCAGCGGCTACTTAGCCCTTTCAAGGTTAATGGGCCTCTGTACACTAGACTGTTCAGTCCGCCTACAACCGGTTTTGTGTGGATAAGAGGGGGAAGAGAGCTCGAGTTTACCTCGTTCATTTCAGTCCGCGCAAAAATAAGGAAGAGTCTCGAGCATGAAAATTGTCGGGCTTTTTGACTCCAATCAAAATTAATCTACTTTAAGGAAGTCTGTGCCAATGGGCTTACAAGTCAAAAAAAGCCCAACATGTGCGGGTATTTACGGACCCGGCAATAAGATCTGTATTGCATGCTCATAGTTTCGGCCCTAGCGAAAGTGCATTTATAGTACATAGAACTGTTTACACTTTTGAAATTTAATACATTTTATTAAAAACTCACTTCCATGCAAACATGTATAGAAATATGTAAAATATTTTTTACCCCTTCACATATCCTGACGTTCAGATAATTTTTTTTTTTTTTGTAATTTGAAGTATGGGTAATTAAAATATATCCATGTATGTAAAAGTAAATCCATACAACTGTAAATACATATATACATATGTATGTACGTGCGTTAAAACCCCCTCAAACTACATTTAACTACAACGTAATCGCAATTTAATCTTTTACTCAAATCCTTAACAATTTCAGGGCAATCGAGATGGCGCCTCCTCGCCAGCGCATTGGTATAAGAGTCGTAGCGTTGTGTTGGCCAGCATGAAAGCACGCCAAATGCTCACCTGGATACTGGGTAAAGAGGATTCGAAATTTAAACATTGCGAGAATTTGCAAGTACTCTAAAGAGTAGCAGCACGAATGGTATGCGGAGAAATAAATATTATCGGACTGGCAGAGAAATGTAATTAAGCCGTATGTACTTAGCTATGCATCTACATATGTATGTATAATGAAAATAAGCGAAACCAAGTAGTATGTGGGTGTAGATTAAGGATTTCGTAATAATAGATGTATCTAACGCATATGTAGTATACCATTTAACTACTTTATTTATATACATATGTACATATGTGTGTATGTATGTGTATTTCTAGTCTCTAGGTTAGGTGTGACATGAATCAATATTCTTATACCGATTGTAGGTAGATTACCCTTAGATATAGTTATGTAGATATGTTGTATATAAGTGTAAAAAATAATAATAAAATCTATCTGAAAATGTCATAGTTTAACAGTAATGCAATAGCACTGTATATTATGTATACTTTAGCGGCTACTTAAGTGCTGTTAAGCTATTGTATCTACATACATACATATGTATATCCGTGGTGATACATTTTTTTAACTAAAATCAAAACCTTAAGAATAAAACCAAATGCCCTTTAAAAACAGCAGGTTTCGTTTAAATTTAATTACATGAAAATAGAAATTGCCACTAATTTACATACATATGAATATATATACATGCCAATATAACCAATAGATATATGTATGTACAAATATATATACTATGTGCTATATGAAGAATTATAATAGTAACCATATATCAATAGAAATGCATTATAACTATTTTTTTTTTCAATTAAAAATATTTTTTAATTTTAAATATTTTTATTCTCTTTTAAATGTTCTTGTTTTTGCTAGCTTATTCTTTGTGCAAAATATAATTTTCTATGACCTTTTTTTACTTTTCGTATACTTTCTTGCTGTTACTTCGCCCATACCGAATTTCCTTTAGGTATTGAAATAACAAAATATTTGTGCCATTTAAAAAATGCCCTGTGGACGAAACTTATGCCGGATTTCCACTGGCCTTTCAAATGCCAAATTCAGGCATTAAACCCCCGAGTTTTCTCATTGCAATGCCTAGTGGAACAGTGTTGGAAACTTTATTGGATAGTTTTATAATTTAAAAATTTTATTTGTCTTCAGTTTATTTTCTATCTCTTAATAACATATGTTTTTGAATATTATAAAATATAAAACATTAGCATAATTAAAGATAAAAGAATCTAAAATGGCCAATTTAATATATTAAGTATGTAAATATGTATAGAAAAACTTTGCCAAAGTGAATTGGAAATGAATCAAGAAAACAAGCTAAAAATAAGGTGTGTAAATATGTACTAAATTGTGGTTTCACGAGCCCCAAACGACTCTCAATTTGGGCGAGAAAACCTTTTCTCAATTTCATGTACTCGACTTTAAGGCCGTTTTCTCAAGTATATTTTAAAATTTATTTGTCACTATTTTTTTTTTTTTTTTTTGTTGAATATGAATTATATAAATATATATTCATAGTCGAAATAATGTCGATTCTTAAGTTAGTTGCAGCCATTTTCACATATATTCCATTGAAAATTATGTTAAAAAGCTGCAAATAACTTATAGGAATTCTAAGGATGAAGAAATAGTTCAAACTAAAAGAATTAGATAAAATATTTATTTTAAAAAAAGGCAGTTCAAGTAGTATTTTGAACTTACCAAAGGGTCAGTAGAGAATGATGGAAGCAGCTATTATTCCATTTTGCAAATGAGTGTCATAATTACTCAATTTGGGGAAAGTGGAAACGCAATGTAAGAAAAAGAAATTTAAGACTAAAAAATTGGTGCACGATTTTTGCTTTTTTCAAAAGTTAGCCATGAAGCATATTAGTAAATTGATTAAAGTCTAATATTTTCATTTTGTTTCTGACCGAACAATAAAGCTTTTTACGTACATGTTAACCTTAGTTTAAGAAAATAGTTTTTCTTGTTAAAAAAATGCGCCAAAAAATCAATAGTTAAGTACCCGAACTGACAAAATGGTAAAAGTTGCTTTACCAATTTTTTTTTCTGAGTTAGAGAACTACACCAGTGACATGTAAGCCCTACAAAAATTTTCTTAGCTTAAACTATGTATGTATTGTCTAAGTCCTTTAAGTATTAAGTAAAAAATAAGAAAAATCATTGTACATATATAGTATGAAAACAAGCGCTCAGTAAAGCTTTACAAAAGGGAAGAAGATTGAAGAAAAAACTGCAAAAATTTTCAGTTATGCAATTTTTTTCAAAGTGTACTTTGATTAAAAATGTATATTTTTACTTTGGTTTGTACAATATAAATTTTTTGTCAAATTATTCTTCCCTTACTTAGTTAATAAGTAATAGTTTTATAACTAAAAATAAATAAATCTAATTTGTTTACAAATACAAAATCAAAACCTATCTATAAATATCTGCCAAAGTGCCCATTTCTTAAATGAAAAACTCGTGTAAATCAAAAATATCAAAAATTTATAAATTAATATAAGTATGTAGAATTTCTCAAACGAAATTATAAACAAGTGACTAAATTAGAAAAACCTACTTATATACCTACACAAATTTTGTTTGGATTATAATTGATGTATCTGTTGCTTCTAAAAAGTAGACAGTTAAATCAAAATGAATTATGTGTATATGTATGTGTGTACATTCACGGGGAAATTTTTAAGAATTTTAGATTTTTTAATCGCATGCTTTTTTCTTTCGCTTTTTGTTAGTGGCTCAAATTTACGACTTTTTCTGTGCTTTATGACATTTATAGCATGAAATTCTGACACCTTCTGAAGAGCGAAGTTTTATGTCTTTATTTGTTTGCTTTAAAATGTAATGATTACTTACCGATGCTGTGAAAGCGTTCTTTCTTTATGGAGACATTCTCATATCTTCCCTAGTTGGGCTTTTTTCTTTTTATTTATTTTATTTGTTTGCTTCAAAATGTAATGATTACTTACCGACGCTGTCGAAGCATTTTCCTTTATAGATGCCTTCTCGTACCTTCTCTTGTTGGACTTTTTTCTTTTTATTTATTTTATTTGTGTACTTCAAAAGGTACTGATTACTTACCTATGCATTCGGATATTTTTGATTTGTTATTTATTTTATTTAAAACTGTATATATAAAAATATTTATTAATTTCATTACACTCATGTATATTTATTCGTTATAATTGCAGATATTCTTAAATCATAAACAACAATAATATTTAGGGCATTCACAAGGTGTCATAAGAGTCATTATGTCACAAAACTATAAATATAAAAGTTGCTTAAAATTAATTTCTTTATTACCTTACATTTTGAAAATGTAGCTCATTATGACTCTTTGCGAATCCTCTATATATTACGTGAACTTAATAATACTTATCTTTAAGAAAAATCATTAAAGGAATATTGCTAGAGTTTATATACTTTTCGCAATTATTATTAACATTGAGTAGCTCTAGATGAAAAGCATAGTTTTTTTACATTCATAAAATCTTCCGCATGCAACACTTTATGTCTTCGCATTGAGTTTGAAACTATTTCTTCTTATAATTTACCATGTTTTATTTTAAAAAGTTACTTCCAAAAAGTGCAGGCTGTATTTTGAGCTAATAAGTTAGTAAAAGTTAGTGTAGTTTAAAACAACACTTTTCAAAACAACCTGCATAACAATTATTATAAAAATTTTAGGTACACTTTTCTATTCGATTTAATTTTAAATGAATACAAAAATTTTCTTCTAGATATTCTCATATATAATAACATATTGTACATACAAAAAAAATTTATAAAAAAAATAGATAATAAGTACTTGTACAAAAAATATATTTTTGTCTTCCGTACAAGTAAATTTAATTAAATTTTTCCATGTATACTTACTAAAAATTTTACTAGTAAACAAATGAAACTTGGCAACATAGTATGTATTTAATTGAAGAGATCATAATCAAAAGTAAATGAACTATTCAAAGCGAAATCAAAGATTTTATAGCATTAAGAAAATATGAAGAATTTTTGAAATGAATTTCATGTTTGAAAATGAAATTGCAAAATTCAGCTTGTATGTACATACATACATATTAAGTTGAAGTGTCTCTAATGTTTTCTATGTGTGACTTGCAGATGGATCAACTAGCCCTAACTAAAAATACTTATGAGCGCATAATTATATGCATACATACTTTCGTATATACATACATACATACATAGATACTATATAGTACATATATACACACAATAATTAAATACATACGCATCTGCATACGAAACAAATACTATACATACAGCCATATAAACGAAACTTCTACCAAAAATACTTCTACAAGTACATACTTTGCCACACTTTGTGTAAACTTGTGAAAAAACCGAAATAAAAAAGGAATAAGGAAATAAGCCACAATAAACTTTAATTAATAATTTTTCAGAAATTGTACATTTATGCATGTAAGTACATGCATCAGCAATAAAAAAAAAACACCAACAATGACAGCCATTAATTAACTGTAAAATGTATACCTTATATGAGTTTTCTTGTGTAATCAAATACATATGTATATGTAAATCAAAAACAAAAAAAAAATATATGAAAATTTAAAAATCTGATTAAATATTAAAAACAATAAAAAGAAATTGAGTGTTTCAAATACTTTGTGAGAGGATAGTTTTTATTTTCGCTTATTATTTAAAAAAAACATTTAGGCAGTAAGTACTGAATTTTTATGGATCTACAAATGTTTCAAATATACATACATATTTCTCCAAAGTATGTATATGGGGGTAGACATATTCAGAAACATGTACAGGGTGTTTCAATAAGAACACAGATATTCTCAATAGGGCCATTGTTTCATGCGCTGTTTGGCAATTGGCAGCTTTCGGTTGAAAGATATTTTCCAGGTTCATGCTATCTAATTCAGGCCATAAAAAGTTTTGTTATCATGTCGCGATGACATTCACCGTGCAACGTAACAGCATTAGCGGCTTCATTTTCGAAGAAGTATTTACGGTCCGATGACTCCGCCAGCCCAAAAATCACACCGAATAGTGACTATCTAGTTGTTCGTGCAGTGGCCGCAGTTTTGCTAGATCGTATCCGTTTAGATGAAAATTTGCCTCATAGCTCATAATGATTTTTTTTTATTCAACTAAGTATCGCTCCATGACTAAGTTCGCCAAAGAATGTAGTACCAATTGCCTGAAAAAGAATATAAAATAATTAATATATCACAAATAATTGCTGTCAAAGATCTGTATCACCTTTATATCACCATATACTTGGTAAAAGTTGGGAAGCTAAAGAAAACTAGCGGCAAAGTAGACAGTAAAATTGCGTGACTAAAAAGTTGCAATTTCGACACGGCCTTCTATTAAATTTGTGGCGGTAGGTTGAAAGCGCTGAAAGTTTTTTAAATTCATGTAAATTAAAAATACGTGTTACAACAAATGTTTCAGTGCCTTGCTTACGTCAAAAAATTTGCTATTCTTAACATCAGCGAACATCTTTGATTTTTTCAGCTAACTAAATTGGTTTTTCTATAATAAAAAAACTAAACAAACAACAATTCTTGACTAGCTTCATACAATTTAGTTATGTATATTTTTTTTTTATTTGTAACTGAAAATACATTGTAAATTCTATTTTATTTGCCTTAGCAAATCTTAAAATTAGTTTCCTCATTTATATGGCATTTGCGTCAACGCGAATTTAGGCGCGCGTACATACTCGTATGTATGTATGTAAGTACTTATGCCTGTAAGTGCCTATTTACAGAATTATTTCTTGCCAACACATTCTATTGTTATGACAGCAAACCAACAACAGCGTAAGGGATGTGTTAATTGCAGAATAGCTACCACTAATTGTCTAATAATTGCCGCTGAGTTTTTTTTTTCGTAAGCATTATGTTAAGAAAAACATTCGCAAATGTGCGGCACAAACATGCAATATTTTTTTTTATTTCATGTAAACTTGAATAAAATAGTCATAGAATTAAACGAAAATTAGAAAGAAATAATTTACATAAACTGAGAAGCTTTCAGGAGTTTTCAAAGTGGTGTGAAATTTTACACGATAACTTACTGCACTGCACGGCTGAGAATCACATCAATAAGGTAGGTCAGTAGTACTACATTTAGATTGATGTCTTGTAAATATAAAAAAAAAAAATTTATAAAAGCTAAAGCAACCAATCAATATATAGAACATAAGGGTTTTATAGAAATTATTTCGCAGGCAATACTATTAGCTATTTATACCTACTTTTGAAATTTTCGTAAATCCTTCCTACCTCGAAACATAGTGGAACTGAAATAAAACCCTTGAATGCTCAGTACAAACGGACACCGTTTTTTTACGAACTCCGTCTTATTTGTTTGGCTGCGTCACCCGAATAGGCTTGTGTGCGTTTGCATTCGGTTTCACTGAGCGAAATGTCAAAAAGCAATAGTGCTTACCGTTCCCGTCGCAATTGTGTTTACCCGACTGGAATGGATCAACCCCCGTCAGCCCGTTACCCGCTCTCCACTACAATTCTGCTTACCACATAAATATCACACCGATTCCTCACTATCGCACTTTCTCACTTTGAGGTCTGTCATTAATGCGTGATCACAAGACAAAGTAAAGTCCAGAACTTAATTTGATTTTGATTAGAAAGAAAAACAGTTTATTAAAAATATCATACATCTAGAATTTTTTTTAATTTTAAACTTTAATAATCTATTCTATGTATATATGTAGTCTAGTTAAGTTCAAAAATTCGTTCGCTCAAATTTTTTTAACTTTATACAAACTCTTCAAAAAACTCTCCACAAACAAATGCTTTCCTAAATTAATTTGTATTCATTACATAACTGTCCCAAGGTAAAAAAGTAGCGAATGCCATTTCTCACTAAGCCAATGAATCATTGAGGGATACGTGATGATTTACATTAAGGTATTCATTTGTAGCACTACTAAATTTAAACTGAGCGCGAGCGCGAGCGCGAGAATAATAAACAAAAATATTTGTTTAAAAGTTCAAATGACATTCGCAAATAATAACAAACACGAACAATGACAAAACTGTGGCATACATACTACACACGTACATATGTATATTGCGAAGCAGCTGCAGCTCGCGTGATTTGAACGCGCGCCTAATGACGTCTATGAATATGGTGCACCAATTCAGCGTTGCAGCTTTGGTAATTTTTTACCAAAATTGGTCATTTTTGTCTTTATTTAACAAATTTGGTGATTTGGTTATTTATTTTTTAATTTGGTACCTTTTTCGAATCGATCCTACATGTAACATAGGTCAAAACAAGTCCTGATTCCCCATTAGGGAAGTGGGCCGTAAGCGTTTCCTTTTATAGAAAAACAAGGTAATCCTGATGGTTTCGCAAGGCGAAAAGTTCTTTGGCGTTACTAGAATTGTGTGATCTCTAACAAACTACCTGAAAGTGGCTATTGCTATATCTATCGTGTCCTTTTCCAAAAGGTGGTAGATGGTCCTACCTATCCTTGTCAGTTCGTCAGCTTTGCAATTGCCATCACTATTACGTCGCATGGTGCCAAGTCGGATGATCTCAGTGGCCAAATGACATTCCCTTTAATAAACCTATGTTGCAATTGACCGTATCCATGACACTGTGAATGATCAGATGTCTGCAGTTGTGGCAACACTGCACCAATTGCATGTGCCTCGGACAAGGTGCGTAATCAGAGCGGATAGGAGGCTATACCATACACTTTCACACACACAAACATAGCACATGCACTTGAATTCACCTTAACGCCTGCACTATTTAAAGGTACGCTACTGCCTCAAGAGTGGTCCCGTACTGGTTTAGATTTGTTCATGGGATCATGAAGAAATTAACGGTAATCTTAAGTTTTGATATGAGAATTGAAGCCGCTTTTGTTTTTTTGCTTAAAAATTAAATATATTTTGATTATCAAATAAACCTGAAATTAAAGTTTTCTCCATATGATTTGTGTTATAATTTGCTAGTAATTTGTCGCATGTGTATGAATTGAGCAAAACCATGTTGTCAACTGTAACATACGACAAAGTGCGAGTAAATAAAATTAGCAATAAATGTTGCAGATTTTGTATAACTTTTTTTTTAATAATAAATTCCAATATGATATATTTATTGAAAAGAGACAACTACATATATGATAACATAATAGCGTATATCATGTAAAAGAAAGAGAAAACTAAATAAATAAATAATTAAAAAAAAAAATGATGGAAAGTTTTTGAATTTCTCACACAAACTGTTTGTAGTACTAGGCGTAGTGTATTTAACAGATACGGTTCTTACTGGGAAGCAAAGAGCACTTTTTTACTCAAACTAGCGGTGGGGTAAAGTAAATTGCACTATTTTTTTACAAAATGAATCACAAAAGTTGAAAAAATCGCTTTGTCAACAGCTAATTACGTTCGTAGGTGCGAAAACTAAAAATTATTTGATGTTAATTGCGCTAATTTTTTTCGAAGATAACAAAGCGTCATTTGAGAGCGCGCTGCCGTAGCGGAACTGATTTTTGACGGCGCAAGTAAACGTACCAGCGCGCCGGATGTTAGCCAGATACAGGAAGCGGATATATTGGGCGTATTTTGTGGCGAAGAAATGAGTTCGCTGAATAAAATGGTTACTACTAAACCTATATGTATATAAAAAGTTTAACACCAGTTTTAGTGAACGCGCTAATGATTAATAAAATATTTAAAATTACTGCCAAATATGTATGCCAGCAATTTTAACTTTATCAATTTTCTTAAATAATTTCGGATTTTAACTATTAATTAAAAACGATTTTCACATAAATTTTATAACATCCATTCATTAGCATAACGGCGTCAAATAGTATACTTTAAGCTTCGCAATTTGCAATTGTTAAGTATGTAAATACAACTCGTAAAAATGTAATTGCTACTGAAAGCGTGCTTTTCATGCTTACTTGTCGATTTTTCACAAGTTGCCTCACTATAAAAGGCAGCTGCAATAGCTCCTATTGCAACAATAGCTTGTTAATAGGCAAAAGTGCAATACAAAACCTGGTAAGAAGACACCAATCTATTAAAAAACGTGCCAATAAAGCAAAAGAAAAAAAGCTTAAAATGTGCAATAACAATGTAAGTGAATATAAAAACATAAAATATGTATCAAAAGAATATATATATTTGGCGCTTTATTTTGGCTGTACATTTAACAAATTTGCTCTAACTCCCTCTCGCTTTCTCATTTCTCATATTCACTACAGTGTCAAAACATTCGTTACATAATTTTATGCGCACTGCTTGGCCTCGCCTACTCACTTCCCATCTCCGGTGAGAATGAAAACAACAATCTTGGGCCTACCGTAACCTCTACTACAGCAAAGCCGAATTCACTTGAAGTGAATCTACGACATAGGCGCCAATATGTACCAGTACAAGATTTAAATTCATTTTTGATTTTGGAACCTATCGTCGTCCAGCAACAGCCAATTCCATTTCTCACCGTAGCAAATGTACACAATCAACGTTCGCGGCGCACCTTGACTCAGGCGGAACTCGATGAACCCGTCGATGTGGACTTTGATATGGAGGTCGCAGAAGTTAACGTATTTCGTCCCCTCTTCCGTTATCGCGCTGAAGTGGCACGTAATCTGGGACGTAGACAACAGCTTGGTTAACACTTTTTTAAAGTGCAACCATTTTAAAACTAAGAATTATAAATGTATACATAGTTTAAGTGATTTTGATACCTCATTAATCGATAGTGTAATCAATAAGTGGCTGAAAACTTAAAAATATATGCTTTTGTTTTCGTTAAAGTAACGTTAGTCAATTTCTTCTGCTTCTGCCATCTTACATATTCTTCGGTACTCGTCGGTAAGAAGATGGAATAACGAGCTGTACGAGCTTTTTAACGACATTGGCATAGTCAAGCGCAAACAAAAATACAACGATTGCGTTGGCTTGGAGATGTTGTACGCTTGGATGACGACGCTCCAGTGAAAAGATCCTTCGACTCCGCACCCATGGGTGAACAATGAATGAAAGGGCCAAGTGCAGAGGAACCTGTCGGCACTTGGGATGAACAACTGGTGCAAAACTGCAAAGGAGAGATGACACTGGCGAAACTTTCTGGTCTCGGCCCAAACCGACAAACGGTTGTAAAGCCTAATAAGAAGAAGAAGAACGATAGTAAATTATAGTGAATAGGCATAGTGTTAGTTGACTTTGACGAGTTGACCTTGACGATTACGAATGATGGACGAATCGGTTTGGGAGGGGCTAAATAGCACCGCTGCAACAACATAGAACCAAAGCTTAAACGTTTTTGAAAACGACTTCAGAAAGAGGTCAAAATATCAGCTAGTAAATATATCAGCCTTATCGTGAGTTTCGCTCGAAAAGCACTCAGCCACCCGTAGTGAATGAACGGTAGGGTATAGTAAATACAAAAAACAGACATTGATGTTTTATTTAAATTGCGGCCTAGAGCTCACAAAAACGAATTAACTATACATATAGTAAAAATCTAAATAATTAGCTGATTCTCAATAAGAACTGCACGGCTTTAAGTAACTCGTGTATTTTTAACGTTGTAAATATCCGTGAAATACTGTAGGTTTTAAGCGAAGAGCACATAAGCGCCATTCTGACGTTGCGAATACGCAGAGCCAAAAATTACAACAATGCTACCAATATATTGTGACAAATACTGCGGCAACGCGAAGCGAACGACGAGAAATTGGCAGAATGTTCGAGGAATCACGTAGAATATTCGACAGCGAGAAACGTCAAGTGGATGAATACTGCGAACAGCGAGAGAATGAGAGCAGGAGCGATAGACGGCAGAACATTCTAGAGCTGTCATGAATGCTAGCGCAGGTATATAAGGCCACCACAGTACGAGTCAAGTTCGTTGAAAGTCAGCAAGCTACCATACAAATTAATTGCGAATCAGCAAGCTATAAGCTCAGTTGTGTTAGCAAGTTTTGTTTCAATTTCCCTAACAATTATTAATAAGTGTTGTTTTTTGCATAGGCAAGTATTGTAAAGGGTTTGTTGTACAATAAAGTTAAATGTACTGTAATTTGGTCATAGTGAGCGTTTATTTAACAATCCATCGATACGAACCTAGAGATTTTTTGTAAATCCATCCAGTAGTCAAGGATAATCGTAACAATATTTAATGAGCTAACGTACACTTGCACGACTCCGTCGCTGCGAATCTTTCAAGATTCGATGTTCTTCTCTTTTGACGAAATCGAAACCCGGTTTGCAGCGTTTTTAACTGCCGTCTCTAAATTGGAGCGCTAAGCGTTACGTTATCCATTGTCAACGAGTGTCAGCGCGCGCTATCCTCAAATCAACGCCATGAACGAAAGACACAAGATCACGTAAGAACAAGAGAGTGAAAAAGTCGATTTTTTTTAGCGGGTTCTACACCATCTTGTTTCACTGAAAAACGAGCGAAAAGTAAACAAAGCAAAGAAAACAACGAAAACCAAAATTAGCCAAAATTATTGTCAGCCACTTTAAACGCACAATTTAGGTAAAATGATGCAACAAAATGCTTTAAAATGTGTTGTTATGTTGAATTAATTCTTCTTTACTTGAATAAAAGTGTAAAATAGTGGTGCTTGTGATGTAAACAAACGCTCAGCTGACGAACCCGCTTTCGCAAACTTTTTTCTCAAAGCCAGTTACAAATACAACGTCGCGTTCTTACGTGATCTTGTATTTTTGGTTCATGAAATCAACGTGTCGGAATTTTTGACGTTTTCTCAGGTCCTCTCGTTTTTATTCTCGTTTCCTCTTTCACTTTTTTGTCCTTTCTCTTTCTTTCCGTCTTCTGTATCCAACTTCAACACGTAACGCTCTGTCAAAAATGAAAAATCCATTTACTCGGCATTAGCGCCGCGTTAATGTGCGATGCTTCATACAAATTGTATGGGCATGAGGATTTTTGACAGTTGCTTGGCGCTTTACGCGCCAATTTAGGGCTGACAGTAAGGTGTCAAAGAAGAGGAAGATAAGTGTCATAACAATAAATGAAAAGAAAACAAACGTGCGACGTAAAAAACCTTGTGGAAAACAATTTTGCAACAAAAATATATGCCCGTTCCAATATTTCTTGGCGAAAGAGTGTGGCAACAGACTGTGAAGTATCAGATGTCAAAATTGCTTGCACACACACTCGTCGCCTGAGTAAAAGATTGTCGTAAACGCCACTTTGACGATTTTTAGTTCTAGATGCAGTTATGTATTCTGTAGTTTCCGAGATATTGACTACAACTTTTTCGATAATTTAGTAAAAATTTAGTTGGTGCTGCAGTCATATTAAACTAATCAATATCTTAAAAATGGCGTTCTCCATTTTTGGATACCTCCTATAGAGTCCGAGATATTCAGTAAAAAGTTTCGTTAATATGGTAGAAATTTTATCACATTTTTTCGTATTTCATACAAAGTGGCTGCCAAATTGTAGACAAATGGCGCTTACGACAAAATTTGACTAAAGAAAGTGCTTCATAAACTCAAAACTAATTAACAATAAATATTACAAATTAAATAATTTAAGAATTTTGTGATTACTAGTTTTATTTTCAGAGACTTTGGAGGAAATCTATC
>NW_023458561.1:59401500-59422427 GCF_013731165.1 Rhagoletis pomonella | reverse complement strand
ATTTTCGAAATTCGGTTTCCGAATAGAAATGGGAAAACTTCGATGTTTGGAAACGGAAACATCGATTTTTGCTAACATCGATGTCTACGTAAAAAATCACTTTGGTTGTTCACACTTGCCTCGTTATCAGGTTATCTGGTTAAAAATTATTATTCTTCAGTGTATTTTATTGTTGTAAAGTGAATAAAAAATTGCAACATAACCAGATAACCTGATAACCAGGCAAGTGTGAACAACCATACTATTTTATTGCTAGAGAGGTCCGTCAATTACACACACAGAGAAGGAACTTAACTTTGTCTTGAGATGCGAGAATAATAAACACCACAAATTTGACGGCTAATAATATGTGATTTGCCTGTGCTGAACCGGGTGATTAAAAAAAACAAGCTTTGATTGAGATTATATTTATATGAAAACATAGAAAGAATATAAATCGATGTTAAATAGTGGAAAATCGCTGTTATCGGATTTTTCATAACAACGATACATCGATGTTTCCGATCACTACTTTCGAAGTCGATCATAAATAGGCCGTGTTGATTATTTATACTTTTCTTCACTTTTCTGTAGACATTTTGCGGCGTAAGTTAAAAAATACAATTTTAAAATTAAGCCAAACAAGCAATTTCTCCTGTTAATTATTTTCCAAATTTGAAAGGCTTTGGTATCGCCATTAATATTTCATCAATATTTGAGTTTATCATCGTGCTGTAATAATTGGTGAGTTCATAGATATTTTTTCTCTTTTCCGTTGGTGAATCATTAAAACGAATAAGGCAAATAAAGGAGTGATAAAAAATGCATCGCATTATCTTAATAAGGGGAAATCCCAGGTCCAAATCCATAACATGAAATCTTTGTTTTTTTTTTTTTATCAACAGGCGCAACTCGAGATGGCAGAGGAAGAATCCTTTGTAATTTTGGGCAGCTGCTCCCAACCGAATTCTTTGAATTCTATGAGTGAATCCAAAAATACAGATACTGAGCAGCAAAGTGTAAAGAGTGTTATTCAAGCCGAAGTAATGCAACCTATATTAAATGATGCCAAGTTTAGCTCAATAAAAACTGCATTGGCTTCCGCAACTAAAACACTTGACACATCCACTCACTCTGAGTTGTCAAAAAGTAGTGAAATATGGAAGAAAAGTGGTGAGACCACTGCTAAAGCACTTGAAACTTCTATTTGCTCTGAGCGATCTTATAAAATCTGGGAAAAGAACGGAGAGTCCCTCGTGGATAAAAGTGGATTATCCACTAGCAAGGGTGACCTACAGCAAGATGATATCGATATGCAAGAGAAGAAAAATTCGGATATTATCGCCAAAAGTAGCTTGAAGGTTTCCATGGAAAATGAAACTAATACTAAAGAGGAAGTCACAAATTCCTTAGCTGTGAGCTATATAATGGGTCAAGTGCCAGTAGATGCTTTAAAGGTAAGTAGATATTTACTACACAAGTTTCAAAAAAAGGCGATTTGTTAAATCAAAAAACAAATTTATACTTTCAGGCGAGTTTGCACTCACAATTTCCAAGCGTGTCATTAGAGGATTGCGAGGAACTTACGACAGTTATGAGTGACTATCTAAAAATGAAAGGTGCGCTCTAAATTATTCATTTTGGGCTATCGCTGTACGAAAACGCGATCACTGAATCCGCATTGCTACGAACGTATGCACTCAAAGTGTATGCTTCGTTTGTAGCTATTCGAATTCAGTGATAGCTTCTTCGTAGATTTCACGAAAATTCGAACTACGACGGATTCAGTGATAGCCTTGATTATAATAGAATAGACACTAATTTATCTTTGTTATTTTAAGAACTAATTATACAAGTCAATAACAAAATGGGTTCCTGGCTTGATATGAAAAAGCAGATGCAGGCCAATGAGCTTGAAAATCGGCAGAAGTTGGAACAATGCCAGGAGCAAATTGCTGCGGTAAGAGAATGCCGTACATTACACATTAAAGAGTCTTTGATTTCATATTTTTCCGCGTTTAGTTGCGAAATGAGAACTTGGAATTAAAACGTGAATTAGAAAGTAAACTCGAACAAGTCCAGGCATACGAGGCCGTGCGAAAACTAGAACATGACGAGCTTGTAAAGAATATTTCAGAGAAAACTGCATTAATCGCCAACATGCGAACACAAATTGAAAAATTAGAAATGCAGCAACTTGTAAGTCCGGAGCCAAAAATTAAGTCTTTTTTTTGGAAAATTTTGAGTAGAAGTATAATAATGTACTGAAATATTTTTGTAGTCATCGTTTGAAGTTATTTCCAAATTCGGCAAAAACGAAAAGCAGCCGGAAAAATCCGAGTATGTGACACGACTCGAGCACGAGCGCATTGTAAAGGATTTTGAACGCAATATGTCGAGTTTACTAGCAGAGAAGTTGGAAGTCTCCGACATGGTATGTTCAGTGTGATTTCGGCCATTATTCATATTATTAAGTATATGTCCTTTTTATTCAACTCGTAACACAGCAAAAACAGTACATCGATGAAATAAATTGCCTTAAAGTAAATTTGACTGCTTCGGAAGAGTTGGTCAATCAGCTTCAGTCCGATATAGCTTTGCTCAAAGCCAGTGACAAGGAAAAAACAGAACAGTTTGAAGTGCATGCTAGGCAACGCGATGAAATGCGCGAAGAACTTGGTATATTGCGTCAACAAGTGGATGTCTACAGCCGCGACTTTCAATTGGAACGCACTGCACGCGAGGAAATGGCTGGCGAAAAGGCTCAACTCCTGGATGATCTGCGAGCATTGCAACGCAAAAATCAAAGCCTGACCGAGCAATTAAGCCAGCTGGAGGAGCGCATAACAGCCATTACCGCAGAAAGAAGCAGCCCAGCGCCATTAGTATCGGTTTCTAGAGTAAGTTTATAATTGAATAATAATTAGGTATGAAGATATACACAAATCAAATAGAAATACTATTTACAGAAAACCAATCCTCCGGCAACAGCAGCCGCACCGATGGCTCCTCAGCATACATGCCCAGTGTGCTCTATAGCCTGCAATTCCTTGAATAGTTTGCAAGAGCATGTCAACCAATGTTTGGATCAAAATGTGCATACATAAACATTTTTTCTGCTAAAAAGTTTATGTTTCATTGGGCAGATTGACACATAAATGCAAATGCAATTATACCTGCTTATACAACCATATTTACGTAAATATTTTCATATTATTTTAAGACATTTAATTAAACAAAATACATACATACTTGTTTATTGAAGTTTGAACTCAATATATATGTACAAATTTTTTACTATAGAAGGGAGGGCTCCTAAGGTGAGGAACAATTAGGGTCATTCTATATTAACTAAAGTAATGATATATTTATGTACATATATAATGGGGGTATTCACAATCCGGTGCACAATGTCTAGCATGGTGCATAGATAGCTTAAAGAGCATGATTGGCATATTTTGTTGTTATCCAAACACATGAAAAACAACTATTGCTATTTATTTATGATATGTATGCACCATGCTAAACAGTATGCACCGGGTCGTGAATATATCTAATATTTATATTTAAATCACTTGGGTTTACAAATTTGTAAAACATTTCTATACATTTGAGTATGCTTGAAAATCAAATTAATAATTATTGATTTATATACACAAACATAGTGTTACGAAGGTCCTTAAAATAACATATAAATTTTATGTGGAGCACCCTTTTGTTTTGTTCTGCATATAAAATTAAAACCATCTAGAAAATTTAAAGCAAGTTATTTTAGTTACTACCAGGGTTTAAGAAAAAAAAAAATATCGCAAAAATTCTACAAAATTTTTACTTGAAGAAATCTTATAAATTTAAAATTTCTATTATTGAAACTTATTCATATAGACAAAATGAAGGGTACTACATAATGTTTATATTTTAAGGGTTGCCGTAATATGTATGTATGTATGTTAGGAAGTGGACGCTTGATGTAACACCATTAGTTTCAAGAATACCACCATTTCATGTTTACCTACTATAATTTACTTAAAATCGGCGGCGCTTCTAAAGCCCATATACGCTGCATTTCCTTATTAGCCACCAAGTTACTTAATACTTTTATGTCTGGAAATAATTAAAACAAAACATCACTGAGGTGCAAACATCTACTTTCAACGAAGCACTACTCACCATTCGTCCGCGCATATTGCTCCAACCATGTTCGTATTTGGTAAATAGGCACTGCAGTATTTAAATTCGGGTACACCACATTTCCAACTTTTATATTTGACACACAGATGCCCAAAATACAACCCTGATCATCAAACATTGGACCTCCACTCTGTCCAGCCTGTACACAACCGTCAGACATAATCGCGCCAGGTGAACATTTAATAATGCGTCCTTGAAATATGGCTGGATTGAAATCGTATTTCAAATTGAAGTTAACGAAGTAGGGAAAGCCTGCATTATAGACCGTTTGGCCGAGCGACGGTTTGGCATTGGACAAACGTACACAATAGCGTTCTGGAATGTTATCTGGTGCAGCCAGTAAGGCAACATCAAAAGGTTGGTCGCATTGTGGATTACGCCAAAGCACTTCCGACTCGAATTCTCCATCTACGCTGCGACAAAATGCCTTGGAATTTAGCTAAGAATTGCAAGAAAAGAAAATAAGAGTAAATTAAATCATAAAAGCGAGCACTGCATTTTCAAAATATGGCAGAGGATTCGAGTTAAATGTTAAAATTCAAAACCAATCAGACGGTAGCTTGTGGTTTATAATTGAAAGTGTAGCGCTTTGTTTCAAAATTTACACCCATTACCTTGAAGACGACATGTGTGCATGTGAGTATAAATTTCTTATTCAGCACCTTTACAAATGTACCAGTGCCTTGACTGCCAGCTGCCTCAATTACAACCATAGCGCGCTCCCCTGCGAATAAAAATGAACAAGCATCAGTTTTCATTCAAACATGCGGATACACTCTTATATAGTACATGGAAAATTTGATGAATCTCTCGGCACCCGAATAGAAGTTATATTTAAGCCTAATTGACGCATAAAATCGCGTAGCATAAAAGCGAAATTCGCCGCTAAAGTCAAGTTGACATTCTCCTGTTGCCGCTGAAAGGAAGTGCACATTATCATGCCAATCAAGCGCCTAAAAATACATATGTACATGCATCTCATCATACTTTACTTTTTAGGCATAAAGAAAACTATACATACAGCTTATTATTGAACACAGCTGCACCTTCACAACCTAGCGCCAACGCATTTGACAGCACAAATAGACAACCATCGCGGCCCATCACATTCGATACTTTGCCGATGCTTATTGTCTTAAAGAAGTTTTCCAAGCCGAATGGCGTGCACATAACCAGTACATCGTCCAAAGTATGAATTGGTTGCAGATAGCGTAAGTAATGTTCAATATGCCGTAAGAATCGATCAAAATTCTCTTTTCCGCCATCGCAACGCATGGTTAACACCAGAAAACTGGAAAGCAGCACTTCGTTGTTGGGTTTAGATTCGGCCGCTGTATTGTCCTTACCCAGAAAACGTAATACATGTCGCGAAATATCCGCTGAACTGAAGAGAAACAGCAATTTGGCACAGTAACGCGTTAGTATATGCGGCTGCCTCCGCCGTTCATTAGGTGGTGGTAATTTGCGTCGATCGAATGTCACCTGGTAGTTCAGCGCATTCAAATGCTTCGCTTCATCACTATTACCCTCTTGCACATTAATTAGCTGACATTGATGTAATTTATGTAGGATTTTCGTGCTGGGGCAGACATCCTCTATATTTGGGTCTGCCACGAATGGCGTTTTTGGAAGTACATATGGCTGGAGTATACAGCCAGAAGTAATAATAATTTCATTGTTTATAATAATAGCCGACTGTTTAGTCACTGGGTGATTACTGATCTCTAGCAGCGCATGTCTAATCTTTAGTAACATCTTCGGAACGACGATTCGGACGATTTGCACTGAAAAATAAAAAATGCAATAGAAAATATTGTTTAAGTGCACACATGCATACATACTTATACACATAATATGGGTTAATACATACATGAGACGTTTGTTGTAGTCTATTTCCAAAATGAAGGCACTCTTTGGTTCTCCACACTATGGCTACGAACTTGCATCCAACTACATATACAGGGGCCCACAAAATGCAATGGTTATTTATATGTTTAACACTGGTACATAATATTTACCTTTACCATGCAAGGTGAGCAAATATTTACTGTATCATTTCCATCAGTATCAACATGGAAAGTTTTCAAAATATCTATTCGCTGGATTGCCAAGTTGTTATCGTACGAAGTTGAATCTCATTCGAGAGATCAGAGTCCTATTTTTTTTGTTTATTGTTTTGGTCTCAGTATATCCAGTAAACAAACTTAGCTATTTTTTTTCACCAAGTTTGGTCCCCATAAAGGACTAGTGTTGCAAGCAACGCTTTTTCGGCAATTAGGGTGTTGTGCAGCTATTTAATGTGGTGAAAATTATTTAAGCACTGGTGAGATTTATTCACATAGAATTGGAGATAGGGCTGATAGATTTATTTTAAATAAATTGTGAATCTGCGAAAATATCTTTTCAGCAGATGAATATACTTTTTAACCTTTTTCCCGAAAATTTACATACAGGCTCGAAAATATGCGAGTAACATTAGGTTTGTATAGTAACTTCTCCAGTAAAACATTGCAGCGAGAGCGTAAAAGCAAAATAGAGCGTAAAATTGAGAAGAGAAAACTAGCAGAAGAGGTTATTGAACACAAAACTAGCAAAAACTTGCAAGAGAACAGTTGTTGCACTGCTTTGACAATCTGCTGTAAACATTTTACTATTTATAAATCAGTTTTAAACTCTTTGCTTTACACACAAGCACTTACACTGTCCAGTACATCATTAATATTATGATTTCCACTCATTTTACTTTTGTTTGTGCCAAGGCGAATCAATATAAGGTGATAGCAGGAGTACAAAAACAAAAATTTACATGTATTTTGTTTTTGCTTTGGCGGCATAAACTGTCAAAATCTGTAAGTGTGTGTAGAAATTCAAACAAAATTTTTCAATTTGATATCAGATATCAGAAGCCGTGCGGCGAAACACATACACAAAATCAACTGAGCTAGTAACACCACTTTTTATATATTCTTTTGACATTTATTCTTCTTCTTCTTCTGCTAGCTAATTTCTGCTAGTAAAAATTTCACTAGCAAGAATTTGCAGCTCTCTCGTGTTGTTACGCTCTCGATTCAGTGCTCTCTTGCAAATTTTTTGGGTTATCATACACTTTTCCAGTAAAAGTTTGCAGGTTCCAGTACAAATTAGTACTGACTATTGGTAACTATACAAACCTATTCAAATATCGTCGCCTGGATGGAAAATTGCCGGAAGCGTCATTTTGACAATTTGTGGTTTTTGGATATCTTCTTTAGTTTCCGACTAATTGACTAAAATGTTTTCGGTTATTTGGTACAAATTGCGTTAGTATTGCTGTCGTACTAAACTAATCAAAATCTTTCAAATAGAGTTATCTGTTCTTCTTTAGTTTCCGACATATTCAGTTTTATCATGAGTTTCATTTTCTAGAACCGGGTCACTTTTTACTTTTCGTTTGCGTGTATTCACTACAGGTGGATGAAAAAACTGTTGGCGAAATTTGGTTCGGGCGAAACTCACGATTAGGCGGATTAGTAAAAAGTATCGTTAATTTATAAAAATTTTTATCACATTTTGGCGTATATCATTGAAACTGACTGCAAATTTTTTGACAAATATCGTATTCGACAAAATTTTATTAAACTCCTAAATGGTTGACACTAAACTAAAAAAATAAAAAATTTAAGAATTTCATGAACTAGTACATAGCGTTCTCCGACACTTTGGAGAAAATCTGTAGTCTAGTTCCTGAGAAATTGCATTCCAAACTTCAATCGTGAGTTACCGAAAGTAACTTGTGACAATCTTTTATCCAGTGATCTACATAAATTATAATTGTCATTATTTTCGCAGTTGGAGTATATGCCAGACGAGTAACAGGTATATACATACAAGGATACCTAAATTAGCGCGTTGAACTTGTTTATTTATCTCTCTCCAACGCATTAATTCTATATACGTAGGTACCAACGCCTGACAAAGTTATGTCTAAATTTAATAATGGCTCTATGACAAAATATTCATGGAATGTATTCGTAGATTTTTATTTACTTCATTTCATACATTAGCATTGATGTTTTGTTTTTCATACATTAGTATTGATGTTTTTTACTAAATACCAGGAATAAATATTTAATAAAAAACTATTTCACTTAAGCTTAACCAACTTTTAGTTGCTCGGAGCTAATTTTGGAAAATACGAAATATTTTCATAGACAGTAAATGCAACCTTGGGTGCATCATTAACGAGCTGAAAAACCAAACAAATAAAAAAATTCCATTTTTACAGTTTATGCCGCCAAAGCAAAAACAAAATATATGTAAATTTTTGTTTTGTACTCCTGCTATCACCTTATATTAATTCCCCTTGATCTGAACCAATATTCCCAAAAATTATAAAGCAAAACAAAAACCATTTTTTCCAATTTATGCACTGTTATTTTTATTATTGCAATACACTTTCGCAGCTCTTCAAACATTTTCCACATTATGCTTTTAGGGCTAGTAATTTCCGACCCCATTTGCTCGTTTTTTTTTTTCAATTCTGAATTTAGGCTAGGCTTCATGGGAACTTACTGTGGGTGCAAACAGACCACATTTTGTAAACGGAATTGTGACATTTAATTTTATTTTATAATGAAAAATGAATTTAATGTGCAATTTTTTAAGTTTACTAGATGTAAGACAACTTTTCATTTTCTTTATATATTGCATGCTTTAGTTTTAATTCTGATTAAGTTAAGTTGTAAAGATGAAAATAGGCCTCCTGGGCAACCGAGCACATTAAAAAAAATCGGTAACGCGCGTAAAAGCATACCTCACAAGTGGTGTGGAAAATGCAAGAACAAATATAAATGGAATAATTTTCGAAATTAATTAATATGAACGTTATTTAAGCTGCCTTTACACGGTCGATTTTTGTCGTTTAACCAAAATCTACCCGTGTAAATTGCAATTCAACCGTAAAATGATGAAGATGTGCCAAATTATATTGTCGACTTAAATACAAAACAACAATTTCTTTAAGTCATCTTGTGCAGCAATTTGTTGACCTTATCCTCACGGCTACTGAAATCACCAACCTCAACGTAGTGATTAGCCTTCTTCCGCCAGCCTCGGGTTGATGTGTTGAGCTTGAATAGCAACAGGAAGCTGGGGGCTTTCTTGAAGTGAAGTGAATCAACGCACTGAATTTCGTGCGCTTCGCGAAATTTGCGTTCGATCACAAAGCAGAGATTGGGACACGCTTGACCATTCCACGTTTGTACATTAATTCACAAACTGATTTAAGATTTGGATAACCCCATATAGGGGGTTCGGCATACGTAGCATATTAATAGTTGCCTTGCTCAATTTGATGAACACACCGTTTTAATGTGGCGAAGACAGAACTGTAAAACTACGCACTTTTTGTGCAACTTTGTTGATACCGCGGATGCGGATCACAAAAGCCAATTTGGATTTTTCAGGCCCGTCGAATTGGCCGCATTTCTTTGCCACACAGCGCTACTCCATCTCACGGCGTCCATCACCGAGTTTTCTTGTTTGATATTTCTCAGCATGCACCAATTTACGGAGTGCAATCACAGCAGAGCGCTTTAGTTTACGTTTGATCAGGGTAGCAATTTGCTGACCTGCTCTTGCTGAACTGCAGCTTCGACTCGATGACAGGAGGCAGCTTCCTGGAAGGTTGCCTGTCCTTTGCTTGCGGTTTCTTACCGCCCGTGATGGTAGTCCTCTTAACTTGTTACTTAGCACGTTGAAAAGGCGAAAAAAAAGTTCGCCAAATGTTTGGAGCACATCGTAAATGAGCCACTCGATTTATAACATTTCTATAAACAATTTTATTAAATACTTTTTATACATAGATATGCTGCAACCATGCACTTACTTTCCCAAATTCCATCCTGCTTATCGGCATAATTTTCCAAATATGCCTGCTACTTCATTACTAATTACTCAATTTTCGCCTTCTTTGTTGGCTCGACATATCCTAAAAAGACATAAATTTACATTAAACAATAGGAATCGCAAAAATTAGCAAATAAAATACTCGCTTTGTTTTGATTTGTTGTCAAATTTCTGAGAAATGTGAATTCACCACGATGAGATACAGAAAGAACAAGGACCAGGGATGTAATTTTAAGTAAACTATTATTCAGGGGCAAGGCGCAGAGCGTTCGGGGCAGCAATATTAATTTGTATCAAATATAACATTAAACGGTGGTTCTAATACATTTTTTGATATTATTAACCAGAGTACATACATTATATGGTATTTCTTTCAAAAATTAATGTACTATATGAACTTTTTTTTCAAATATTTCTTAAGTTTCTTTCATGAGTGCTGAAAAGCAACCATGCGTGTAAGAAATTGTGTGCTACCTAAAATTTCATCTCTGGAAACTTTATCCCCATAAAGGACTTCACCACAGTTTTTTTACTGGATATACTGAGGTTTTGGTACAATTTTCCTTTTATTCTTTGTTTTGCTCTTTGCGATTTACTAGACAATTGCACCCGATTTACATGATTCAAGTACATTAACGAAAGTCACAAGATCACGCCTTAAGGAAAGAAAGAAAAAAGTTAATTTCTAGCTGTCGAAATCTCGACGCCATCTTTATTGTAAGAAGTAAACAACGAAGAGAACAAAAAAAAAACGCGTAATTGTTGAACGCATGAATAATCATTTTTATTATGCAAATTCTATAAATCATGTCGTTGTGTTAAATTATTATTTACCTTATGTGTGCACAAGTTGTCACAAGCGAAAATTAAAAAAAAATGCAGTGAACAGCCACCACTAAATTGTAAAAAAACGAACAAATGCAAAAAAACGGCTAATGTCAAAGTCGCCCAACTTTTTGTCCTAAATGCGATTATAACGGGCTACTAAGAAGAAGGCGTGATCTTGTATTTTTGGTTCATGGATTTTGACATGCCGAAATCAAAAGTCAAATGCCAAAGTAAAATAAACCAGTTGTATAAAATATTGAAATTAGAAAATTCAAGTTGAGAAAAAGAAGTACACGCAAAGAATTTCATAAAAATTTATTGAAATATTTTTGTTTTTCAAGAGTTCCATTTTGGCACTTTGCGCCAACTTGAAAAGTTAAGTGCCATTTGAAGTAAAATAGGTCAATAATGGCACGGTCTGAGCCAAGCGTGCTATAGCATGAACGAAAGACACAAGATCACGTAAGAACAAGAGAGTGAAAAAAGTCGATTTTTTGAGCGGGTTCTACGCCATCTTTTTTCACTGGAAAACGAGCGAAAAGTAAACAAAGCAAAGAAAACAACGAAAACCAAAATGAGCCAAAATTATTGTCAGCCACTTTAAACGCACAGTTTAGGTAAAATGATGCAACAAAATGCTTTAAAATGTGTTGTCATGTTGAATTAACTCTTCTTTACTTGAATAAAAGTGTAAAATAGTGGTGCTTTTGATGTAAACAAACGCTCAGCTGACGAACCCGCTTTCGCAAACTTTTTTCTCAAAACCAGTTAAGGCCCGTCCACATACAACTTTGGCGTTGCGTTGGCGCTGGCGTCGCTTTGACAGCGGCGCGCGTAACGCCCGTGCTTGCTACAATGAACGCTTAGCACAGAATACTTTGGTCACTAAATTAACATACTAGCGGCTGATAAATCAAAATTTTTACATCAATAATTGCATTAAAAACTATATTTCTTGCCCGCATTTGATTAAAAATTAAAATTAAATCACATAATTTTGATTATTTAGAACAGCTGACGAACGACGCGCGCGAAAAGTTGAGAGTTGGCCATCTTTCTGCGTTGTGTTGGCGTTGCCCAACTTTGGTTATATGGAGACTTTCATATAAATGCATGTATTCATAGTCAGCTGTCGAAGCGACGCCAACGCCAACGCAACGCTAAAGTTGTATGTAAACGGGCCTTTACAAATACAACGTCGCGTTCTTACGTGATCTTGTATTTTTGGTTCATGGTGCTATAGTGAGCTAGTTTCGATAAATTACCGATAAAAATTAGAACGGCACCGATTTGTTCGTCATTAGCATGGTAACTTGCTGTCTCCACAGGCAAAAGTTTTTATCTTGATAATGTTATCAGGCCAAAATTTTGCCCATGGAGACCGCATATTGCTCTTGGCAAGCAATAATTATCAGAGCTTTTATCTTGATAAATATTGCCAGCAATTTGGTACTTTGATAGCTACATTTTCATTTGCGCGATAGCTTCGTGGAGACAACATTATCGATATTTCAATATAAAAGCAAAAATTGAACTGTTTTCTATTAAAATATGTGTTATTATTTGCTTGGGTGTGAAATAGCATATTTTTTTTAACTTTTTAATTGATGAAATCCGGCAAAAATTGCCATCTTATAAATGCTTTTGTCAAGATAAAAAATACCCACGCACAAATATTGCCGCTGATAAAATTTTTATCAGGCAATAAAAATGACAGTTGGTAGGCAAAAACTTTTGCCTGTGGAGACGGGCCGGAATTGGAGCTTAATTAGCAACAAATGAATGGATGAATGAATGAATGAAATTCCAAGGGTAATTAGAGCATGAACCAAAAATACAAGATCACGCCTTCTTCTTAGTAGCCCGTTATAATCGCATTTAGGAAAAAAGTTGGGCAAGTCGCCAGTTGGACATTAGCCGTTTGTTTACAGTTGTTCGTTGTTTACAATTTGGTGGTGGCTTTTTACTGCAATTTTCTTAATTTTCGCTTGTGACAACGTGTGCACACATAAAGTAAAGAATAATTTAAAACAACGATATGATTTATAGAAGAATTTGCATAATAAAAATGATTATTCATGCCTTCAACAATTACGCGGTTTTTTTGTTCTCTTCGTTGTTTACTTCTTACAACAAAGATGGCGTCGAGATTTCAACATCTAGAAAATAACTTTTTTCTTTCTTTCGGGAAGGCGTGATCTTGTGTCTTTCGTTCATGTAATTAGAGTGTGAATTGCGAATGAGAGAGAGAACTACGTAATTAGGGTGGCGTCGGAAAGCCGTATTAAGTTAAAAGCATTGGCCCGTAGTCATAGTCAAAATAAAGTCGACTTTATAGTTGCAGCTTTTTGACATAATTTTCAATGGGATATCTGTCAAAAAAGCTGCAACTAACTTTAAAGTCGACTTTATTTTGACTATGACTACGGGCCATTGATGCCAGAAATACTCGGAAAGGTACAAAACGTACGATAGAATCGTATCTTCTCCAGTAAAGTCGTAGGATTAGGACTTCGATGTATCGATGTATTTCCGACATCTTTATTCTTGCCGCTAAAGTAAAAAACAAGATTTCCATTTACAATAGTGAATTTGTTATTAAAAACAGATTGAAGAGTTATTCCAAGATGGATGAAGGTAATTCAGGTGAGAATACTGTCCACTCGGCAACCAATGAATAATTTTGAAAACTTTATTTTATAGACATCGAAAAGCCTCGCAAAAAGCGGCGTGTAGAGCCGGAGTGGAATTTGGAGCGCATCAAAACCGAATTAAGCACATATGAACAGGGCGTAGGGTTTGCCGAGGATTATGGTCTGCTTCCAAGAAGTAGACTATGCCCCATTCATAAGGAATTAATGCATTGTACCTTACCCGGCTATAACAAAGCTGGCAATTTCTTTTGCTCCAAGGGAGACTGCAAGCATATGTCCCGCATTTCCAGAGCCAAGGGAACCTGGTTTGAAAGAGGGAGGATGAGTTTCGCGCGTATTTACTATTTAATGTACTGCTTTTTATATCGAGTTCCTCAAGAGACAACGATACGGGACGATTTTACTAACGACCCCTATAGACTGTCTATAATGACAATTATCAGATGGTATAGTTACTGCCGGGAAGCTATTATAGCATATCAGTTAGACCACCTGGAACACAATGACAAAATCGGTGGTCTGGGAAAAGTAGTCTTAGTTGATGAAAGCAAATTGGGAGAGGGAAAATTCAATAGAGGCAAGTGGATCCATTTTAAGCATTTATTAGCGGCTGTTAATAAAAATTACATTCGCCTTCTTAGTAAGAAATTTCGACGAGAATCCAGTAATTATTATGGTTGAGGATAAAAGCAAAGAGCTTAGGATCGAATTATGCACAGATGACGAATATTCGTTGGAGTCCATTATTGGAAAGCACATACGAGACGGTACCACCATTAAGATTATTTCTCGTCAAGAGAATTATGAATATCGTGTCAAAAAACAGAATAAAAGTGAGTTGAGTGAGGCGAGTGGAAAGGATCCGTTAACATCCGCAGCCGATGTATATTCTGAGCGGAGGAAAGCGCAGAAAAAGATAGTGGAAAGATTATTTAATCAAAAATATCATAGGCTTCCTGCAAACTTTGCCGAAGTAATTATAGAACTTATGTGGCGACAATCTGTAAAAACAAAACAAAAAGATCTTTTTATGGCTTTGGTAGAAGCTATAAGATATGTATATCATGAAAACTAAAAATTTTATTGCATTACAACGTGATATACCTCAGTTCACCTACAAGTCGGTACAGGAAATAAAATTTGAGAAAGGCTGATATCTCCAATACGTTTTATAATAAAATGCAAACAAAAATACAATTTAGACAATATATCGCACACCGTATTCAAAAGAGGACCAACTCAAAATAATATGTTTGCCAGAAAATGCGAAAAACTATTTCTTACACATGATAATAATCATATGGGCAAGGGCGACTTTACCTTAGGTTTTTTTTTTAACAAATTATAACAAAAGTTTGCTCCAGCTTTTGCTGAAAGTTAAATAAAAGCTCTGTGTGCATTGTTAGCGCATAATCTCAAAAATGCCAAATTTTGAGTTGTGACTCTTTTGAAGACAGCGTGCGATATGCTCGAAAAAAAGCAAATCAGCTGCCTTATTGCTGCTTCTTATTTAATATCGACTGCTGAGTGGAAGATCGGCCTATCTCGGCAGTCAGTTCGAAAACGCCCTATCACAAAAAAACTTTTCAAGAACGCCCTATTTCAGAATTTTATTGAAAAACACCCTATCTCAGAATTCGGTTCAAAAACAGCCTATCTTACTTCAAAATGTATTGAAAATGGGCTGATATAGGGCGTTTTTAAATCGGCAGCTGAGATAGGGCGTTTTTGAAACGAATTCTGAAATAGGGCGTTCTTGAAAAGTTTTTTGAGATAGGGCGTTTTCGAACTGGCTGCCGAGATAGGTCGATCTTCCACTCAGCAGTCGATATGCTTTGTACACTATGCTCATGATTCAATAATAAAAGGTAATGATACAAAAAAGAAGGTAGTTTCACTTAACGATTTTGGTTGTTGTTGTTGTTGTAGCAGCATACAAATTCCCCAAAGACTTTTTGGGGAGTGTTGCTGGAGTGACAGTCCTTGGCCAGATATAAATCTGGGTCGTTCCGGTAATGATAAAAGAATAGGAAGGTAGAACCGCTGAGAAGAATTTTTCAAATTCTTGACGTTTGCAAGCAATTTAATTTTAAAATTTTCCACACAAACTCACACACAAATTCTCATTTTCAATCTAAAACGACAACAACTGGTTCACGCATCCCGTTTTGCCCAGTTACGGCGTGTTGACGTACCTCTGCCGGGTATTCCATTTTTTCCATTTATAAAAATCCCAGGGACTGAGGGTTTACCTTTTTGAACTTTCACACATTCCCCCCGCATTCATTTTTGGCATTTATTTAATTATGAAGCCTAACATTTCAAAGAATATTTCTTTTTGGCCTATATTTAACTGGCAGAACGTTATTCCAAAATTGTTGATCAGGGAATTTCGTCAGCGGTTACCGAAGAGCAAAAAATTATTCAAAATCGAATCCAGTCTCTTACAGGCTGCTAAAAACTGATACTTGGCTAAATGCAACAGGAGCTTTTCTTGAGCTTTCAATTTCGCTATCTAAAAAGCTCAAAATGCATTCATAAAAACATTTCAAACACTCATAAGCATATAGGAGGAAATATTTGAACGAAACCGTTAAGTGAGAGCCGTGAGCGCGTTCTTCTCTCTCAGCCAAATGTGGCGCTCAAAAGTCAGTGCATAGATTGATAAGTGGGTGGACGAAAGCCGTTAATAGTTCTTTCGTTATGTTTGGAATTGCTGCTGCATACCGAAGCTCCAGCGCTTGCTCCAACTCTGCTATCACTACTATATGCGTTAACATAACTGGCTCAGTCATTTAATTGGCGGCTTTCAAGTCAGTCGTTCTTGAGCTTTCACGTTGTGCAGTTGTTTTGAACACAGTGAGCGCTTGTCAGCTAAATTTATATGTTTTTGGTGTTAGGTGTATGTGGATACAAGTGTGGTTGTACATATCTGAAGTGAAGAAAAAAAGTGTGAGCAATCATTTTATAGACCGCCAAACATAAATTGTGCTTAAAAGTGGATTAAATTGAATAGTGGATAATTCGACATAGTGAAATTTTAACTGATTTTAGTGACCAACTGCTTGATTGTGTAAAAAGGGTGCGCCACGCACATACATACATACATACATACACTTGCTTGCACTTGAAGAGGCCGACGAGAATATCCTCCTGTCTATTTGCAGGAATTTTTCAGTGGAACTCAATTAGGAGCAGCGTGTGCAAGAATAGAGGAAACAGGTTAGATACATATGTATGTGTATATCTTTTCCCCCGTGAAAATATCTTTAAAAAATTGAACTTACGCTTGACGTAGCGATGATACAATCCTTTAAAGACATACATAAAATTCCTATGAATCCTGCCCCATCTGCTGCTGCTGCTGCTGCTCCCCATGTGCGCTCTCTTGTTCACTTTACTCCACTCAATTCATACACTTCCTATTATTTCAGTTTCTCTTTCCGCCTTTCTATCCCCCCTCTGCTATTCGGTAGCATTCGTTCTACCGGTTGTTCGGTCATTTGGTTTTCGCTCTTTCAAATCAATTACTGCTTTCGCCTATGTTTCCCTCCTCCATTTGCTTGTTGTGGGGGGTTAATTGCGCCACATGCTGCCTATTATCACTTTTCCCGCTCAAAATGTGCAAACAACAACTACATTGGGCAGGTTGACGACCGAAAACGTAAATAAATGCAACAAACGCCACTGCATATCTTTTTCGCTCTGCTCTTCGTATACGAATTGTGCATTCAGTTATTGTTGTTTTCGTTGTGGTTGTTGTAATTGTTATCGCAATCATACGTAGTAGGCGAGCTGCAAGAGCCGGCTAACGGGTAGTAAAAATCGGTCTCTGCTGTTGCTGGCCTTTAATTGTATTTACAGTTCATTATACGAGGGTGCGCAGAACGGAAATTTCTTTTTACAGTTAGTAAGTACTTTGAACTGATAAGTGCTGATATCAGTGAATAAAAAAAATTAAACAAAAATAATATATAAGGCAATATAAGACATGTAGTAAATATTGTAAAAATTAATGCGAAGTAAAATTTCATTATGATAAAGATATACATATTTGGAATTATTCATTAAAGGTGCATTTGTACAGATTTATACATTTTGACAGTCACAGAAAGGTGTCGTCACAAATAATTTTTATCGAGAATAAGTTCAGCTCAATAAAAAAATGTGCACCACTCTGTAACTGTCAAAATGTACAAATATGTAGAAATGCAGCAATCGTGTGACTTCGCCTTTACACAGAGGCCAAATATGAAAATCATACGATTTAAAATCGGTACCCAATGAGATAGGCCAACCTGTGAAACACTTCAAATTTTCCAGAAAATATGAAATTGTAAACTCATGAAAAATGTTTTGCAAACTTTTCACAAATTTCATCAAATACTGTAGCATTGACTAATTCATTTTATTACAAAATAATACGTCTGCACTCCAATGACCTCAGTATGCTTGCTAAAAATAATCAGCTTGAAGTGCAAGTTAAATAAACTCATAACTCTTTGTATTTGCTTTTATAAAACATTAGGGTGGTCAGACAAATCAACTTTTTGGTGTCTAGTGACGATATGTATGTATATGATGATTTTAATGTATTTTTTACCCTGAGAACTGATTTGCGTCTTGCGTAGCACTTGCTGGCTCTTTGACTGCTTTAAGAGCCAAAAATCTGCCCATCCCTGCCCTAGTGTATATACATATATACATATTGACGTGTACGTATAATATGAGCATATCGAGGGCTTATATTCAATACCCTCTATCTACACTTTTCCGAAAATGAGATTCTGATATAAATTCCGCCTAAGACTTAACTGTCATCGGTGATATTAATGCAGACCTTGTATAACGCTTAACAGAAAAATTCACTATTAAATTACAAAGTCAGAATTAACAAAAGTGATGACAGGTAAGACCCAGATGGGCTCTAACATCACAAAGTAGTTTTCGTGAGAATTGTAGATAGAGGGTATTGAATATATGTAAGCCCTTGCTATAATTCTCATGTTTACACAATTGTTCTATGTGATATTCTCGTACATACATTCATACATATGTACATATCGCCACCTTAATATGGAAACGCACTCAGTTTCTTTCAAGATTTAGCTTTGTGCAAAAGTCGGTACTTTACGCAGTCAAAATCTAATAGAATTTAAAACCAGTTATCGCAACATTAAGTTGGCTACCGTTTGTAATAAAAAAATGAAATTCGCAACTAAGAATTTAAAATTTTTTAAATATTTTTAATTGGCTTTTAAAAAAACAAAAGCGTTTGATATGACATTTTTATGTACGTTGCATGCACGCATCAGGATGTCTCACTAAGAAAAATGATTGGTTTTTATGTATTGTAAAATATGATTGTAAAATTGATTATATTTTAAAACTTTTATATTCAACAATTTTATTGAGCTTGTTCGTTTTTAATGAAAATTTTTGCGGAAAACACTTAAAACTTTCACCAAAATATTTCGGAAAAATATTAAGATTTACGTGAACCGATTTGAAAATACCTCCAAAAATCTTTTTATATTGATTTCGTTTGATACATTTTTTTAACACTTTTATGCGGCCTCTTTAAGCCTTAACTATTCTACCAGCTGTGGTGATTTTTCATTTTTTTTTTTGCAGGTACATATTAAATCGGCCGAGCTCACGTAAATCTTAGTATTTTTTTTTAATATTTTAGCGGAAGACTTAAAATTTAATACATTTTATAATTACGATAAAAAGTATCGCTTTTTTTTTGTATGGAAGGTGGTGCAGCCTAATGCACATATGTACATATATGCAGGTAACAAAATGTACATATTTTTTTTTAAATTAAATTTGTTGCGCCTTACATATGTTCGTATGCAGATACAAACAAACGTAAACACGTACCATGCACATACACATATACATATGTACATACAGTTGCGGTTAGATACAAGGTATCATTATTAAATATTAGTGAATTTACATTACTTTCGATGTCGGTGTCCACCAAGTGATATTGTTTTTGGTGGAATTTCATTCGGGCGCCCAATAGCTTTTTAATAAAATTTTCAGTGCCCTTTATATTATTTTACCATTTTCAATACTTTTAACACTAGTTTAACACACATAAACATAGATATGTGTTACTCATACGCTTTGTTGAACAAATATCCTTTTTTAGATTTTGCACTAATTACAATTTTTTATGGGAATTACTATTTATTTTTGCTTATTTACATACAGTGTCGAACAGAAGTATTGGCACAGTGAATTTTTCGCAATATATGCAAAGTTTTTTATTCTAATTGGTTTTCGATAATTTTTTATAAAAATATTGTTCATTCTACACCAGAAAACATAACAACAAAATCTCTAAACTTTGCGAAAAACTCAGGAAAATTCATTAAATTTGCACACTAATTTGCAACTTTTTATTCATATTTTTTAGAAAAATTCTAAGCATGCAGTTTTATAGCCAATTCAAATTTAGTAGTAAATTTAGTAGTAATTTTTTTGCACGCAAGTTCTTCCATACAAAGTAATTCGACAATTATTTTTTGTATGGAGAAAGTGAGCAACGCCTTCCACTAAAAAAATCGCCAAAAATCAACGCGATTTTCTAGCAACTCTAAACTTGTACTTAGTTATACTAATTTTGAATGGGCTATAAAACTGCATACTAAAAACTCTGAATAAAAAGTTTGCAAATTAGTGTGCAAATTTAATGAATTTTCCTGAGTTTTTCACAAAGTTTAGAGATTTTATTATTACGTTTTCTGGTGTAAAATGAACTATATTTTTATAAAAAATTATCTAAAATAAATTAGAATAAAAAACTTTGCATATATGGCGAAAAATCCACTGTCCAAATACGTTTGTTCGTCACTGTACATATTGCCACATTGTTCTTTTATTCTCAGAAAAATAATGTTGGTAAGCACATGTCCACTACTGTATGTATGTAAAATGTAAATGGTGTGGTGTGCGTATGAGCAACTTTTGTTGTTTTTGTTCCAAATCTCAACCACAACTCTAGTTACGTATACGCACTGTTAGCAAAAATTAAGGTCGAATGCAATAAGGAAATTTAATGCAGCAGAAAAAATTATTAAGTTAGTTTGTTTTCTATTACCTCACGCAAAAGGGATCTGAAATTGAAAAATTGTAAAATAATAAATAATACGAATAGTGAAATTTTTTTATAAGTACATATATCCTTATTTTTAACCGACTTCAAAAAAAGGAGGTTATAAATTTTTCGGAAATATATGTTTTCATGTATGTACCCGCATAACTTTGGACCACGATAACCGATTTCTATAATTCTTTTTTTTTTAATGGAAAAGTGGCCCCGTACTAATTTTGTTTAGATCAGATCATTGGATCACGACGTCGGTTTGGTTTTTT
>NW_023458561.1:59399186-59401400 GCF_013731165.1 Rhagoletis pomonella | reverse complement strand
TTTTTTGATTAAAAATTACATGTTACAAGTGTTCATTAAGTTTCATCTGTGTGTAATCAAATTTTGGACAAATTTTTAACCAATGACCCAATGAGCTAGGGACTTGAAACTTGGCTCAGAATCCGACGACAACGCAGTATGAATTAATCGCCTGGGTGGCGCATGAGTCGAGTTATTTGAAAAATCCGTATTTATAGTCCGATTTGGTTTATATTTAGAACGTATGTTACTTAACGCCGAAAAAAAATTAAGCCGTTAGGTGGTCGATTTTTCTTTTTTTTACTAATCACTAATAAAATTTTGTATACATTTTTTTTAATTACCTGTTTTTAGATTCTGTCAATTTGCCAAATGTCTAGCCGAGCTTCTCCTCCAATTTGTGGAGTGCGTCCTTATGTTAGTTATAACACCAATGGAAGATCTTACAAATTTAAGCTTTCTCCAAGGTAGAAATACATTCGAAGATTGACAATTGTCTGCCGAGTAGCAAACGCTCTTAGTATATTTTTTTTTTCTAATTTTAGATCGGACTAGGGATCGTACCCATATTCTACGGAGTGGTTCGAAACTTGCATTTCACTCCAGATATTTAAGAACAAAATTTCTTTAAAGTTCAAATTGGTCTAGACGACATAAAACCACTTACCAGATACATACGTATGCACATTAGGGCGCCTCGCCAAAATAAGTTGCGGTATTCCACCGGAATTTTAAAGTTTACTATATTCTAAGGTGCAATAAACAAAGAACAGCGCAAATGCAACGTAGGTACATACATCCATAGTTGTACGTACTTTATTCAACTTCATAAATACGCAAAAACCGATCTACATACATATGTATGTATGTATGTAAGTACTGTTGCAGCGGAGTCTGTAAACTATGTACCTCAGTATGCTAAAAATTACTGTGTTCCAATTCGCATATACATATGTACATATATATGTATCTAAATACATATTAAAGTCATTTTTTCAATTTGTCTACACCTTGAAATTTGAATTTAAAGCTAAGTAGTTTTGCAAATAATACTAGTTGCAGCTGTATACATTTTCATTGAATCCAAGTATCTATGCTTTAAATGTTTGATACCCTGAACATGATTGGAAGTTTACTAAAAAAATCAACACAAAAAGTTCATAGACTTTAATTTATAAATTAGAAGTGACCACGAAAAATACATACATATGTATGTAAATGGTATTTTGAATAAAATAGCCTCATTTCATCATACCCCTACTCCGCTTCGCTACGAGTACCTGCTCTTGTTTTGTGCTTTTATCTCGCTACTGAAGTTCTAAACCAACAAAAAACTTGCCAGACGAATTCTTCTTTAACTTTCAGATATTTTGAATATTTCAATTGGAAGCAGGCATCGCAAGTATGTAGTGTGGGTTTCTACTGTTGAACTGTTATGGATGGTGAGTGGGCTGGTTTCGTGCTTGTTGTCAGTTTTTTTTTATGTTATGTACTTATTTGGACTTAACTCTTTTTTGGCTGCAGTTAACAAATTTTTTGCAAAAGGGACTTCTATCTACATTATTGGTTACAATGAGCAATTTTAAATTATTGATTTAAGAGACTTCAAGTGATTAAAGAAAGCTGTGACAGAAAGTACGAATAGGTTTGAAACTCGTGGGTTTTTGTACTCCCTTCCTTGATTATGAACAAGATCATGAAGTTTTCAAATTCAAAATGGCGCATCTCAATAATTTTTTTACACATTTTTCCGCCATCTTGAATTTTAAAAATACATGGCCAGATTCACAATCAGCGACCCCAAAAACTATCGAGTAACAAGTTTCGAGGGAATTCAACAAAATTTGTTTCTCCTTCTGTCAAAACATACTATGTCAACAGAGTTTTCAGCCTACACCTATACAAAAAAAAATCAGGTCGAAATTTAGTACTACCCCAGAAATGCTTTCGGTCCTTATATCGAACTAAAAAGCAATAATTAATAAACAAACTCATTCTACATATTGAAATTTAAATTTTGTATGTATTATACTATTTCTAGTAAAAGTTTTTATTCATATTTAAATTACACTGACTTTTATTTTAAATAATTTGATGTGGGTTTTCATAAAATGAAAGGTGTTTAGTAAGGGTTCCATCATCTTACAAGTTTGGGAACCCCTGATATAACCGATAGCTCATATGTATACCCAACAAGCATTTCAGTAAACGTTTTTAAAAATAACTTAAATTAAG
>NW_023458561.1:59395572-59399086 GCF_013731165.1 Rhagoletis pomonella | reverse complement strand
TTTTGTTTAGATCAGATCATTGGATCACGACGTCGGTTTGGTTTTTTAATTAAAAATTACATGTTACAAGTGTTCATTAAGTTTCATCTGTGTGTAATCAAATTTTGGAAAAATTTTTAACCAATGACCCAATGAGCTAGGGACTTGAAACTTGGCTCAGAATCCGACGACAACGCAGTATGAATTAATCGCCTAGGTAGCGCATGAGTCGAGTTATTTGAAAAATCCGTATTTATAGTCCGATTTGGTTTATATTTAGAACGTATATGACTTAACTTCACAAGAAATTTAGCCGTTAGCTGGTCGATTTTTCCTTTTTTACTAATCACTAATAAAATTTTGTATACATTTTTTTTAATTACCTGTTAGATTCTGTCAATTTGCCAAATGTCTTTCCGAGCTTCTCCTCCAATTTGTGGTGTGCGTCCTTATGGTAGTTATAACAACAATGGAAAATCTTACAAATTTAAACTTTTTCCAAGGCAGAAATACATTCGAAGATTGACAATTGTCTGCCGAGGAGCAAACGCTCTTAGAATATTTTTTTCTAATTTTAGATCGGACTAGGGATCCCATATTCTACGGAGTGGTTCGAAACTTGCATTTCACTCCAGATATTTAAGAACAAAATTTCTTTAAAGATCAAATGGGTCTAAATGACATAAAACCACTTACCCGATACATACGTATGCACATTAGGGCGCCTCGCCAAAATAAGTTGCGGTATTCCACCGGAATTTTAAAGTTTACTCTATTCTAAGGTGCAATAAACAAAGCACAGCGCAAATGCCCCGTAGGTACATACATCCATAGTTGTACGTACTTTATTCAACTTCATAAATACGCAAAAACCTATCTACATACATATGTATGTATGTATGTAAGTACTGCTGCAGCGGAGTCTGTAAACTATGTACCTCAGTATGCTAAAAATTACTGTGACCCAATTCGAATATACATATGTACATATATATGTATCTAAATACATATTAAAGTCAGTTTTTCAATTTGACTACACCTTGAAAGTTGGGTTTAAAGCTAAGTAGTTTTGCAAATAATACTAGTTGCAGCTGTATACATTTTCATTGAATCCAAGTAAATATCTCTGCTTTAAATGTTTGATACCCTGAACATGATAGGAAGTTTACTAAAAAAGTCAATATAAAAAGTTGATCGACTTTTATTTATAAATTAAAAATGTTCACGAAAAATACATACAAACATATGTATGTAAATGGTATTTTAAATAAAATAGCTTCATTTCATCATACCCCTACACCGCTTTGCTACGAGTACCTGCTCTTGTTTTGTGCTTTTATCTCGCTACTGAAGTTCTAAACCAACAAAAAACTTGCCAGACGAATTCTTCTTTAGCTTTCAGATATTTTGAATATTTCAATTGGAAGCAGGCACCGCAAGTATGTAGTGTGGGTTTCTTCTGTTGAACTGTAATGGATGGTGAGTGGGCTGGTTTCGTGCTTGTTGTCAGTTTTTTTTAATATTGTGTACTTATTTGGACTTAACTCTTTTTTGGCTGCAGTTAACAAATTTTTTGCAAAAGGGACTTCTATTTACATTATTAGTTACAATGAGCAATTTTAAATTATTTATTTAAGATAATTCAAGCGATTAAAGGAAGCTGTGACAGAAAGTACGAATAGGTTTGAAACTCATCGGTACGCCATTTTGAATTTTAAAAATTCTTGGCCAGATTCACAATCAGCGACCTCAAAAACTATCGAGTAACAAGTTTCGAGCGAATTCAACAAATTTGTTTTTCCTTCTGTCAAAACGTACTATGTCAACAGAGTTTTCAGCTTACACCTATACAAAAAAAAAAATCAGGTCGAATTTAATGCTACCCCAGAAATGCTTTCGGACCTTACATCGAACTAAAAAGCAATAATTAATAAGCAAACTCATTCTGCACATTGAAATTTAAAGTATGTATACTATTTCTAGTAAAAGCTTTTATTCATATTTAAATTACGCTGCCTTTGATTTTAAGTCATTTGATGTGGGGTCCCATAAAATGAAAGGTGTTTAGTAAGGGTTCCATCATCCTAAAAGTTTGGAAACCCCTGATATAACCGATAGTTCATATGTATATATGTACTGCATACGAGTATATGTGTATATTTGTATTATCTGAATAAAATATGTATTCTAAATATGAAAATCTCCCCATAGGATACGCATCACTGAATGCACTAGCACGTAAAAAATATGTACATAGATACATGTGAACAGCTAATAGTTGCTGTCTGGTGTAAAAATTAATAATATTCCTGTTAAAATCAACATCTCAATGCACGCAAAACATATGCATGATAAAACATAGCAAAATACAATGATTTCTCAGGTGTAAAGCTTTTTAACAATGTTGTTGCAAACATTCACATTAAATACAAACTTATCAAGATATCTACTAACATACATACATACATTTACATTTACTAAAACAAAAAAAAAAAAACTAACAAATATATATACATACATACATTATATGTACATATGTATAGTATATGTATGCTCTTAATTTTATTTAAAGGCAAGAGACTGTACATCACTATCGTTAAATTTAAATACGTGACTTTTTCTACAAATTTTTATTTTTATGAGAGCATAAAAAACTTTCTTCATGCAATTTTTAATGTTTTAAATAAATATTTTATGTTTGTTGTGCGTTTATTATTATGAAAAAACCTCTTTCTTAATACCTCTTCTCAAGAGCACGCACGTTTGTAATTATGCGTAGATAAAACAGCAAGTAGACATTAGGGTTCTACTTAAATTTTTAGATTTTTAATGTATTATATAAAAATTGAACATAAAAAAAAATAAAGATATAAACCCAAAAAATGCTACCCAAGCTAAATGCTGATTACCAGGCAACTGGTTTTTTGGTAAATAAAAATCCATAAAAAAAGACAAAAGAAAATAGTGAAATATGTAGCCAGAAAAAGGCATCAAAAATTAAAAAAGGCACCAAAAAATATGGTTAAGGAAATATTTATTCTATAAATGTTTGTTTTACGAAAAAAGGAAAAAAATGTTATATATTAGTCACATAAAATGAAAAAATTTGTATTTTGATGAGTATTTACTTCGTTCGAATTTTAACTCATAAGAACTAACTTTTCATAGTTGTAGGAAACATTGAACCACAACAGGCATCTTGAAATAAACATCAAATTTTTTTGTAAATTGCCCAGTTGCATTTACAAACTCAATAAATAAATAGAGAATGAATCGAGCTCTCCTTTGTGATACAACATGTGGTCTTTCATCCTCGCCTTTTCCTTTACGGATTTTCATGGACTTTTGCTCAAAAATATTGGCGTTAAAAGTTTATAAATTGTATTAGTTAAAAAAGTTGAATAAATAAAAATTCAGCTATTCGCTATCGTCTAAAGACATCCCTAATATTATATAAATTATTTTTGAAAGTTGAGCAAATAAAAACACTTCCTCACCTTGAAACGAAATTTTGCGCATTCAGCAAATGAATGCG
>NW_023458561.1:59376073-59395472 GCF_013731165.1 Rhagoletis pomonella | reverse complement strand
CTTCCTCACCTTGAAACGAAATTTTGCGCATTCAGCAAATGAATGCGAAAACAATAATATTAAACGATAAATAATAAAAAGCAGATAAAGTTTTTTTTTTTTGCTTTGCAACTTCTTTCTTATAGTATAATTGCATTTATACGCTTCTTTTAATTAAACACTCGTTGCCATTTGCGATAACATTCAAGTTACATAGGTACGTACTTCGCGCGCCACAAACAACAATGCCAAAAAATTCAATAAGAAAAGCAACAACAATTGTAGCCACAAAATAAAGTTTATTAATACGAAATTTGCCTGGCTCAGCGGCACTTGCCAACAAAAGCCAATGAATCGCTTTTTATTTCCGCTTAAGTGGCAGTCACTTATAATGCAACGTGAAATTAATGTATTTTTAAATGCAAAATCTGAAACGAAAATTATTTGTAGTACATACATATGTACATATGTATGTATATGAAGAGTATGTGAGTAAATGCAAAAAAGCACTTGTGACTAACGTACTTAGGCAAAAACTTTATGTGCAAGTACTTATGTACATTAAATTAAAATCAAGTATTTACCTGCATAAAATCTGTCCAGTTTTACTCGCATGGCCTTGATCGTGACGAATGCGCTAAAATGATGTGAGTGACTTAATGAATCAGCAGCTGCTAGTCCAAGCGCATGCGCAGCTAATACATGAATAGATATGCATTGAATGCCATTGTTCTTTGCTATTATCGGCCAGCACTGCAAGGCCATTAAACATAAAGTTGGTTAATTATACATTTGATTAGTTTGCAATTATTTTGCACAGGAAATACTTACTTACTTACGATCTTAAGTACTTGCATATGTATATATGTACATAGATATGTACGAGCTTTAATGCAAACAGCTTCTCTCCAAGTACTTGTTCTTGGCCTTAATTCTCGCAACTAGTACCAACTGCAATTAGTTTTTTGCTTCGCTGCACATTTACTTGATTTATTCTTTTATTGTTATTCGTTTACTTTTTTATTAGTGTGGCAATCGCGATATGTATTGAATGTAGTTGCTGTACACACATACATGCGTACATATGTTAATTATGCCGTTGCAGTATTCCAGATACCTGCCCACAAAACTTGGCACATCATTTTGCCAATTGTCTGTATAGTCACGAACTTATGCAAATTGCGAGTGTCAGGTAATCATGGAAGAAATGCTAGTTAGCTCTCTGGGATTTGTTATTTTCTGTGCATACATACATACATACATATGTATAAATGTACGTACCCAAACATGTATTCCTTCATACCTGGAACATAAGGTAGATTTATGTATGTCTGTACATAAAAACACAAACGAGCTTAAAAAAACGCTAATATGCAAACAAAAAAGTACAAATGTGGATGATATTTCAATGTACGAGTACATATGTACGTCGAACAAATTTTAATATTCCTGAGGTTCGAAAACAAGAGCAAGAGTGGTGGCCATAGCGGCCGCTGCTTTTGTAAAAATGTACCCGGCAGGAAATGGAATTGGATTCCACAGAGGCGCTGTTCAATAATCATCATAACATCGAAAGGGATCGGTAATTAATATGACATCACATAGGGGCCATTTTTGGCCAATGTATGCGGGGTTCTGCTCCCTTCATTTCAACCTAACCTAATATGTTTTAATTTACAAAAAACTTTTTACTATTTCAATCTAACTTTTGCATTGGCCTAAGGTAATTACTGGTGATTTTGGTTTCTACCAAAGGACAAGAAGGCAAAAACATGCCTTTTTACAGGGTTGAGTGTAACATCAAACACATTTTCTACCGGAGAAGGGCAACACTTTTTGGAAGAAACGAAATGCTTACATCGTGAGAATTTCGCCATCATACAAAATTCCGCCCTGACCCCACCATAAAAACACCGTCTAACCAGGGCTGCCAACTTGGCTCAAACCGTGCCATTTTTGGCCCTATTTTACTTCAAATCGCACTTAATTTTTCAGTTTGTAATAGTAATATTTTAATACATTTTTGTGAAATCCTTTGCGTTTACTTCGTTTTTTCAACTAAAATTTTCCAATTTCTATAGAGCAACAACTGGCTTATCTTACTTTGGCATTGGATTTTTGTTTTGGAAATGTGTTTCTTATTTTAATGCTAAATGGGAAGAACTAAAAAGAATGCCACCTTTTTTGGCACTTTTATTTTTCTATTTGGCACATTTTGGCACTGTTTTATCCTCGATATGGCACTTCATAGCCAAGTATAGTTGAGAGTAAAGAAAATTTATCCAGTGTCAGAATAGTTGCGCTTACTACTTGATGAGGACTATTTTGATGCAATCCTAATTACCTGATTTCTACAGGGACCGAAAATAACCGTTTTTAGTTTTAGATCATTGCAAAATCGCCTTTTTTGATTTGTTACTTTTTCAATCAAGAATAATCGTTAAATTTGGATTTTTATTTTTTCGGCAAATTTAATGTTTTTTTCATGATTTTTAGTTTTTCGATCATTTTTGACCATTTTGTAATCGAGACTGAGTTTTTATAACCTATTTAGATCTTTTATGATGAAACAAATTTTATCTGGAAAACCCGTTATACCTAATATGTACGAAGAAATAAAAATAAAAAAAAATATTAAAAATTTAACGAAAAAATAAAAGTCATGAAATGACGGTTAAATTATGTTTTTATTATAAAGATCATATCCGTTACGTACCCTATTGCGTAGAGATTTCCAGCAGGGAATATGTATACTATAGACGCCATGTTTGTATATTCACTCACCCAGCTGAGTTTTGTATATTTACATATTAGTAAATGTATACTACTTATACAGCAAAACCCCTTCCATACCGATTAGTATGATTATGGTACACATAAAGCAGGCAATATTTCAAACTCTAGTTCTCGACTGGAAATTATTTTATCTTTTGTTTTATCAGCACGTCCATGAGTATATTCGCGCATATTTTCCGCTGATACTTTGTCAAATATTTCTCGCATATAATTATGGCGGTTCATTTCAAAGTTTAAAGCACATTTTTATTGTTTGACTTTTGACTCACTTATGCATGCACTTTGTTGTAATTGTACATATGTAGGTACATAAATACCTCTAAGCTTCCCAAGCTGATGCCAAAAATGAGTTAGTTTTTATTATCAGCATGCCAGTCGGTTGCTGGACAATATGTATCTATAACTTTCCTACATAGGAATATGCATGCAAATATTTACACATTTATGTATATACATGTATATATATGTATGCATACATAAGCATATACAGTGACTCAAACAAGTGACCACGTGCTGTTTTTTTTTTAATATTCATAATGTTTTTCGAGTTAAATTTTTTTGTTTTTCAGTTTCAAACTTTACAAAAATTTAAAAAAATTAAAAAAAAAATCATCAAATTTTCAACTTTTAAATCTGAATCTTTAGAACATTTTTGGGTGTGCAGTTTTATAGGCCAAACAATTTTAGTGCAATGAAGTGTAATTTTCAAACGGCTAAAAAATGCCGTTGATATAAGGTTTTGGTTAAAATTTGGACGGTATTTTTGTAGAAAAAAAAAAAAATTTAGCTCGAAAAACATTACACGTGTTTGAGTAACTGTATATATGTACATATATGTAGATGTAGTTATGATAGCATATAAAGTACCTATTGGCATGTCCCGGCCGGCGAACTTTTAGATATTTAGTTATTTACGAATATAATTACTATTATTTTGTTACGAACGCAGAACTTTTTACATCTAGCGCATAAAGTTCATTGATACACAGCTACGTTTTGAATATATAACCGCGTGCCTAAAATATCTATTTATTTACATACTTATGTTGTGGTAGTATGCTAATAGGCAAATACACATAAATTGTTAGAATTAATTTCGCACTTGAAATCCGGTTTTCTATGAGCAAATTTTACCGTTTTACCATAGCTTAGTTTCATTTAAAGTAGAAATTACTACAAATTTATGGTTTTTTGATGAAATGTCTTGAGTTTTTCATCTTTTTCATGACCTTTTTTTATTTGAATACTAAATTTGCACTTTTGAGTAGTTGATGATATTTTTCCTAAAAGTGTTTATACCTTTCATTATTAAATATTTTATGACATAGGTAGTAAAAGTGAACTTTTAAAGTATTTCGAAGAATACTCGACAAGTCATTTAGCCAACGCGGTGACTCAACCGTGTTATGCACATAAATACATATGTAAATAGTCGTACTTTATGTAACCGCAAATTCTTTTATATCAACGATGTATGTAATTATTTTTCCTTCGTGGTAGGTAAAAGAAAAAAAGAAAACAAATACTTTTTTGAGATTTAGTTGGATTTACTTTTCGCAAACCTGGCGGCCGCGCTGTGGTGTAGTGGTTAGTAGTGCGCGCTACTGGAGTGGTAGGGCCTGCGTTCAAGCCCGATTCAACCCAATATCAAAAAAACAAACAAAACAAGTTTTTTCTAATAGCGGCCGCCCCTCGGCAGGCAATGGCAAACCTCCGAGCAGCACAGCACTACTATTTTTGCTTTTGCTTCGCTTTGAAATTTTTGATTTTCATTCGAACTGATTTGCTTTCGCTGTGACTTTGAAAATTTTATTTTGCTTTTCTGTCGGCAGTTTATTGAAAATAATTAAGTAGATAAATTGAATTTACTGCTTTTGATTTGCTGTGATAGCACTTTTCTTGTGCTGTGATTTGCTTGAATGTCCTGTGCACATGAAGCTTTGCAGCATGGTGTATTATCGCTTACTCGCCAGGAGTGAGTACACACAAAATTTGTAATACCAATTCCTTTGCCTTGATCTCTCGCTAGCGATTATCTGGTGTGAAATTGCTAGCGAATTGCCTAACAATCGGCAATGCGTCGTCGTAGTTAGCTTATGGTCGTCTCTTGTCACCAGTCGAACTAAAGGGTAGTGCATTTGTGCATGCATACATATTTCTGCCAATTTGATGTTTCACGGTCAAGTGATAGTCGAATTGCTGTTGCTTTGCTGTCGCTGCTCTGGCGTTGTGCTTTCACAAATGGTTTTTTAACTGTCTGATTGCTTTCGAAATTTTACAGCAAAACGACAGCCAAAGCATTTGCTTTTTTCTGAATTGCAGTTGCTTTGCTTTCGATATCATACATGCCGAAGTCAAAGCACAGCAAAAGTAAATCAAATGAAAAAATTACAGCATTTTCAAACCCTGCCTCCGAGTATATTTCTGTCATGAAAAACAGCTTCTCATAAAAATACAATCGCCGTTCGGAGTCAGCGTTAAACTGAAGGCCCTCCCCTTTGCGTGACAACATCACGGCGCACGCGACAAATCGGAGGAGAAGCTCGGCCAAACACTAACATATGTGTAAGCGCCAATCTGTTATAAGAAGTTTATTGGCAGCCTAACTCAAGTTCTATGAAGAAAATTAAAAGACGTAGTTTAACAAATTAAGTTACTTGATGATCGGCAGTAACTAACAGGTCTACAAATTGTACTGTCAGCAGTCCAAGCCTCATATAGTCCTAATTACGCTGACAACTGGTGGTGTCCCGGACATGTCCATTTTCATTGACACGCTTTGCATCTGAGTTATGCCGCTTCTTCTCTCCATGAGTTCCAGGCTGCGATCTTCTGACTGCAGAGAACTTTTTGTAATGAACATACATACATATGTACATCTTTATAATTAATTCCGATAGCAAAAAAAAAATGTTCTCATGGTTTTCTCTTCTGCTTATAGCCTAAATATTTAGTCACTTAACATTAAGTCGATGAAAGATTAAGCTTACTACAAGATTATGCAGTTAAGAAACTATTTGAGACTTAAGAATGTTTGATGTATCCGAAGTTTTAGTAATAGTACAACATTCTTCTTTTGTATTGCTTCAATTGTTTGAAACATTCATAGCACTATTATGTATCAGTTAACAAAGACTAATGAATAACCGGTAGGGTGGCCATTCGGCTTAAAGTCTACAAATTACAAGAGCAGGCGTTTATTTACCTGTCTCGCAACTACAATGAGTAGTATAAGCAGTTAAGCTATCAACGTTACACAAAGCGAAAGGTGAAATAAAACATTCAAATCTATGTGAAAAACACCCAGCGCCGGGTGGTTCACCTTTAGTTGAATAGCATAGCAGTGTAGTGACTGGTGGATCAATTGCATGGTTGCCAACACTTATTTCTTCAAAATGTTTGAAGGTGAAGGCGAATTGCAAATGACGGAATATATCACAATGCCATGCACAAAAAAAAAGCTTTGTGTGTGAGACAAACGGAAACCCAAGCTAATTTAGCAAGGATGAGCTATGGGTGGCGATGAGCGCATAAGCGCTTAGAAGAAAATTAAAATACATATGTAACCGTTTTTCATGTAGTACAATGAAAAAATAATAATAGCATGACGGAAGTGAAAAAAGTCTACCAGCGGAGACAGGATGTGGCTGTGGGTTGTTGTTCGCAGTCAAGTGTTTGGTTGGTGGCACCTGGTAACATAATTCAAAGTAGCTAAGGTGGTACGGATAGATACAAACAGATAAATTTAGAGAAGATACTTGAAAGGGTTATTATGGATATTAGAGTGTTCCTTAAATGTAGAAAGCAAATTTTTACATCAGATTTTCTAAGCCGCAACCTTTACGTCGATGCTACTATAGTCGAAGAGTCGGTTAAGACGCTAATTCAATAAAAATATTTCGATAGCTATCCGCTTAGCTGAATAAAATTCGAACAAACCTTGTTGTCGCTATTTGCTCTCTCCTAGATCCTCTCATAGGATCTCAAATCCCTCTATTTGCGTTAGAAATTGAGTGGAAAATTTATGAAAACTAACTTGAGTACAATCACACAAAGTAGGTTGCATCTACGACTTCAATAAAGTATTCATTCCACACTACTTTTAACTCATAAACACATAATGGCTTTGGCCATAAATTATTCAAATACGTAAGTGGTAAAATGTGTACAAAAGTAAAAAGGACATATTTACATAGCTGTAGTTGTATGAAGTCATTAGAGTAAAAATTGCATAGCAAGTTGAATGAACTGATTGAAGGAAACTTTGTTATTGCCTATGCATATCTACATACATATGTACGTATATTTTATATACAGTGTAAAGCTACATATGCATATGTAAAAGTAACAAGTATGGAAGGAGGTGTATTCGGCTATGCCGAAGACTTTATACCTTTTATGAATAAAAGAAAATTTAGCCTTAACCTTTTGTTACATTTTCAATCAGTTGAACTTCTGATTTTCGCCGTGAGTGTATTCATTATGGTTTGAATGAGGCTTTAAAAGACTTATTTTTTCCAATAAAAAATATGAAATTAGCCTTAACATAAACATAGATGGTCTTTCCTTAGTCAAAAGTTCTGATCCACAGATTTGTCAATATTAATAACACAGACGTGTGAAATTTAACTTAATTTTTCACCTTCCAATAACTATTTTTTTTAATACCTATGTTTTTTTGTAGCACTGCGAGATTTATTTTTATTGATTTTATTTTTTAGAATTTTTACTAATTTTCAAGAAAAGCCAAAAATTAATTAAACTAAAATTGAGCAATTACTTAAAAAACAAACAGCAGTAGCAAAAATTCCCCTAAATAGACTGAGTAAATCAGATTGACTTATGGAAATTGGAAGTTAATGCCAGAAATACGCGGTAACACTAAGAAAAACGAGAAAAGTAAGTTTTAAAAATTTTCATGATAAAACCCCGAAATTAGTAAATTTAAAACTTTTTAGCAACTTTAAGTGAAGAAAAACAGCTAAATTGTAAGTTAATAGCAATACGAATTACTTTTTATAATTTTGTAAGGAAAAAAAATTAAACTGCACGTATGATTATAAGAAATTTATTCATGGCATTTGAAATGCAAATGGAAAACTGTTAGTGTTTGGTACTTTAGGCTATTTGATCCAGTAAGTTCCTGTGTAAGCAAACATATTTTTTCATCACTTTCCAGCCCGACTTTTCGCTGGCGTTCTCAGCATATTTTCACACACTAAATCACCCCTGAAGATGCTGAGTAGGTGAGCGAAACGTCGGGCTGGAGAGTGACGAAAAAGTCTTTTTTCTTGCACAGGAACAACCTGGATCAAAAATCCTAATATACCAAACACTAAAAAATGCAATAAATTGATCGTCAACTCGGAAAAGTGTATATTTAAATTTTGAATTGCAAGCATTCATTTGACACTCATTAGATAACCAAGTTGAAGAACAAGTTGAGAATTATATTTTTCTCAAGTTGAGAAAAAAATTATTTCCATACCAAAAAAATGCCGTTTTGTTGATGATGCTGTAATTCTGCAACTCAGCTATAGTTGAGTATATGACAAGTACCTTAGTTTTTTACTTAATTTCAAGTTCAACTCAAACCTAAATGTTTATTGGGTATGTTCATGTGTACATTTATAGGTAAGTATTCTCCCTTGTCCTTTCAATAACAATCAAATAGTGGTTGTTTGTAGTTTCAGAAGTTATGCTCCTTTACGTGTCATTAGTCATTCATGTCATTGACTGATTTTGCGTGTCAAAGTGACCGTTGAATATTTGTTTTGGCTTCTTTCTCCAGCTTATAAATATTATACTGCGATAGGCACTGTGAATGTACGCTAACTTTGCTGCCCATAATATTATTTTTATGTTATTTATATTTTGGTGGCACGAGTATTAATCGCCAGAAAAATCAATGAAATAACACGTGGATGTTCATATGTCAGAAGGACGCAGTGCGTTCACTATGTAGTAGTGTCGAAATTTTATCATTACGCCAAACTTGGGGTTTTTATGAAATATTTCTGTATCCCGCGGGCGACAAGCAATCACTCACACTTCATTTCAGTCCTGCGCACTTATAAAATTCATACTAAATTATGACTGTTCGCTTTTATGTGACTGTTGTGTTACATAGTGGAATTTTTCGTGGTGCTTTTATGCTACATAAAGTTAAATTATTATTATTTTTTTTAAATGAGTATGACATTTGAGAATATGTAAGGGTATTCCTCCTTCTTGCAAACAAAGCAGGCATAATCAGTATAATCCAATCATTTTGGTTTTGCGAAAATTGCTCAAAATTGGCTGTGTGCTCACGTCATTGCATATTCCATGCAAACCATTGACATCAACATACTGCCGATGAGGCTAATCATTAACGTAATATTTAACAAATATATGTATGTATGTATGTATATTCGTATATCTAGTTTCAGTGCCACCAGCAACTACATATATTTTTTAGTAGCCACCCTCCAAAATATACGCAGCTGGCGCAGAGGCGTTGACGTGACAGAGACACTTGCCCGCATGACACCAATTAAAATTATCAAATCTGTGAGAAGACGAGTGAGAAGCGTGCGTCTGAGTGGCTAATACATACTAGCATGATGGCATCAGTTTCAAGGGAACTTAATGAAAATTATGACTATAGAATTAGCAAAATTTTTTGACCTTCACTTTAGTGGCTTGGAGAGACATGCTTATAATTGAACATAAAAAACTACTATAATTTTCGTAATTTTCTTTTGTGGGAATTGGCAATGCTTTTGCAAACATTTTTTACATATCTCGCATGACATTGCTTTTATTTTTAGATTGCACTGTATTTATGTAGTTTATGGTGCTCGAATGATTTTCGCAAGAATCATGTAAACGATATTGTGTTTTATGTTTGTGATTCTACCACCGGTTGAGCAACATTTATGTTGCAATTCGACCGCATGTTGACGCTTAATGTCGCATTGCTACGATTCAGTAGAGATTTTATCAAAAAGTGAACGATTCATCGCCTGTCTGTTTACCCGATGAAATGGAGAAGACCACAAACGGTGTGTTGAAACCTTCCATGCGGGTAGCAAATTACAAATAAAATAAACTGTTAAGTTGCCTATTCTAGTGGGTGTCGATTTTGTGCGATTCTTACGGCCAATATTGTAATTATTGTTGCTTATTCTTCAACGTTAAGCAACATTTAATGGAAATTTTGTGTAGGCCAATGTTTATTTCCGATAGGTTTTTATAAAAATTTCACAAGATTCTTGTCACTCTCTTGAAAAAAAAACGCACAAATCTTTAATGGTGCCTTAGGTAACTTAAGAAACGCATGTAAATAAAAAAGGAACGTTTGAAAGTAATAACTTTAATAACTCCTGCTATATGACACTTGAGAAGTGCATATGCGAAAATTCTATAAATTGCGTTTGGAAATTTTTGCCTAGCAGCTGTGTACATATGTATGTATCTGTGCTACCCTTTCTTTGCAAGTTGATCGAGGATTTAGTATGCATTTAGGCGTTAGGTTTTAGTAGTCGCCTAAACAGAAGTGAAATATAATCAACAGAAAATTAGAGTTGCGTCCTTCAATTTCGTTATAAAAAAGGAATTGGCATGATTTTTTTTTTTTTTTTTTGTAAAACACAATAAATTTAATTGCTGTCAATAGATTTAGCAAAGCTTAATTTTATGTATCTTCAACATATTTATGTATGTAAACTATGTATGAATATAATATGTACATAAGTTTTGATTTATTGTTTTTCGCTTAGACTCTTTGTTGCCACTGTTGCGTGACAATATGCAACAGTGCAACATTTACTATACTCATTGTTCGTTCAAGTGCCAATGCCACTTAAACGAAATTCATCAACAGTAAAATCGTAGCGACTAAAGTATAAAACTCGACCTCGAAAACGCATTTACAATGTCCTTGCGTCCTTGCAGCGAGTTGCACTTCCTGTTGCTGCCACAACATTACCGTTGTTGCTGAGTAAAAGCGACTGTCACACACATATGTATGTGTGCTCATGCTTAGGATAGGCACATTCAGTACCTATAATGCTGCTTCGTATGTTTACATATGCACATTAGGGTGGTGAAAACAAAAAATCAAAGTGCGAATTATAATACTCTCACCCTCTCGGATTGTTCTATACCCAAAAAGTATACCCCTTTTTTATTTTGAAATCAAAAATTATTTAGAGGTTGCTCAAGGTGTTCGAATTTTTCCATGCACATATTTTATATGTGGAAAAACAATTTTTCGTCGAAAAGATATGGAATTTTTGCAAATCGAAATTTTCGCTTTTGGGAAAACTCTGTTTAAGAGACTTCCAATAATAATACCCAATTGCTTATTTAACCACTTTTTTATTTTTTATAGGTCCCCCAAAAAATGCAATGGTGGACATAAAATATTCTTCGTAAAAAAATGGTACAATAAACAATTGTGTATTATTATTGGAAGTCTCCTGAAGTGAAACAGAGTTTTCCGATCGAAAAATATTGATTTTCAAGAATTCTATACCACTTCCGCAAACATTATTTTTTCCATGTAAAATATATGGAAACTGCTGAGTGCTTAGAGCGACCTCTAAGTATATTTCGATTAAAAAAAAGGATATAATTTTTGGTATAGAACAAGCGTTAAAATTGCGACTTTATTTTTTTCGGACCACCCTAATGTGCATACCCATGCATGCAGGCTTGAATGCATATTATACAATACACGGATATTTTATGTATTTACTTTACGTAAACCATATCGTGCTGCGTCGTCAATGCATTGTGAACCATGAACTGTGCAAATACACGCATGCATGCACACATTCTCATAACTATGTATTGAAAAATTATAAACCAGCCAAGCAGTTTACTCTTTTTCTTGTTCGGTATGCGCTGTATCAACAATAGCAACAACAAAAATAGAGCATACGTAGCATACGTATCTGCTCATAAAAATTGCATCATTTCCTCCCATTAAGTCCCATTTAATGCCTTCTTACATTCTTTCTGCAGCTTATGGCGCTCCTTTCAATTTAATACTCGTTTCAGGCGCCACCAAGAATGCAATGCCAAGTACATAAGTATTATGTGCTATGTTAGGAATGCGTTTTCTTATTTTGGATCATAGTTGTGGGCGTACCTTAATGCCATTGCATTTTAGGTCATTTGGTGAATTTATTGAAAGCGGGTGAGGGAGACAGAAATGCCAGTTGTTGTCATTTTTAATCTATTTGAGTGCGATTTTTAAATCACTATAACTGAAGTCCCTAAACATGCATAATGCATGTGTCGCAGTGTAATCGAATTGCCATTTTATTCAATATTGTCTGATCATTAATTTGAAGCGATTCTTCATAGCAAAAAATTGTACAAGATAACTTAGCATAGCACAATTATGGAGCAGATTCCCACCCGCGAGCCGTACGAGCAGGCACATTTCTCAGAAATATTAACTCTTTAGCTGAATGCTGTCTCTTTAGGTGATATATAGGTATGTAGTTTTGACACAGGCGGAATCGCGACCTCAGAATGAAAGTGCTGATCTGGCTTGATGCATTTCTGATGCACAGGGGAAATGTCAATTTGTCTATTTTTCGGCTGGGAAAATTTACCATTCGCACAAGTTCTACGGCTCTTCAACACTAACCATATATGTGTTATATTTCGCTATATAACAAAGCTAAATTCAGAGTACCACAAATTTGTGTACAAACATATTTAGGTCTTCTTTTTCGCTTCGTATTATTCTTTATATTACTCTTAGAGATCTTCTATTATTGCTAACAAAGAAACATGAAAATTTCAAAAGTTAACGCAAACAAATGAAATAAAAAAAGTCTTTTCAACTCAACGAAAATGTACTGTTGACCTATTTGCTCCAGTTGCATGCGGTATACGCTTATGCGGCCTGCAATTGTCCTCCTTTCAGTCGAGTGCTTTGCCATCCAGCGAAGTGTACTCGCATGCGTCAAATGCATTTGGAACGCTGACTACATACATACATATGTATATGTATATGTATGTAGATGTGTATTCGTGTATACCTACAATTCGAACAAATACGCACTTGGCTTATAAACGAAACAGAAAGGGGTGAAATGCGGTGGAATAATGCAGTGGGCATAGAAGGAAATAGGTCAAGCGGATAAGTGGTTGCAGAGATGCATATAAAGGAGCAAGTGAGCTGGCTTTTTGAGTCTATTATGCGGATTTACTTGCATTTTTTGTTAATACATATAATAAAAAGTATTACTTAGTATAATTGCATCTCATTGATAAGCTGGGGTTATTGAAGCTGACAGCGCTTTATTATGAACGAATTATATTATTTATTAAGTATGTAAAATGTGTTATATGTAACTAGGATAGAGGTACATGGATACATACTTATATGCCTCAGTGTTAAAAATATTCGAAATAGAAAACAAGTAATAAGTATTGAATGGTGTATTGTAGTGAATCTGGGTTTCCAGTTATAGTTCAGGAACAATATTAAATCTCGACGGTTACGTTTTCAGTCAGTGCGAGTAACCGCTGCTTCAGACTCGGGGAGCGGCAGGGAAAGAGGGAATTATGGAGCTCACTCGGCCGATTCCTTAGCAGTCGGATCTTTGTTACGGCAACAACCCAGATTTAATCTTGAAGTGTCACTTCAGCAGACAATATTTGGGAAATGTTTACCTTTTTTTAATGAACTACGATTTAAGGATGTGCACCTGGTATGCCCGAAACCTCTTTAGAGAGGGTAAAATACGATAGCCACGACATATGTAGATGCAAGGAATTGACGTACATATGAATGTGACACTTGCTATGAGACGACGCAAAAAATGGTGTAGAATATGTGGTCAAGCAACTATCCGAAGTGATTGTATTTCCTCAATGCGATTGTAATCTAAACTTTATATTGTCGACCTAGTTTGTAAGAAAGGTCCCAAGACACCCAAGAGCAGGTAAATGACCGCCTAGAGGGGTATATCTGTTCCCGGCGCGGAGATCGGAATTCGGTCGATGTAGTAAGGACACGAAATTGGTTTCCATCAACATAAAATCTACTCGCAGTTGTCGGAAAATTTAGTGCTGATGACAATGCCTCCGACAACGATAAGGCCTACATAAGAATATGCATAACTCCTCATTGTCTGTATATAAAGGAGCTGTGGACTTTTAACACTCAATCTCTAATCTGAGATACCGTAAAAAGAGGGCGATGATACCCCTCTTCAAGAGAAAAAAAAATAAAGAAATAGGACTTGATTCAGAAAATATTTGGATGCTGACAGGGAGGCTAGACAAGGTTATAGTATTTACCCAAAAAAAACAGGTACACAGGTGGTCCATAAGCATTGGAACTCAGTGATAATAAATACCACAAACGTTAAGTGCCTAGCTAAAATGAGAAACGCGGTTCCGTAGAGCTCTTCCACGCTGGTTAAAAAGTGTGATACTAGGTCTTCTAAAAGTCGGGCATTTTAAGAAAAGTGCTGAGATGATTCCACTTCGTCGTCTTCCAAACAGGTGTTAAATTTAGGATCCGGTATGGTAATGAGTGTTACTGCGTGAATTCCAATCGGATAGTGCCCTGTCAGCACACGCACCAGAATGGAGAGTTACAGCTTCGTGGTCTATGCAGATCCCTTAACAGCCTCCATTATACCTCTGGGCAGCAAAAGGTGGGATGTGGCTATCTTTGAGTGCTCTGAAAACGAGGAAAGTATTTTAAGCATGCCGTTAAGAGCAAAAGTGTAAGTGATCCTAAGTGAGCCGGTGATTCAAATGCGGGCAGCCTGTTTTACCCGCTCTAGCTTTATGCCTGGCAGCGTCTTCTTTAGAGCATTTCATTAAACGATAACTTCATAAAATATTAATAGTTGCATGTGGTTTCATTGAGCCAGAAAGTACTTGAAAGCGCCAGCCGAGCGCCTCCTATTGAGGGAAGACTCCTGTGAGGAATCTTTAACTTTCTATTGACTAAGATAAGCTTCAATTCACTAGGGAGTGTACTTAAGGTTCTCGTAAAAGATGAGAATAATCCTCTTGGGAATGAAAATTCTCATTACTAATTAGACGGTGAGGATGAGAGTGAACTACTACTCTCATGAGAATTTGTCTCATCGTTTACCTGAACCTTTACTCGGTATGTTCAAATGCCAAGGGTGGTGTAAAGGAATGCAGCCCAAAAATTCGATCAGAAAATTAGGAAACAATAAAATAATTTGAAGGAGCTGTTAAGCCTAATTCGAGCTGAAGAATTTTTCTGAATATTGGAGTGCAAATCTAAAAATTTAAGTATATAATTTCTATTTGTTTTTTATGCATTTTGTGGATGATTTATTGAACCGCTCATTCTTACAACTATGCCTTGGAATCCGTAGGTGGCTTGGTGGAGGTATTTTAAAATCATATGTTTGTTTGATAGGCTTGAAAGGTGAGCGAATTTAACGTCACGAATTTAATGTACAAATTGTTTCTTCCAGTGGCGAAAATATACACAAATAGGAACGTGACATTCTAACAAGTTTTGCCTACTTCGGTTTAGTTTATTTAATATTTATATTTTTTTTATGAAAGTATAACTCGTTAACTAACAAAAACCATGTATGTATGAATTTTAAAACTCTTACAAAAATTAAAGAAATTCTACAAAGTTTCAAATTTTGTAATTACATTTCTAAAAAGCATTTTGAGTATGCAGTTTTGTAGCAGTCTGCAGTAGCTGGGACTTACAGTTGGTTTTTATTATTTTTTTTTTGGTGAAGGAGTTGCTATTTTCTATACTTCAAATTTGAACTTTATTATAATAAAATTTAATAGGCTTAAAATTAAAAATTCTCATTAAAAAGTTTGGTGGAATTTTGTTGAACTTTATCGGATTTTCTAATTTTTGTATAAAGCTTGAAATTCGGACTTGCACGGATTTTGTTAGATACTTTCATAAAAAAATAATAAATAATAAACATTAACTAAAGAAAAGAAAAATTGCCAAACTTGTTAAAATGTCGCTTCTCTAGTTATATTTTCGCTACCGTACCTACATATAAATATACACATATTTAAGTATTATTCGTTTACATTTTTTGTTAACTTTTATAAAAAAAAAAATTTTCCGCCTAGCTCATGATTTTGTAATTGTTAGCGCGTTTGTCTGTACAAGCCAGTCAATGAGTTCATTACACTGTGAACTAGTGTGTGGCAAAAAAAAAAAACATTACAACAACGTCCAACAATACCGCACAATGTTGTCAATGCGAGTGGTCGTGACGCTGCGCCGTGACGCTGTTGACCAGCTAACAGACTTTATATGCCGCCGGTGTAAACAGCGTAAACCACTCATACGTGGTGGAACATTTTAATTTTGCCTACGAGCGCATGCACATATTTTTTTGCAAAAAAAAAGAAAAATTGTGTGTAAAAGAAAAAAATCAACCAAAACCCACAAAAGCGAAAACTAAGTCAAATAATTCAGTGAAAACAAAAGCGTGTTGAATCGACGCAAAATGCTGGTCAGCTAACTGCTGCTTCTGCTGGATACCAATATATTTTTTTTTCCTTTGCTTATCATGTATGTGTTAACTGTTGCGTTTAGAGCAAAATAAGCGTGTATGGCATAGATGGGCACACCAATACAGTCTCATTTTGTCATGGTATTCGTGAATCGCGCTGAGTAACAGTTGCCACTTTTCTATATTGTGCAAAAGTGCGTCGTTTTTTGCGCGTGTTAGAAAACGCTCTTACAAATTTATATTTAATTTGTATTATGAACATGAAACGAAAATAATAAAATATAATAAAAAAATAATGAAGAAATAATTTCAAATAATGAATTATGAAATTAATTTTTATAAGTACATATGTACGTGCATGAAAAGTTTTTTAATTAAATTTCATTAAACTAATGTTTTAAAAAATGATAGTTTATTCAACAACAAAATTCACGAATTTAAAATTTCTAAACTGTGTAAAAACTCAGTATTCAATAAAGTATACTAAATATATTAAATTGCCGTATCGTACATACATATATACATAAAACCCATTACAAAAAACTTTAAATTGGTTTACACAGCTCGGCAGTTTGACTTTTTTACCATGACAAATAATGTCGCCTTATATTAAAAGTACGATTCCAAGTAGTCGTATTACCACATAACAAGCATTGGGCGTTATTGGCTTTTCTTAAAACCGAAAACTGTAATTGGCACTCATACGCAGCCATTTTGGGCATTGTTACATATATAGGTGGCAACAACGCGCTAAAATTACGAATAAAAATATTCAACGGCGAAGCGTGGTGTCACTCTCATGAAAACTGAAAGCAGACTGAATTGAAATTCGCTGCGTCGTTTCTGTATACGTATAAGCGCTGCGACGCAGACGCTACTCGCGAGTAGCGTTTTGCCCATCATTGGTGTATGGCAACAGCAATAAATAATTTTGTGGCAGCGCAAAATGTGAACGTACTTACAGTATTGGCCAATACAATAGCACTCCCATTCCAAAATGATATTGTTTGCCACTTATGTATGTTTAATTATTAATTTTTAAGAATTAAGACTACAAAAAAATTCAAAAAATTTTCACCCAAATTTCAAACTTTTTTCTCGGAAGTGTTAGAATTTTTGTGAGTATGCAGTTTTGTAGCCCATTAAATTTTAGTCTGATAATGTATAAGTTTCAAGTAGCTAAAAACTACCGTTGATTTTTTAGAATTTTTTTTTTTGCCAAAAAGTTCTAACACTTCTGAGAAAAAAGGTTGAAATTTGGATGGAAATTTGTTGCATTTTTTCGTAGTCTTTTCAAAAGTTTAAAACGTGAGTGTACATGGGTTTTGTTAGAGAAGAAACTGTATTTTAATTGAAAATTCCTAAAAATAAAAAAATAAACATGAGTGGCAAGCAATATCACTTTGAAATGGAGGTGCTATTGTATTGACCAATACTGTATGTGTATGCACAAGTAAATAGTTTAGAATTGGCATATGCAAAATAAAGTAAAGTAAAAAATAAAAACCCACAAACGCACATATTGACAGACATAACTATGAAAACAAGAATCTACTACACAGTTAACGCTTGCTGGCAAACTTGTCTATACAAGCCGGTCGACAGACCAGACCAGCGCATATCAACAGGCTAGCACAACCACTCGAGCATTTACAAAACAGCTGCCCCCATTTCCGCTGTGCTGGACTGCCCACACACACACCGTTCGGTCTAATTTACAGAGCGGCTCGAGTACTACGTGTGCGGCTGCGTGCTTACGGAAAATTGCTGACTTGTTCAACATGATGCGGGTTGTTGGTAGGTTTTGCGAATATCTACTTGTATTTTTGTCGTGAAGTATTTATTGGCTTCAAATTGAATTACATACATACATACTTATTTATGTTTGTATGCACAAATATGGTGTTGTTCTTTTGATATTCGATACTATCTTCGCAGGGCTTCACAGTAATTCTGGGCTTAGTAAAGGTGCTAAAGGGCAAGCAAACGAAAGTAGAAACTTTTTAATAGTAATATTAGATATACAACTATTAAATTCTTGTGGATAAGTTTTCGTGGGGGGAGTTTTCTGAAACTAATTTATAATTATGTAAGAGATGATGACGAAGTTTTTGAAGAAACTGTCAAATTTTAACTTTTCATACATTTGGACTTCTCTTTGGCGAACTCATCGAATTTCGACCGTAACTTAGAAATCCATTTTCTCGACAGATGTGTGTGTGAGTTTAATACCGTTCTAAATGATTAAGATATCCCGACAAAATGGACCTAGTAACGGAATCCGGCGTTTTCTCTCAGAAACTGTCTTTGAGAAAGTCCTACAAACTCCCAGGCTATTGCAACATTTTTTAGGTTGAGGTTCTTCGTTGTTGAAAGTCAAAGCCTTATGGTCAGTAACGATTAACTCGATATGTGTTCAGGAATGCGAAAGTACAGGTTCTTCAAGGGCATATAGTCTATTTACTGGGACCCGGGACAAAGCGATATACCGGGAAATGAGCAAGAGGACGAGTGTGGTAGAAAGGATCTGAGAGGTGGCAATACTGAGCGTGACATAGGATTCAGGGAGGCATTTCAGGTCGTAAAACCTCTCCTGCGATTTCTGTATTCAAAAGCTAAGAAGGTGACCAGAGCATTGAGGCAGCAACTGGTGCACTTATCTACACACCTGCGTACTATTGCGATCAGTATTGCCACTTCTCGATGAACGAAGAATATGAAGTTTACTATAGCTCTCAAAGCCAAACGTTAGCCTTCTCACGGGAATACTAACGAGACATTGGGCCCTTGGCTGCCAGGTTCGGATACCTACATAACAATTTCTGCAGAGGCTGTAGAAATGAAGAAGAGATCCGTCCAACACTTCCTTGCGAGTGCCCACACTCTGGAGAAAAATCGCGGAATTTATGGGGGACCACTTCTTCGAGAGCTTAGACAACTTATGGAAAATTCCCTTAGAGGCAGGCCCGTTGAGAGGGAGGAGGGGAAAGCGGTGAATTCTGCCGGATCCGGGCTTTTTTAAGGGGACTGAAACACCAGAACCATAACTTGTAATTATTTCTTTACAATGTAATTCCTCCTTCGTTATATCGATGGCTGAGTGGAAGATCGACCTATCTCGG
>NW_023458561.1:59363965-59375973 GCF_013731165.1 Rhagoletis pomonella | reverse complement strand
AAGCACCGTTAAGCGTGACTTCTGTCCTATGCTTAACATACACATATATATCTAAATGTTAAATTAACGCCGCTGGCACAAATTAAATGAATTATCAAGATGAAATTGAAAAATGAATATCACACCCATACATACATATGTATATATCTACTAATTTGCGCGAAAAATTTCTAATTTCACATTTCTATGCGAAGCTTCAATGTGAATTGGCGGTGTGCGCCAATGAGCGTGAGTGCGTGACGCGAGCGTGCGCTTCAATGATTTCAAGCGACTACTAAATTACAGCGGAAAATTTAAATATGCGGGAGCAATGACTTCTCCAGCAGCTAGTACGTACTACGTAGCTACCGCGAGGGTAACGGTAAACAACTCAATTATTTATTAAAACACAAAAAAAAAAACACCGTAACTTTTTGATTAATTACTCCAGCGAGAAGTGCCACACTGTACGGCCTATTGCTCACATGTTAAATGTTTTCGCTTATCACTAATTAAAAACACTTGTAAATTTGTATATATCTATATGTATGGATGAGTTTATGCTCGTTTACACACCTGCGTGTTATTGCGCATTTGATTGATTGCCGCAAAGGAAGCGATGCAATGCCCGGGATTTTGATGATGCGCCTGTGGCAGTACCTCTTCATTGGGACCCGGTGGGCTTAGGTCGCTGGGCGTTTGTGTGGAATTATTGCTGGTGGTGGTGACGTCCTCGTTATTCCCGCCGGCCGAGTTGTTCTCCGTGGAGCTGCAATGAGAGTAAGTATATGAATTTAACTAATGGATATATTTATGTACATAAGTAGAGAAAAATAATTATATAAATAAGATCTAATTTGAGATCTTAATAATGTCGAAAATCTTCTTCGAACTTAGAGGCAAAAATTTATAAAATGCATACAAACTGTTAACCAAATTCTCTTGCGTACGAGTCGCGAAATATATTCCGATTAAGACCGTAAAAACAAAGGCAGACATCGCCGTCGCCCAAGAGATGTTATGAATGTTGCTAGGTAAAAAGATCAGGTTCCATGTAAAGGACTTCAAATTCAAGGTCCTTTTTGCGACGGGAGACTTTGTCACTAAGTACTGCTGAGGAGGAGGACGTAGCTAAGAACCATTTCTATGAGCTGATGAGGGGCATAGCCCTGCTCATGTTTGGGTTTGGCTACTTCGATGCCAGAATGGACAAAGAAGGTAATTTTAGTCGGAAGATTCAACCTGCACAAGAAACGTCCAACTAGAGTTGACCGACTGCAGTTTTTAGCATACAAGGGTCTATCAATCTTACTGTATATGAGCAGGTCAACTCATATTGATCATATTGTATGGCCGAATTCAACCCTCCAGTGTTTTGATATTTGCTAGGCAAACGAATGTACTCAACAAGACATTATTGCCAAGTCCATCCTGGGGTTCTGGGGCATACTGCGATTAATTGCAACTCCGGTCGAATGCGAGCGCTGAAGGGAATAGTGGTAAGGCCGAAAGTGGAGAGGTGATGGATATCCAGAGCACACTTAAACTTAGCAGCAGGCGGACTCCAACATTTGTTTTCGCTAATTTCGATCGCCAAAAATCTCCCAAAGAATAGCAGGTGCCCCTAACAACATGCAGCATCTTCTTACATTCCCCCCATACTGCCAGATTTGGCTGATTCCACATTGCATGTGTTACTCTTCCATGTTGTATAGTTTTAGGCCCCGCTGCTTTTCATTTAGAGAATTTTATTGAAAAAAATTTAGCGTAACGATTATCAGAATTCCACTGCAGGACACACTTCTGCACCCAACTCAGAGTTGTCAGCAGTGACATCTAAGAATGTGATGATGAAGGAATCGATGCTTCGTTCCCCAATCCACGAACATATGATATCATTGACAATGAACTATGAAACGAGATTTTAAGTAAAGTTACACTCTGTCGTGCGATTTACTTACTGGAGGCAACTATATAACTGTGAATAAAGATACAACGGCTATGTTTGCAGAAAGTATTCGATACTGTACCCGCTGGTGGTGTTTAAGGAAGGTTTTTCTTCTAAAAAATGATCAGGAGAGGGATTTAAGATAACTGCAAAAAATTGATTTGTTAAAAAAATTTTAACTCTGTAGTTTAGACTTGCTATGTTTTAAATGACGATTTTTTTTTTTGTTGAAAATAAAAATATTACTAAATTTTAAAGGAGCAAATCTAAAAATCATGTTTTTTGTATTCCATTATTCAAAAGTATGGCCTTTTATCTGTTGGAAAATCAAAAAAAAAAATATGCTACTTTTTTGCACTTTGCAAAATAGTCTTATTTTGGTAAGGGTATACAAAATCTTATTTCCATAAAAAAAGTAAATATTATCAAAACAACTAAAATTTACTATTAAAATTAAATGTGATGTTACTGAAATGTGAAAAAAGGAAAGGCAAACATAAAAAGTGAACTAAAGCTGAACTGAAACTTTTAACTGATTTCGAAGAAAGTTCAACTTAAATTGATTGCCTATATACACGGCAACCATCTGTCCTTTATTTTAAAGGACAGTTCGTTATTTTAACCCCCTGTCCTTTATAATTTTTTTTTCAAAATAAAGGACGTCTTTTGTCCTTTCCGTTCAGCAATTTCTGAACTTTTATTTGATTATATTAAATTTTTTAGTGCAAAATGCAGATAAAGTAGCAATTTTGAAGAAAATGTATTCTACTGTTCCAGTTAATAAATGTTACATAAAAAAAAACTAGTTGAAAACGATTTTATGGTTCTCCCAAACAAAAAAAATTTTAAAATGTTATAAAAAATGTTCACCAAAATATATATTTCTTTGGTTTTTAGTAAAAATTGGTTGAAAAATAAAGGCTCCGGTGCATTATGAAGATTAATTTCCAATTTTGGACCACTGTGTGCTGGCTTCGTCATGCAGTATGAATTATGGAAAACGCATTTTGGTAGCAAAAGATGGCGAAGTCCTTGAAAAGGATTTCGCCGAAGCATTTGATCGCTTTAGAGTCGTTTTCTCATGTAGGTTTTAAAATTTATCTGCCCTTTAAACACAAATTTTGTTCTGAAAAATGTGTTTTAAGGCAAGATAAATTTTAAAACCTACATGAGAAAACGGCACTTCAAGCTGTAAACCTAGGTGTATACTGTTCAAAAGTCATGACAATTTTTTACATTTTAGACTGTAGTTACCCCCAAAAGGGCACACAGTGTATATGTATCTTCTCTGCACTAGCAATCGAAACATTCAATTGGTTGGCCTGACCTGACTCGGCCGGAATTGCTTTCCATTGACCTGACTGGCTGCCTTTCTGTCTGTGCCGAATTCCTATTTCCGCCAACCATCTATGCGCATATAAGTAGGTACATTTGCCCAGTAGAGATGATTTTCTTATCGCAACAACACCAACATTTGGCATGTGCTGTGATCTCTCTTTGGCCTGAACGAAAAATTGAAATTGAACTGAATTTCCGCAATGGGGTGGCAATGCAGACGAAACAAATTGGCAAATCATGTTGAAAAATTTGTCTGGCTTAGCATGAATGATATATGCTGGTCGATTTATATGTATGTAAAAATCGCGCGAGTGTGTGAGCATTTTGCTTCAGTTTGGCGGTCCTTGCACTGTCAGCCCATGTCACATCAACACTCTTGCTTGTTTTTATACCCGAGCGCACTTGTGCACAAGGGTATATTAATTTTGTTCACATAACGGTTGTTTGTAACAGCCAAAACGAATCGAGATAGATATAGACAAATGTATACATAAATGATCAGGATGAAAAAAGAAATCCATTAAGCCATGTCTGTCTGTTCGTCCGTTTGTCCGTCTGTCCGTCCGTCCGTGTACACGATAACTCGAGCAAAAATTGAGATATCTCAACGAAATTTGATATGTAGGTTTCCATTAATCCAAGGTAGGTTGGTATTGAAAATGGGCGAAATCGGACTTTAACCACGCCCACTTCCCATATAACGGTAATTTCCAGAAATACGAAAACTGCGATATTTTAGTAACTACTGAAGATAATTCACTCAAAATTGATATTTACAATAATTTTTAGACGAAAAATAAGAATATTATAAATTTTTGGAAAATGGGCGTAGCCACGCCCACTTATGGTTATATGTGTATATCTTGGTAACCGCTGCACCAATTTCTTCCAAACTTGGCACAGTTCTTGGCCTTCGCATAACATACTAAATGGCCGAAAATTTTTAAAATCGCTCAATAACCACGCCCACTTCCCATATAACGGTAATTTCCAGAAATACGAAAACTGCGATATTTTAGTAACTACTGAAGATAATTCACTCAAAATTGATATTTATAATAAGTTTTAGACGAAAAATGAGAATATTATAAATTTTTGGAAAATGGGCGTAGCCACGCCCACTTATGGTTACATGTGTATATCTTGGTAACCGCTGCACCAATTTCTTCCAAACTTGGCACAGTTGTTGGCCTTGGTACAGCATAAAAAATCGCCGAAACTTTTTAAAATCGGACAATAACCACGCCCACATCCCATATAACGGTAATTTAGAGAAATACAAAATCTTCGATAAATCAGTAAATATTGAAGCTAATTTATTCAAAATTGATGCTTGCAACAATTCTTTACCAAGAAATACGATTATGGTAAAACTTTGGAAAATGGGCGTGGCACCGCCCACTTATGATCTCATATAAGTATATCGGTAACCGTTCTACCAATTTGTACCAAACTCGGTGTGGATATTGTGCTTGCCACATATAAGCAAAACGTTGAAAATTATTGAAATCGGACTAAAATTGGGGCCGCTTTTCATATAACGGTAAATTTCATAAATGCTTGAAACTGCAATATTTCGAAATTTAAGGACGTTAATTTACTCAACATTGATACACCCCGGCTTACCATCTAGCGGTAGGTTTCGGAAAGGTGAAAAAACATATATTTAATACTTGCGCCGGGTATTTAATGTTCGGCTCCGCCCCAACTTAGACTTTCTTACTTGTTTTATTTTAGTGTGTTAGTTTACTGGCGTATCATTGCCATCATGCAAATAAATGTTTGTATGTACATTAGGGTGGTGCTTACAAATAAGTATCAAGATCATGGGTCACCCTTTTATTTTGTTCTAGGTACGGGATAAAGTCATCTATGAAAGTTTCAAAATTAAGAAAAAAATCTTGGATCGCTACTAGACTTTGAATAATTTGAGTTTTTATATGAATAAGTTTCATTAATATGTCACAATTTTCAGATTTCAAATCAAAATTTTGGCAAATTTTCGCGAATCCTTAACATTTTTGAACAATTTGTAATTGTCGTGGATGTCTTCATTTTGTATGTAGAACAAAGTTTATATGTAGATATTTTATGGATCACTCTAATGTAGATATGCATACATATGTATGTATGCACGTACGTGTACATGTGTTTGTGAAAATGCAGAAAATGCCACAAACATTGGCAGAGATTACTGACATGTCCGCATTTTCTCTTATTTTTCACACTTTAGCCCGTCGCTTTTTTCTCACCCCCCTATTTACCTTTTAGGCAGTCACAGGGTTTTAGTGATAACATTTTGCGGCTTTGCATGATTGAGTTTGACGCTGTCGAGTAGCTAAAGGCATTTTTGAAATGCAATGCCCATTTTGGGTTTTTGGGCTGGTTGTGTGGACATTTTGGGATGATCACTACGAGTATGCGATTTTTAAAAGGGACTACTAACTTTTCAATTGCAAATGAAAGCTATGAAGCAAATCTTTTACATGTCATACGAAATTAGCATTTAAGTGAATGAAATTGTATACACAATATGATTGACCAACAAATAAATATTTCTCCATAACTTCTTACGACGAATTAAAAAAGTCAAGAAGTTTATAACGAAATTTGTTTTTTTTGTGGAATTTATGTACACTGCTGGCATAAAGTATTGGCAAATTTTTCCATTTTTTTCACAACATATGCAACAATTTTATTTCTAATATTTTCCGCCAATTTTTTATAAAAAATATGGTTGATTCTACGACTAAGAACATAAAAATATAATTCCTAAACTTTGAGCAAAACTCACGAAAATTCAGCAAATTTTTAAGCAAATTTTCAAATTTTTAATCATATTTTTTAGAATTTTTTTGGGTATGCAGATTTGTAGTACAATCAATCTTATTATGATAAAGTTTAAGTAGCTAGGAATTACCGTTGATTTTTCGTAATTTTTTTCATGCAGTCGCTTCAATACAAAAAAAAATTTTTCGAAAATACTTAATATGAAAAAAATGCAAAACACCTTCAACAAAAAAAAATTCTCAAAAATCAATGCGGTTTTTGACTAGCTCCGTAACTTGCATGTTTTTACAAGAATTTAATTAGCAGCCCATTAAAACCGCATACTCAAAAAAATTCTAAAAAATCTGATTAATAAGTTGAAAATTTGCTGAATTTTCGTGAGTTTTGCTCAAGTTTTAGAAATTTTATTTTTGTGTTTTTTGTTGTAGAATGAACCACGTTTTTATAAAAAATTGGCGGAAAAATATTAAAAAAAAAAAAATTTTGCATATATTGAGAAAACTTTGCTGTGCCAATACTTTTTGCCGGCAGTGTACATATTAAAGAAGAAATAAAAGAGCTTGAAACAAAGTCGCTCTCGAGTTATAATTAAAAATTTTGCGTGTTCTTACAAAAACACAGAGAAAGCCTCGCTCTCTGATACGTATATAGATACACTATTTGGCAATCTAAGGAGTAACTGTCGTTTTTTGCCTGGACTTTTAGCAATTTTAGTGTAAGAAATACTACAGAGTTCATATAATTTTAAATACCCGAAATTTAACTAAATTTTAAAGCCTAAAAACTATTCATTTCCCATATTTGCATGCACTTTCACTGCTCCAGCGCCTAAAATCAGATAATGTCCACAACACAGACAAATACTAATGGCAGCGAGACAGCCGGGCGACAGAGAAATTGCCAATAAATTTTAGAACAATAGGAAAAAAACACAAGGGAAAACAAACAAACAAAACATGTGACTGGTCAAAGTACATAGCAACGAACATTTTATGTTTTGGCATTTGTGATGACTTTTGCTTTTCTTAGTACACTTATGTATGCACAATATACGAGAAGGGTGAACAATTTTTAGGGTGGCATGAATGTAGAAGGCGATGTCATTTTCATGTTAACAACATTTTTTCTTTTTAAGTAAAATAATGTAATTATTTACTATGTGAAACTTTAGTGCTTGTATGTAAGTAGGCAAATGCATAGGGGAGAGTAGTAAGCAAGTAGGTGTGGAATGGTGAGCGAATTTGTTTCATAAAGTACCCTGTAGGATTTGGTAATTGGATTAAACTTGGCATTTATAACCAGAGAGATATAGAGAGAAATAGTTAAAATGGTACCAAAGCCTTTAGTTCAATAAGCCTTTCTATTAAAATACTGGATATAATTTTCAGACTCTTTATTAACTCAACGAGCCTACTGTAAAGGTAGTTCCACAGAAACTACTACTCAATCACTGGCCTTAATAATTAAGAGATCACTTGGAAATTAAAGGAAACAGATGGCACAGCGCCGAAATCGTTGTGCCCAAACCAAAATTGACAAGGTATGAGACAGAAAATTGTTCCACAATACATTAAAGAAAAAACTCTTTAAAAAAAGCGTATTTGCCTCAGCTATGAAAAGCCGCTGGAGCGACTGGACCCGCCTACTCGCATTGTGATGAGTTCTGGACAACATAAGTGGTTTGTGTAATTGGGGGAACATGGGCTCCCAAAGGGGAGCATCCTCTCTTCGCTCCTATGAATTATGACAATAAAGCATCTTTTACAGCACCCCGAAGCGAATAGCCTCACGGTAACTGCGGACGATGTTACAGTAGTGCGTCACGATAAGTTCCCTAGAACTATCTGCGACTTACTACAGAGTTACCCGGTTAAAAAGTGCTGTTCAGAGATATGTAAACCCAAACTAAGACTGGCTAGTTTTCCTTAAGTATGCGGTACAAACGGCAACAACCTGCTCTGGGACTAAACCTTAGCGGCATATTTCACTTGCAAAATAGCAAAACATATATCATGGATTTTCTCTCCAAGGATAATACACTGGATATACACAGCAATTTACCAGCCTAAACTCATGAAACAGCATCCAGAGAGTTGATCGTGACATTGCAGCAGGAATGTGTAAGGAAGCCGGCTCATGGATCAAGGGAACCTCGGGTCAATTGATTATCCAGGGACGTCGGCAACTAACTTGGCACCCATCAGTACCGACCGAATACGTTCGTTAAAAAATACAAAGTAGTGATATTTTTATACAAATTACTCCAAATTTGAAGGGGAGTCGAGGGAAGAGTACTCTCGTCTGAACTCAGACTACTGTGAATCTTTGAACGAAGTGGTCCAGTATCATAAAATTCAACTAATACGGGTGAAACATCTTTTATGCCAGAAAGAAAAAGAGATTATGCAGGTTTTGCAAAGCATTTTTTAACGGCTTTGTACAGATCTCTTATGTTGAAAAAAGGGCTTTAGCAAAATTCCTATCGTCAACAAAGTGGTTTTGTAACCGCCTGAACTTTTTAACATCCACAGGGATTCCATTTGGTACATATTACAGCCTGCCCAAATAGGTCTGTTCGCGGGCAGGTACTCTCCGACGATTCCAAAGTACATTAAATAACCTTATGTGGGATTCGTAGATAAAGGTTTAGTAACAAATGGAGGGACTTATAGTTTTACCTCGAATCCAAAAAGCACGTGGCTTTTTATGAGAAGCTTTTCCATGGCAGCAGTGGTTTGTCATTGCCTGCTGAGGGGGCGACCGCTATTGGAAAAAAAAAAATGGGAAAGCCTTGTTCTTATGCGTAACGGAGAGCCAATGAAATTGTCGTTAGCTACTCCTAACGCATTTAAAAGTTAATTCCATACATAGTGGCTGGTACTTTGTAGGACTTTTACCTGTTAGAAAGACAAGTTCTGGTTTTATCAGGCGTTTACAACCACTCCCAACTCCTCAATAATGCCTTCCCTAGCGTCTACGCTAGTTCGGGAGGTTAGATTGATAGTTCAGCAGCACCGACACACCGACAGGCTGATATGTGTTTAAGACGATATTTTAACGCAGTTTTTTTTTTGAATAGTCTTTTCAAAGAGAAATTGCGTTGTAGTCCAAAAATTTATTAGCAAATATTGTAAAAATGTTTGGAGATTACTGTACACACTTTTATCGGATGAATGTAGCTACAGCTTTAGAGTTATTGCGTCAGTATCTAACTTATTGGGGGGTTAAAACTATGTAAGCAATGATGGAAAACTTTTATAATTTAGATTTAACCTTGCCCACCACAAAAAGCTAATCAAAAACAATTAGTTTTCAGCTAGTTCTGGTAAAAAGTATAAATATTATCAATGCTTCAGAATTGTAGCAAAAAAAAAATAACAAAAAAAAAGTACTTATTCCCGGGCAACTAATTGCTGCCACATTTTCCTACAGGGTACGCTTGAATATTACGGGCTTTAATGAGTGGCCATTGCAGTCAATGTTTTACATCGATATTAATGTGTGCGCTTAATCACTGTGAGCACCGTAATCACACCACTTTGTTGGCGCAGTAACACTTTTATGTTTTCTCCCAACAGTAAGTAAGCAGTTAATACTTTTGTGCTCGTATGTAGGGTAATGCCTGTAATAAATGTTAAGGGTGCAGTATAGTGCTGTGGCATGGCTATAATGACATCGCGACAGACGCATGAAAAATCCATGCCTTTGGCGTCAAAATGACAATCCCCGTCGAAACAAAAATGGGCTATTTTAGGGTTGCAAGTGAAAAACGGACCTAAATTGTATTTTATTTGCTTCTTTGGGGATTTTTTTTATTATTTAGACAAAATACAAATAATGAACCCATTGCATATACTTACATATTTGACTTGACAGGAAGAAACATATTGTCTTCTGTTTGCTTTAGGTGCCGATTAAAAAGCTTCTTCTCGCTCTGCGTATTTTACTTCCTTGCTAATGTAGTACGTGTCGGACGGCCTGCTCTAACATTGATCCATATTTTTATCGCCGCGTCAGACACTTCTATTGTTTATTTTATGGAAATTACTTATTTTCCTGCTGTACTCTTGTTTTGCTTGTTGATCGCCAAACCACTTGAATGCCCAGGTCGCCTCTTTTCAAATTCACACTTAGTATGTACTGACACTTCAGACACACCACTTAGGCGAAGGAGGATAAAACATTACACTCCTGTGGTTTGCATTAATGTATTTTATTTCGTAAAACGCTGTTCGCCTACAACTTTTCTACAGCGACATCTGTTCTTTGTCACACGCACAGCATTCCACAGCATTCACGTCTCCGACACTGGTTCTTAAATTAAGTCGATTGTAGCAGGCCAAAACTCTCACAACAGCTTTGCTTATGCTGTCCTTTTTAGACATTTGCTTCGTACATATATATGTATGTATGTATATCTGAAAGTATAAATGAAACGGATATGCGGTTAGAAAACTGAGTACATTTTTCGGAAAATAACAAAATCTTCTCAATGAAACTCCAACAAAGTGACATTAACTGTGACTGAATAGCATACTTTTGGGCGCTTAAAGCCGCCTTTATAAAAAAAAAACCTTAATAGTACATGAAATGCCAACGCATCGAAGATTGCTCATTCATGGAGCACAAAGCTTACAAAAGCACGCAAAATATTTGGGTCAATTCGCCATTGAAGAATTCAAGCACCAAATTTTGTTGCGCTGTTATGTGTATGTATGTATGTATTTATATACGCACACATTCCCTCAATATAAATGCATACATATTTTCATTTCACTTAAGCACGTAAAAATTGTATTTTCTTCTAGTACACACTAACAAATAAGTTCAGAACTTTCCCTGAAGCAACTAAAGTTGAGGCATCCTCTTTATTTGCTTTTCACCGCCTTTCTTGGAATTCGACATAAAGTGTCAAAATCGATGTTATTTAGAATGCGCAGGTTTATTTTGAAAGCCACTATATTTGGCCTGTGTGTGCGATTAAATGGCTCTACGCATACATATTTACATATATAGCTACAATTAAATATAGGATATGTACGATTATGTATTTTGGGAGACGTGTAAAATGTTAAGCGCCTATAAATATGCTTATAGCGTTAACGCGTCATTGTGTTTGTAGTCACTTATGCTTGATCGAGGGTGAAATTTATAATTTGGCAGAAAATTATGGAAGGAAAAAAATTTAGCAAACATCTTTTAGGACAGTGTATAAATACTTTTATGGGGTAGAAAATAATTTTAAATTGCTCGATTAAATATCATGATAGCCGAGTCACTCAGTTTTCAAATTGTATTTTATTTGAGGAAAAAGTTGTGCTTAAAAGCAGAAGAATTCAGTTATAAAATTAGCATATTTTTGGCTTTTTAATCAAAATGTTTAGAAATTTTTTGGGTATGCAGTTAAAAAGCTTTTAAAGTCAACGCCAGTTTTCCTAAACTTCTCTATTTATATGAAAAAAACGCAAAAGCCGTCAGCTAAAAAAAATGATTAAAAATCAATGCGATTTTTTAGCCGCTCAAAACTTGCACTTACTTTACTAAAATTTTATAAGTCTGTTAACTGCATACTCAAAACTTTTTTTAAAAATTCTGGTTAGAAAGCTCGAAATTTAGATAAAATATTGTTAAATTTTTCTAAATCCTGCACGAAGTTTGAAAGTGTGATTTATATAGTTTTTATTAAAGCATAAAATATAAAAAATAATGGTCCTTGAAAAACATTATAAATATTAATAAAAGCTTGTAAAAACGAAACACCATTCATCCATTTTTGACCGCCACTGTAAGTATTTAATTCTGTTGTTATCCAAGTTATATAAATGAGAAGCGTTTTAGACAAAGTAGAGTAGCGCACTGTAATCAATGCCTTGAAAAATTATACTTTCTAACGAAAGCAATTCTTTAAAGTTAAAAAAAAACGCAAATGCAATACTTCTTTCATGTTTTCCCG
>NW_023458561.1:59336775-59363865 GCF_013731165.1 Rhagoletis pomonella | reverse complement strand
CGAACTGGCTGCCGAGATAGGTCGATCTTCCACTCAGCCATCGATATGCTTTTATTATAAATATATTCCGATTCGTGTTTGTTTCTGACGCTATATATTAATGAAAATGATCATATGCTTTTAAATTAATAAAACTTATCTATAGGGGCCCGTGATTTTTCAGTCCAGATACGAGTTTGCTCTCGACGGCTCTGCTTAGAGGGTCTGCTAGGATTCGCTAGAAAATCAGGATGCTTTAAAAACATGAAAGCGGTTAGGCATGGGAAACCTTCTTCTAAGCATCACAATGGGCATATGTGGCCTCCGACTAAACTACCCGAACATATTAGATTGGATTAGTGTTTAGAGTAGGGAGAAGATCATATAGTTACTACTAACAATATTTTATTTGATTACAGGTCTTTTTTGCTCCTAGGTACGGTAATACTGGGCAGATATATCGAGGTTTGGTATCTTCCGTATTTGTTCAGTAGTGTTGTGATTCCATTTCCATCCTTTCATATGGTAATTTCGCTCCAAAGTAGACAGCTAAAAGGTCTGGGCCAGATAAATATCTCATCCAGGGGCTTTATTCGTTCAATGTACCATTATTGTATTTGTGAAAATACCCTGGACTAATGCGTGAAATTATACCTCGGAATTAACCAAGTCCACGATGCTAATATACAGTCACAACTTTTATGCTACAACGCTAAGATAGGATGGTTGTACTACATTTTTATTATCTGTATTGTCCCTTGAGATGAGCCTGCAGTAAACAGCTGAGCTTCTTTCATGATTGCATAGTGCAGTGGGGGCAGCTCTGTAAGCGAGTCAAGAGCCGCAGTAGGTATTGTTCGCATTACGCTAGTGATGTCTGCAAGCCAGAGTCGTTGGAGTTTTCTGAGTTTGGTCTGCGTATACATAATTTCTTTCAACAAATGGTCACGTATGGGTTTAGGCCTAATTTCCCAGCTCCTCTCCCCTCTTTCTCCGGACGCAATTGTCTAAGTGTTCCTTGGTACACGCGCGTACTTTTTTATTGATGCCACAATTTTTCGTGTGAGACCTTGAAGAGCGTCGATTTTTTAGCAAACCATTTATCATATGAATACCTCTCTTTTATCCATATCTACGATTTTTGCATGATTTTTATGGATCGAGCTGACTGTAATTTGTCAGTAGGTGGCATCTCTACCTATCACATGCACTGAAAAGCGGCATTAGAAAGGGCTTCAGGTGGCGCAGAGGCAGATAAAGCCCAAGATTTTCTATCCTCAATGAATATATTTCTGAAGATCCTCTGTACAAGGTCGTTTTGTACCAGTCAATGGTTCAGGTTTCATTCGGTAGTAAGCAGCCAGGAAAGTGTACTTCGGTTAGCAAGTTAAAACATTTCGTGATTCATCAGCAGGGCCGAAAAGTTTAAGATTTTGCTTGGAATTCCTAACTTTGCTTTTTCAGGGTTTCCAAGCTTAAGAGCTAAGTACGGACGTTTAAGTAAACTGTCAAGAAATAAATTGCTGTTATTTCGTGTGTGCGTGTGAATAGTAGTGTCCAAGGAGTTTTGGCATCTGATATTTTACAGCCTGCTGTCTCACTTTTTCCTTACGAAATAATAGAACGGGCATATATTTCTGTTGAAAACAGGGGTGTCTTGTACTCTTCACAAACCAACTTTAGCAAACCGTAGTTGAAAGCGTGGCGAATTTCTTAAGAACTTCGAACTGCATAAGAAAATTTGGCTCAATAAGTTTTCCTTGACCATTTCTTGGGTTTTTTTATTCGTCGAATTGAAGAAATGCTTACAAATAATTAAATTAAAAACAGATTTGCATTTTTGCTTAGTTACAAAAATTTACAACCAATGGTTCATCTCTACGGGAAGGCATTGGTATTATTGATGAGATTAAAAATAATTTATCTCAAATGGAGAATAACGAATATTAAAAAAAAAATTAAATCGACCAGCGCAGATCTCTATTATTTGAGAATATTAAACAACTCTTCTATGTCTATTGTAATTTTTCAATCCTTGAAATGAACTGAATAAAACACAAAACATTAAACTGTACGTAATTTTGTTGTTGTTAAAGCGTAATTCTACCAAGTCGAACCAAGGGTTGATTCCGGTCCGAACAACATAAACAAAAACTTTTTTCCAATACCCATATATAGAAGTCACCTCTCGGCAGTCATGGGTAAACCTTTTGTCTGAATACTTGTGTCGGAAAAAATTCTTGTAACATAAAATCGCGCATGCACACATTTTTAATAACCATACGTGACAAATTTTTATCACTGCGTAAACATTGTTTTTTCCAATGCGTTAAATTTAAATAAATGGCATAAATAGAAATTAAATAAAAAGGTGTTAAAAAACTTTCGCCACTTTCGACGCCACTTAAATCAATCATAGTCAAAGATAAGTATAAAAACTGCAAGTTGCAGACATATTAGCCATTTATCAAGTCCACGTGCCATTTAAGCCGTTAGCGGTGTAGCAGACAGCTAAAGTCAAAGTGCATTTACATGCAACCAGCATACTTGGAGAGGCGCGGCGTAAGCATAAATAAATACATACACACAAACATTTGCAGACGTATCAGCGAGACCATATTCACACATGCAAACATATGTACATACGTATGTACGTATATATTAGGGTGGTTCTTAAAAAATCAACATAAAATTTTTTAATAGGCCACGCTTTTATTTTGTTCTATGCACAAAATAAAGACATCCACGTAACACACAAAAGCATCATTATCCCAAAAAAACCAGCTCAAAGAAAAAAATATAAAAAAAACCTTTTTAAGCGCAGGTCCATACTTACACTTGCTTCTACAAAAGTTTCTTGGAATCTTTTCAAAATAATTAATTTTTTTTAAGCCATTGTTATAGAACTTAAAAAAAATAAATAAAAAATGCAAGACTTATTCTGATGAAACTTAAACAAATAACAGTTTTTGAAGCTTAAAATATCATGAAGAATCCATTTGGTGGGTGACTTTGAATTTTTATGAATAGTTTGCAATAATAAGTCAAGTAATCAGATTAAAAATTTTTCAAACTCAGGCAGCGACCTCTAAAAATTTATTTAAAACTTTGAAATTTTCGTGAATGTCTTTATTTTATACGTATAACAAAAAAGGTTGCCCATAAAAATTTAGAAGTTGATCTTTGAAAGACCACCCTGGTACCTATATATATTTACATACATTTTTGTGTGTCTGCCACAGCCGCCTATTTGTCTAGTGGCAAGACATTCACTTAATGCACACATAAACTGCCGCACATTTATATGCTAGTAGTATGTATGTCCATACGAAAGTCTGCGTCTGGCGTATTTTTATTGCACGTGAAAAGAAAAAAAATAAAATAAAACAAAAAAGGTCTGACGCGATTTTTTAATTTTCTTTTACTTTTTCATTCTCCCCATTTAATTGCAATTACAAACTTTACTGCATTTTCACTTTGCATGAAAAATAGCCTAAGCCACGCACTGAAATAAAAAAAATGCAATTGACATGTAAACGCACGACCCACCCGACCCACTGTGCCACATTTGGTGGCCTGCAACTGCAAATGAGTAAAACACAAACAAGTTGAATTGAATGGAAAAAAACGCATTTCAGTTGCGTGCACCACATTGCAGTGTGTGCGAGCTAAAGGAGGAAGGGCGGTGAGGTTGGAGTGATGAATGTAATAATAAATTTAGAAGTGACAGTTTGATGCAACACTCAGCAACTGAAATATTAATGTGCTTGTAAACAAACGTTTCTGTATTTTAATGGAAACATAGACTTATGTATGCTTGTATTTCCATTCATGTACATATGTCGCGTCGCACTAAGCGCGTCAATGATGGTTTAATTAAGCAGCAGAAATTTAATTAACTTGCAAATGCATCACCTGCATTTCTACGCACGGCTTGTGTGTGTGGTATCAAAAACTTATAATTTATTTATGAGCGGGAAAACATGAAAGAAGTATTGCATTTGCGTTTTTTTTTTAACTTTTAAGAATTGGTTTCATTGGAAAGTATAATTTTTCAAGGTATTGATTACAGTACGCTACTTTGTCTAAAACGCTTCTCATTTATATAACTTGGATAACAACTTACAGTGGCGGTCAAAAATGGATGAATGGTGTCTCATTTTTACAAGCTTTTATTAATATTTACCAGGGACGTGAACCGGTTTTGAACCGAACCGGTTTTGAACCGGAAAACCGCTTTTTTCTATTAATTAACTGAACCATTAACCGAACCGAAATTATCCACAAATGTTTGATCCGAACCGAAAACCGAACCACTTTCCATAAAAGGTTTAAAGGTTCGTTTCAACCAATTTTCAATAGATAAATGTACCCACTATTTTTTCTTTTTGTTAAACATGGTAATACATACCATGTTTTTTTACCATGTGAGAATATCAATGGGTTGCCTACCCGTCTCATTTGACAGACCGCTTAACCTTGCGCGTTGTTGCACTTGACACTTGACACTTAAACTTGCGCGTTATTTTTTTTTTTTTCGAACCGTTGAACCGAAGCAAAACCCCGGTTCAAAGACCAAAAAAACCGCTTTGACGAACCAATCCAAAAGTGCAAAAACGGTTCGAACCGCTGAACCGAACCGACCAAATTTTTCATCCGGTTCACGTCTCTGATATTTACAATGTTTTTCAAGCACCATTATTTTTTATAAAAATATGGTTCATGCTTTATTAAAAACTATGTAAATCACACTTTCAAACTTCGTGCAGGATTTAGAAAAATTCAACAATATTTTATCTAAATTTCGAGCTTTCTAACCAGAATTTTTTAAAAAATTTTTGAGTAAGCAGTTAACAGACTTATAAAATTTTAGTAAAGTAAGTGCAAGTTTTGCGCGGCTAAAAAATCGCATTGATTTTTAAGAATTTTTTTTTTAAGCTGACGGCTTTTGCGGTTTTTTTTTCATATAAATAGAGAAGTTTGGTAAAACTGGCGTTGACTTTAAAAGCTTGTTAACTGCATACCCAAAAAATTTCCAAACATTTTGGTTAAAAAGCTCGAAATTTAGATAAAAATTTGTGTAATTTTTCAAAGTTCTGTATAAAATTTGAAAGTTATTAAGTTTACGTTAAAGAACGAACCATATTTTTATAAAAAAAAAAATGTTTTGCTTGAAAAACCTTATAGATATTAAAAACGAGACACCATTCATTCATTTTTGCCCGCCACTGTAAATATTTAATTCTTTTGTTATCCAAGTTAGATAAATGAGAAACGTTTTAGAGCTAGAACTTGATTTGGACTTCAGGGGTTCTTGCAGATTGAACAGAGCTTAACGCATTTGTTTAATGTGAATGCAAAATAAGACATAGTGTTGCAAAGGCAGACTACCTTCGTATGTTCGTACTGTCATACAAATTTGACGAGCTGTGAAATGTGTAAAAATATGTTAGTTTTATAACTGCATTCTTCTGCTTTTAAGCGCAACTTGTTTTCCTCGATTAAAGCACAATTTGAAAACTTAATTATTCACCCTTAGTCCGATGTCATCTATAGGAACTTTCCACTATGCCTGAGTGACTCGGCTATCATGATATTTAATCAAGCAGTTTAAACTTATTTTCTAATCCAAAAGTTTTCCTACACTGTCCTAAAAGATGTTTGCTAAATTTTTTTCCTTCCATAATTTTCAGCCAAATTATAAATTTCACACTAGATCAAGCAGAAGTGACTACAAACACAATGACGCGTTAACGCTATAAGCATATTTATAGGCGCTTAACATTTTACACGTCACCCAAAATACATAATCGTATATATCCTATATTTAATTGTAGCTATAGCTTAGTATCCAGCTCTTAAGAAAAGCAAAAACTCCATATAAAATGACGTACAAGAAATGGCTAAGAAATTTTCTTGAGTCAAATTTCCTTAAGGCAGTACGCAGTTCTTCAGAAATTTAGTACGCTTTCTACTACGGTTTTCTAAAGTTTTTTGTGAAAAAAGAGCACAAGGCAACCCAGGTTTGCAACAGAAATATATGCCCGTTCCATTATTTCTTGAGGAAAGAGTGAGGCAACAGGCTGTGAGGTATAAAAAATGTCAAAATTCCTTGGACACACACGCGAAATAATGGCAATTTTTTCTTGACCGTTTTCTTAAGAGCTGGATACTAAGCTTATATATGTAAATATGTATGCGTAGAGCCATTTAATCGCACTTGCAGGCCAAATATAGTGACTTTCAAAATAAACCTGCGCATTCTAAATAACATCGATTTTGACACTTTATGTCGAATTCCATGAAAGGCGGTAAAAAGCAAATTAAGGGGATGCCACAACTTTAGTTGCTTCAGGGAAAGTTCTGAACTTATTTGTTAGTGTGTACAAGAAGAAAATACAATTTTTACGTGCTTAAGTGAAATGGAAATATGTATGCATTTACATTGAGTGAATGTGTGCGTATATATATACATACATACATACACATAACTGCGCAACCAAATTTGGTGCTTGTATTCTTTACTGGCGAATTGACCCAAATATTTTGCGTGCTTTTGTAAGCTTTGTGCTCCATGAATGAGCAATCTTCGATGCGTTGGCATTTCATGTACTATTAAGGTTTTGTTATAGAGGCGGCCTTAAGCGCCCAAAAGTATGCTATTCATTCACAGTTAATGTCACTTTGTTGGAGTTTCATTGAGAAGATTTTGTTATTTTCCGAAGAATGTACTAAGTTTTCTAACCGCATATCCGTTTCATTTATACTTTCAGATATACATACATACATATATATGTACGAAGCAAATGTCTAAAAAGGACAGCATAGCAAAGCTGTTGTTTGAGTTTTGGCCTGCTACTATCGACTTAATTTAAGAACCAGTGTCGGAGCCGTGAATGCTGTGGAATGCTGTGCGTGTGACAAAGAACAGATGTCGCTGTAGAAAAGTTGTAGGCGAACAGCGTTTTACGAAATAAAATACATTAAAGCAAACCACAGGAGTGTAATGTTTTATCCTCCTTCGCCTAAGTGGTGTGTCTGAAGTGCCAGTACATACTAAGTGTGAATTTGAAAAGAGGCGACCTGGGCATTCAAGTGGTTTGGCGATCAACAAGCAGTACAGCAGGAAAATAAGTAATTCCCATAAAATAAACAATAGAAGTGTGTGATGCAGCGATAAAAATATGGATCAATGTTAGAGCAGGCAGTCCGACACGTACTACATTAGCAAGGAAGTAAAATACGCAGAGCGAGAAGAAGCTTTTTAACCGACACCTAAAGCAAACAGAAGACAATATGTTTCTTCCTGTCAAATCAAATATGTAAGTATATGCAATGGGTTCATTAAACATTTACGTACATTTGTATTTTGCCTAAATAAAAACAATCCCTAAAGAATCAAATAAAGTACAATTTAGGTCTGTTTTTCAAATGCAACCCTAAAACAGCACATTTTTATTTCGACGGGGAGTGTCATTTTGACGCCAAAGGCATGGATTTTTCATGCGTCTGTCGCGATGTCATTATAGCCATGCCACAGCACTATACTGCACCCTAAACATTTATTACAGGCATTACCCTACATACGAGCACAAAAGTATTAACTGCTTACTTACTGTTGGGAGAAAACATAAAAGTGTTACTGCGCCAACAAAGTGGTGTGATTACGGTGTTCACAGTGATTAAGCGCACACATTAATATCGATGTAAAACATTGACTACAATGGCCACTCATTAAAGCGCGTAATATTCAGGCGTACCCTGTAGGAAATTGTGGCAGAAATTTGTTGCCTAGGAGTAAGCATTTTTTCTTTTAATTTTCTTTTTGCTACAATTCTGAGGCATTGATAATCTTTTTAGTTTTTAGCAGAACTAGTTGAAAACTATTTGTTTTTGATTAGCTTTTTGTGGTGGGCAAGGTTAAATCTAAATTATCAAAGTTTTCCATCATTGTTTACATAGTTTTAACCCCCCAGGAAGTTAGATACTGACGCAATAACTCTAAAGCTTTAGCTACATTCATCCGATAAAAGTGTGTACAATTTTTGGACTACAACGCAAATTCTCTTTGAAAAGACTATTTAAAAAAAAAATGCGTTAAAATATCCTCTTAAATACATATCAGCCTGTCGGTGCTGCTTAACTATCAATCTATCCTCCCGAACTAGCGTAGACGCTAGGGAAGGCATTATTGAGGAGTTGGGAGTGGTTGTAAACGCCTGATAAAACCAGCACATGTCTTTCTAACAGGTGAAAGTCCTACAAAGTACCAGCCACTATGTATGGAATTAACTTTTAATTGCGTTAGGAGTAGCTAACGACAATTTCATTGGCTCTCCGTTACGCATAAGAACAAGGCTTTCCAATTATTTTTTTCCAATAGCGGTCGCCCCCTCAGCAGGCAATGACAAACCACTGCTGCCATGGAAAAGCTTCTCATAAAAAGCCACGTGCTTTTTGGATTCGAGGTAAAACTCTAAGTCCCTCCATTTGTTACTAAACCTTTATCTACGAATCCCACATAAGGTTATTTTATGTACTTTGGAATCGTCGGAGAGTACCTGCCCGCGAACAGACCAATTTTGGCAGGCTGTAATATGTACCAAAAGGAATCCCTGTGGATGGTAAAAAGTTCAGGCGGTTACAAAACCACTTTGTTGACTATAGGAATTTTGCTAAAACCCTTTTTTCAACATAAGAGATCTGTACAAAGCCGTTAAAGAATGCTTTGCAAAACCTGCATAATCTTTTTTTCTTTCTGGCATAAAAGATGTTTCACATTTTTCATTTCTTCTATGTACTACTGTAACATCGTCCGCAGTTACCGTGTGGCTATTCGCTTCGGAGTGCTGTAAGAGTTGCTTTATTGTTAAAACCCATAGGTGCAGAGAGAGGGTGCTTCCTTTTGGGAGCCCATGTTAACTCTTCCCCGAATCACACAAACCACTTATGTAGTCCAGAAATCACCACAATGCGAGTAGGCATTTGGTGTTTGAGGCTAACACGGGACCAGTCCAGTCGCTCCAGCGGTTTGTCATAGCTGAGGTAAATACGCTTTTTTAAAAGAGTTTTTTCTTTAATGTATTGTGGAACAATTTTCTGTCATACCTTGTCAATTTTGGTTTGGGCACAACGATTTCGGCGCTGGCCATCTTTTTCCTTTAATTTCCAAGTGATCCCTTAATTATTAAGGCCAGTGATTGAGTAGTAGTTTCTGTGGAACTACCTTTACAGTAGACTCGTTGAGTTAATAAAGAGTCTGAAAATTATATCCAGTATTTTAATAGAAAGGCTTATTGAACTAAAGGCTTTGGTTCCATTTTAACTATTTCTCTCTATATCTCTCTGGTTATAAATGCCAAGTTTAATCCAATTACCAAATCCTACAGGGTACTTTATGAAACAAATTCGCTCACCATTCCACACCTACTTGCTTACTACTCTCCCCTATGCATTTGCCTACTTACAAGCACTAAAGCTTCGCATAGTAAATAATTACATTATTTTACTTAAAAAGAAAAAATGTTGTTAACATGAAAATGACATCGCCTTCTACATTCATGCCACCCTAAAAATGTTTCCCCCTTCTCGTATATTGTGCATACATAAGTGTACTAAGAAAAGCAAAAGTCATCACAAAAGCCAAAACATAAAATGTTCGTTGCTATGTACTTTGACCAGTCATTTTTTTTTTGTTTTCCCTTGTGTTTTTTTTCTATTGTTCTACAATTTATTGGCAATTTCTCTGTCGCCCGGCTGTCTCGCTGCCATTATTATTTGTCTGTGTTGTGGACATTATCTGCTTTTAGGCGCTGGAGCATTGAAAGTGCATGCCAGTATGGGAAATGAATAGTTTTTAGGCTTTAAAATTTAGTTAAATTTCGGGTATTTAAAATTATATGAACTCTGTAGTATTTCTTACACTAAAATTGCTAAAAGTCCAGGCAAAAAACGACAGTTAGATTGCCAAATAGTGTATCTATGGACGTATCAGCGAGCGAGGCTTTTTCTGTGTTTTTATAAGAACACGCAAGTCTTTTATAACTCGAGAGCGACTTTGTTTCAAGCTCTGTTATTTCTGCTTTAATATGTACACTGCCTGCAAAAAGTATTGGCACAGCAAATTTTTCACAATATGTGCAAAAATGTTTTTTCTAATATTTTTCAGCGAATTTTTTATAAACATTCATTCTACAACAAAAAACATAAAAATATAATTCCTAAACTTTGAGCAAAACTCACGAAAATTCAGCAAATTTTCATTCAAATTTTCAACTTTTTAACCAGATTTTTTAGAATTTTTTGAGTAGCTGTTTTAATGGGCTGCAAATTAAATTCTTGTAAAAACATGCAAGTTACGGAGCTAGTCAAAAACCGCATTGATTTTTGAGAATTTTTTTTTGTTGAAGGTGTTTTTCATTTTTTCCATATTAAGTATTTTCGAAAAAATTTTTTTGTTTGAAGCGACTGCGTGAAAAAAAATTACGAAAAATCAACGGTAATTCCTAGCTACTTAAACTTTATCATAATAAGATTGATTGTACTACAAATCTGCATACCCAAAAAAAAAAATCTAAAAGAAAATTGCATGTGAATTTGCTGAATTTTCGTGAGATTCGCTCAAAGTTTAGGAATTATATTTTTATGTCTTTGGTTGTAGAATGAACCACACTTTTGTAAAAAATTGGTGGAAAATATTCGAAAAAATGTATATGTTGTAAAAAAATTTGCTGTGCCAATACTTTTTGCCGGCAGTGTATGTACATAGATTCCACAAAACAAAAAAAAAACACAAATTTCATTATAAACTTATTGACCTTTTTTATTCATCGTAATAAGTTATAGAGAAATATGTATTTGTTGGTCAATCATATTGTGGGTAAAATTTCATTCACTTAAGTGCTAATTTCGTGTGACATGTAAAAAATTTGTCTCATAGCTTTCATTTGCAATTGAAAAGTTAGTAGCCCCATTTAAAAATCATCCCAAAATGTCCACACAACCAGCCCAAAAACCCAAAATGGGCAACTAAATTGCATTTCAAAAATGCCTTTAGCTACTCGACAGCGTCAAACTCAATCATGCAAAGCCGCAAAATGTTGTCACTAAAATCCTATGACTACCTTAAAGGTAAATAGGGGGGTGAGAAAAAAGCGACGGGCTAAAGTGTGAAAAATAAGATAAAATGCGGACATGTCAGTAATCTCTGCCAATGTTTGTGGCATTTTCTGCATTTTCACAAACACATGTACACGTACGTACATATGTATGTATGCAGGTCTACATTAGAGTGATCCATAAAATATCAACATATAAACTTTGTTTTACGTACAAAACGAAGACTTCCACGACAACTACAAAATGTTCAAAAAATTTTTATTGCTCGCAATCAGGATTTTAGAAAGCTTAAACTTAAAAAAATCGCGAAAATTTGTCAAAATTTTGATTTGGAATTTGATAAATATGACATGTCATTGAAATTTACTCATATAAAAATTAAATTTATTCAAATCCTAGTAGCGAACCAACGTTTGTTTCTTAATTTTGAAACTTTCGTAGATGACTTTATCTTGCAGCTGGAACGAAATAAAAAGGGGCCCATGATTTTTATACTTATTTTTCAGTACCACCCTAATGTACATCCATACATGTATTTGCATGATGGCAATGATACGCCAGTAAACTAACACACTAAAATAAATACAAGCAAAAGTGTTGATGTGACATGGGCTGACAGTGCAAAGGACCGCCAAACTGATGCAGAATGCTCACACACTCGCGCGATTTTTACATACATATAAATCGACCAGCATATATCATTCATGCTAAGCCAGACAAATTTTTCAACATGATTTGCCAATTTGTTTCGTCTGCAATGCCATCCCATTGCGGAAATTCAGTTCAATTTCAATTTTTCGTTCAGGCCAAAGAGAGATCACAGCACTTGCCAAATGTTGGTGTTGTTGCGATAAGAAAATCATCTCTACTGGGCAAATGTACCTACTTACTAATATGCCCATAGATGGTTGGCGGAAATAGGAAAACACCACAGACAGAAAGGCAGCCAGTGAGGTCAATGGAAAGCAATTCCGGCCGAGTCAGGTCAGGGCAATCAATTCAATGTTTCGATTGCTAGTGCAGAGTAGATAGAGAGCCTGTCGTTTAAGTAACATTACACTCTGTGCCCTAAATGCAGTTTGAAGTTCAAAATTTGGATTCTTGTTGCATAATTCGTTCGATTTTCAAAAGTTAGGTGTCAATGTACAAGGATTGGACTGTAGATGTGCAGTGAGGTTTTATTTTTGCTAAAAAAATTCAAATTATTTACTAAATTTAATGAATTAGTTAATACAATATGGGTATCAATTGAAAAGTCTTCAATTCTAAACTACATGTAAAATTGTTGCCACCTGTTTGAAAAATCAAATATACTTTAATAAAGAATTAGGTAGCTGAAGTACATAGAAAGAAATAAATAAATATTAATAGACTCAGTTAACATAATGGTATAAAGGCAATCAATTTATGTGGAACTTTCTTCGAAATCAGTTAAAATTTTCAGTTTAGCTTTAGTTCACTTTTTATATTTGCCTTCTTTCCTTTTTTCACCTTTCAGTAACATAAAGTGATGATATAACTATTTTTATTAGTAAATTTTTTGACAATTGTTGTATTTTTGACAATTTTTTCCACGTAAAACCTAAAACTGATATGGCTCTGACTAAAATATTTGGTTTAAAATGCGTCAACTTCAATGGCCTTTTTGCCATCATTAACCGACTTCCAAACAAGGAGGAGGTTATCAGTTCGTCGCAATATTTATTTATTAATTTTTTTTTTATACAAAAATTGGGACCGGAGCCTTGACAATGGATAAATTACCTTTTCAACAATACTAATTACGTCTTTTGGGACAAACAAATTTTTATTTTTGTCCGCTCGCACAGCACTGTGCGACAGTGAGATATTTTTTGTAATGTTTGCTAGGTTCGACTGACAAATAACTATATGTTAATCACAAGCTGGTCCTTGAAATTGATATCAGATCTAAATCCATTTTCAGTTGTATTCGAAGCAAGTAAGTTTTCCGATTTAAATCCTAACGAAATGCAGAATCTTTAGTCCGATTGTTGAAGTTCCTGAGAATGTTCATGTTTATCAATTCATTTGGGTTTGGAATCTATAATTAAGTTCACAGCAACCCTAGCTATCTCATCGGCAGCCTTGTATGCTGGACCGGTATACCGCGTTGTAACTTATCTTATTATAATTATGAAAATTATCAGGGCCTAAATTTAAAGGGAGAAGGAGTGGTTATACTGCCAAACATGGTAGTCAAACTCATATATTTGAAACATAGCAGAAGCGTGTCATTTCTCGTCGTATATATCTTTGAGGATGAGCTTTGCGATAATATCTTGTTGAGTACATTCGTTTGCCTAGCAAATAGATGAACGTATTTCAAAACACTGGAGGGTTGAATTCGCCCATACAATATGATCAATATAGGTTGACCTGCTCATATACAGTAAGATTGATAGACCTTTGTATGCTAAAAACTGCAGTCGGTCAACCCTAGTTGGACGTTTCTTGTGCAGGTGGAATCTTCCGACAAAAATTACCTTCTTTGCCCATCCTGGCATCGAAGTAGCCAAACCCAAACATGAGTAGGGCTATGCCCCTCATCAGCTCATAGAAATGGCCTCTAGTTGCGTCCTCCTCCTCAGCAGTATTTAGCGACAAAGTCTTCCGCCGCAAAAAGGACATTGAATCTTTGGATTTGGTTGATAATTTGTAAGCATTTTAGGAATTTTTACCTCTAAGTTCGAAGATGGTTTTCGACATTACTAAGGTCGCAAATTAGATCATATTTGTATAATTGTTTTTCTCCACTTATGTATGTATATTAGGGTGGTCCTTAAATGTATTAAGTACATTATTACATCAGATCTACTAAACGTCAACTCTCACATCGATGCTAATATAGTCAAAGATATCACACAAAAATTTTGGTCCCGATCGGAGACGGTTTAGGCGTGTCGCACAGGGGTCAAAGTTCAGATTCCTCTATGGAGACTCAACAAATTTAAGTTAATATTTTCTTTCATCTATTACCCAAAATCGATGCTACTAATGTCAAAGATATCACATATAAATTTTGGACCCATTGGAGTTGATTAAGGCGTGTCGCACAGGGGTCAAAATTCAGATTCCTGTATGGAGGCTCAAAAAATTTAAAATTAAAAAAAGAAAATTAATTATATATATTATAGAGTGTAATTTTTGTGCGACACGCCTTAACCGACTCCAATCGGGACCAAAATTTATACGTGATATCTGCGCCTACAGCAGTATCGATTTTGGGTATTAGATAAAAAAAAATTTATTTAAATTTTTTGAGTCTCCATAGAGGAATCTGAACTTTGACCCCTGTGCGACACGCCTTAACCGTCTCCAATCGGGACTAAAATTTATATGTGATATTCTTGACTGTTGTATTAGCGACTGAGGGGGTGAGACTTAAAATTTCATTTTTTAAGGGCCACCCTAATGTATATACATATATCCATTTGTTAAATTCATATACTTTATCTCATTGCAGCTCCACGGAGAACAACTCAGCCGGCGGGAATAACGAGGACGTCACCACCACCAGCAATAATTCCACACAAACGCCCAGCGACCTAAGCCCACCGGGTCCCAATGAAGAGGTACTGCCACAGGCGCATCATCAAAATCCCGGACATTGCATCGCTTCCTTTGCGGCAATCAATCAAATGCGCAATAACACGCAGGTGTGTAAATGAGCATAAACTCATCCATACATACATATATATATATAAATTTACAAGTGTTTTTAATTAGTGATAAGCGAAAACATTTAGCATGTGAGCAATAGGCCGTACAGTGTGGCACTTCTCGCTGGAGTAATTAATCAAAAAGTTACTGTGTTTGTTTTTGAGTTTTAATAAATAATTGAGTTGTTTACCGTTACCCTCGCGGTAGCTACGTAGTACGTACTAGCTGCTGGAGAAGTCATTGCTCCCGCATATTTAAATTTTCCGCTGTAATTTAGTAGTCGCTTGAAATCATTGAAGCGCACGCTAGCGTCACGCACTCACGCTCATTGGCGCACACCGCCAATTCACATTGAAGCTTCGCATAGAAATGTGAAATTAGAAATTTTTCGCGCGAATTAGTAGATATATACATATGTATGTATGGGTGTGATATTCATTTTTTAATTTCATCTTGATAATTCGTTTAATTTGTGCCAGCGGCGTTAATTTAACATTTAGATACATATGTGTATGTTAAGCATAGGACAGAAGTCACGCTTAACGGTGCTTTAGGTCAATGAAATATGTATTTTTGTGTGGCACAAATATGCATATATTAATAGCTTAATGACTGAGTACGAAACTAAAATAGCTAGCGGAAAAAATATGATAAAATTCAGTTGAAATATTTATGCCTTCTTCGCCTTTAAAAATGTAAATATTCTGCTTGATATTCGTTTTTATGTTCAACTTCATAGTCACATCCGTACTCATATCCATGAGCTTGTTAATTTTTTTACTTATGCATATATTCATAAGTACGCAGTCATACTCATAATTATACCCATGCTGATACTCATCATACTCATAGTTATATATAAACTCTAACTCATACTTAAGCACATAATCACATTCACTTGGATTTTAATATTCGTACTCATATTCATACTCATGCTTATATTCACACTTATAACTTACTCATAATCATTTTCATATTCATATTCGTATTCATATTCATACTTATGTTCGTACTAAAGCTCATAATCTGATTCCTATGCATATTCTTACTCATGTTCATAGTCATAATCATACGCATACTCATACTTATACTCATGCCCATGGTCATATTCATATTCAAACTCATACTTAAATTCATTTTCATGCTCATATCATATTCATATTCAAGCTCACACTCATATTCATTTTCATACTCATAGGTACTTATGCTCTTACTAAGAATAATTTTCATATTTATACTCACTCTCATGTCCATATCCATACTCAAACTTATGATCTTACTCAGAGTTACTCATGGTCATATTCATATTCAAACTCATAATCATTAATTTTCAGACACATACTTGTACTCATACTTATGGTCATACTTATACTTATGCTCTTGGTCATATTCATACTCATATTCATGGCCGTACTCATACTCAAGCTCACGCTAATATTCATTTTCATGCTCATAGATACTTATACATATTTAATTATACTCATACTCGTGCTTATGTATGTATGTAGATACTCATACTCGAAGTTTTAAATTCATACACTTATTTATTTTAATTTATATTTTATCAAGGGTATAAATGTACATAGATAACCACACGTAAATTAACCTCGCTTGGTTAATTCGCGATTACCACCAACACTGCCAATTTTGTTGTCAAGTCTCAAGTGCCACGGTAAACGCGTCCGCTGTAAACGTTCATACGGTAGCTAATCTTACACATAAATTTACTTGACCATTGCGTGCCGACTGAATGGAACTTTGACTTTAATTAATAATAAAAGTTGACAAGTATTAAACGTTTGCTTAAGATACTAATTTGTATTATTACGTGTGTATTTCTATCTACTCCTACTCTTGTTATTTTACTTTTCCTCGTGGCTACAATTTCCCATTATGCTCTTGAAGAAAACTACACCCACATCTACGGCCTTAATTTCTGCCTCCAACCTATCTCGAATCAAAAATCAATTAGGGACAATTTAATTGTGTATAATTTTTTCTGTGCTCATTGTTTCGTGAATAATTTTGGCACGCAGCTGCTTTGTTGCTGTCGGCCACCAATTTATTCTTACTTGAGTGGGTAGCAAATAGAATCAGCAAAATGCCATCAAAATATTTTACTCAATCATCGTTACCGCCTTAGGTTCATAAATAATAGCCGGCGTAATTGCTGTTATACTTTGATTGACATCTTTGCGAAAAACTTTATCTGCACGTGGTAAGCAATGTTGATATTTGTATTATATATGTACATCTAGGTATGTGTATATGCGTGCCATGTAAGAGGCTATAAATTTGTACATAGACGCAATTTGGCATCTTAGTGTGCGGGGGCGTATGAGTGCTCTGCTCATAGTGGCACTTTTGTGGGATTGGCTTGGCAATATTTTTATACGATTGTAAGCCTTGTGCGTATTATATAGGCTGTTGTATGTACAATTGTTGGTCTACTTCCAGTCGAACTCGTTCGTGCCATTTGGGGAGTCTTACAACTGTTCGATCCACCATTTGTTGGGAATCAAACTTAATTTGAAAGAAATCAAATGTAAAGCTCGGCCTAAATCTGTCATTGGTGTAACTTTTTCAATCTAATCTTATTGATACATACATTTGTATGTATTTGCGTTGCTGTTGTTGCGTGGCGCGCATGTGGCTGTAGTAGGCGTTCTGATTATTGTCAATAAGCAAATTTAATACTACTAATAATAATTCTTAGCATTATTAAGTATTTCTTGGCGAATGATAATGAGATGCGTTAATTGAAGATTTCGTCTCATAATTTTGTGATTGATGAAATTATTTTTAATTAGAGCCGCTGTGTACACAAGAATTGAATGCCAGTGCCGCTATCTGTCTTAATCAATTTGCCAATCACAAGCATTACAGTACAACATTCAATAGCCCTAGTATTTAATCAAAGCAGGCAATTATACACATTAAAGTACACGAGATTTTAATTAATGTACTGATTTTGTAGTTAAGCATTTTCTGTATTAACTTTTTTTTATGACAAAAGTGACAGCAAAGAGCGATTGAAGAAATCTCAGTTGAACTCCACATGCACTTATCGCACTGCATGATGCACTCGCTTACTTATTTAGTTGACTACTTACATATGTACATATTTCTATCTACATCATACTATACATACACAATTGTATGCATGTACATTAGGGTGCATCACCAAAAATGGTTGCGGCTTTTCCACCGGAATTAAACAAATTTCTATATTTAAGGCTTCCACTGAAATATTTCGGAAAAATATTAAAAGCTCAGTTAGTCTATACTTAACTTAACTTAACTTATACAATACAATACGTCAATTTGGCTAGAAGCGAAAATAGAAAATATTTTGTTTTTGTATTTTCCTTTTTAACTGATTGTCACTTGGCCGCCCATAAGCCACGTCAAAAAATGCCTAAACAAAAATATATTGCGCTGGCCAATATATTTGGTTAAGTCTAGACAAACTGAGCCTTTGAATTTACGTGAGCTGTACTGATTTGAAAATACCTGCTATAATCTTATTATTTTGATTCGTTTGATAAAATTTTTAACCATTTTTATAAATTTAAAATTTTATAATTCCGATGGAAAAAAGTACCGATTTTTTTTATGGAGAGTGATGCACCCTAATGTTCATACATGTATTTGCATATGTAAGTAAGTACTACTTGTATGTAAATTCATCTTTCATAGATTGTGTATTTGTGTCCATTTTCGCCTTTTCCCACCAACCCAACGGCAACAACTGCCGTTCATTACCACCAAAATGACTTAAACGTTCGACGCCCTGCAGGCAAAATTTCATGCAAGTTGTATGAGTACACACTTGCTCCTATGAGTACCTACCTCATCTACTCGTATGCACCGCTGAGCATAACAGTGCTCTTCTTCTTCCGTTGCCACAGGGATCACAGACATGGTGTTAACGTTAGAATGAATGTACACACATATGTAAATATGTCTGTAGTTGTTAGGAAGACCGGAAAGAATTTATACGTGTAGTAGACAGTCCTGCAAGCATGGGCATAGTTCTCAAAAAGCAGGCACACATACAGGGTGACTATAAATATATAGAACGCACTTTTGAATTATATTAACGAAAAGCTTCCGCTCCATGGGGCCTGGGTTCAAACCCTGGTCAAAGCAACATCGCAAAAAAATGTAGAAACAGTGGTCGTTCCTCGACAGTCAATGGCAAACCTACGAGTGTATTTCTGCCATGAAAAACAGCTTCTCATAAAAATACAATCGCCGTTCGGAGTCGGCGTACAACTGTAGGTCCCTCCGCTTGGTGTGACAACATTAAGACGCACGTCACAAATCGGAGAAGGAGCTCGGCCAAATACTAACATATGTTTAAGCGCCAATCTATTATTATTATTATAATGAAAAGTTATCAATTTCTAAACTAAAATTTAAATTTCTCATTTAAATGTGTATGTGTGTCTAAAGTACTTGTACTAAGATATTGACCGCATAGCTATAACTCGGACTTCAATACACTCAGAAAAATGGCAGCTAAAAATATGTCTCTCGACACATGAAAACATATTTAGTTGACATAAATAAACTCTTTTCTCAGTGTAAAGCTCTCAATGACTATCAAAACGGCTGCTTTGAAGATAGGGCACATACCGCGGTACTCCACATATCTAGTTATTATGGATTTTATGACTCAGGTCGCCCTAGGTTCCGGATATAAGGTCACAGTATTATGTGATCCCTCACCTGAGTTTCGTACGGTCCCTTTCACTGAGAAAAGAGTTTGATTACTTCAACTAAATATACTATATCTCTCAGCACTTGATTTGAGTGTAGTTACGAAATTTGTCTTAAGAGAAATATATTTATATATTAAATTTACATTGACAGTTCCAAAAAATTAAAGACGTTGCCGTTTATTTCTCTGGGAAAACGACAGAACTATTGTAGGAAAAAAATTCGCGCAGAGAGCGGATGAACGTATATATTTACAGTCAGGCAACCATAAAGGCCTCACTTTAAAATATGTAGATATGTACTTGATATGCATGTAGCTACTCGAAAACCATTGGAGAGCGTAGGAAGTCTAGCAGCCATGGCCAAAACTATTCACCTATATTGAGTCGAACGACTCAGAGGTGATGAGAGCAGCGAAAGAGCTGATGAGCTAGCCAAAGAAGGCGTTATTCTAAACACCTCAAATCAAACGATTCAATGGTTTTTACCTTCCTTTTATTAGCTCGGGATGTAACTATGTAATATTGATGCGCCTAAAAGATGCAGCGATTTCTATTCTCAAGTTACATACCTGATGACAGTATGAATGGAAATTATAATAGCGAGGTTTTAGGTTTTAAACTATAATTTTTTGACGTAGAATACGTCTTACCTTAAGGTATGGGGGCTATGTTCAAATGTTGTAGTTGTAATTTTTAGAGCTTCACAAAAACGCTTATTGCACGAGAACTAATAAAGCGATTTCAAAGAAAAGTGTGGCGTTTCAAAGATAAAACTCCAAACCTGTCGACAGATTCATTTTTGTAAATAACCAATTCGGTTTCTGTCGTAAAAACAACGGTAAACATTGCCTTATTTTGGGGTCAATTTTGAGCCTTTAAAGTGCTCTAGCAACTTATTGTTGGCATATATAACTTTCATTTTCGGGATATAGGTTCTTTGGAGCAGTAGAAATATTATCGGGTACAAATTTTATATAAATTTAACAAATATTGAGCATTTTAAGGCAAAAAATTATTGAAAATATTTGCAAATTTTTTTCATTACCAAAATGCTCGAAAACCGCTCAAATGATTTTGTTTTTGTTTTCTCTAATCAAAAATTCAAGAGTTTTCCTTTCGTTTGGTATATGGGAAGTATTGGTTGATATCTTCTATATATGTTTATTTTATTCAAATATATGGGCATAAATGATTTCCCATACAAAATCACTTCGTCATCACTTTGCAAACACGTGCATGCATTGGAAGTGTGGGAAGGAGACAAAAAGTATGTATGTGTGCGTAAGTACATATTTCGGTTTTTGATAAACAAATGGACCAATATTTATAACCTAATCACAGCGTATGTACCCGTACATATGTAAATACATACATACGTACATATGTTGATTGCAGTTAATGTGGATCTGGCTCAATTTTTTAGTAATCTATGTATGTCTATACATATGTACATACATATATCTATGAACACATGTATGCATAATACGCGAAAACTTTTTGAAGTGAAACAACACTTGAAAAAGACCAATCCAAGAATAAAAGTAAAGGTCAGTACGTACATAGATAAAGATAAGGATAAAGGCAAAGGTAAAAATAAAAACAAAAACAAAGTTGCGCAAAGATAAAGGCAAAAATGAAGCCCAAGGTAAATTTGAACACTTTACTTATATAAGGGGAACAGGTGAAGGGGAATATGTATATGAAGAATATGATAAACATAAAAATAAAAACAAAGATAAATATAAAGAAAAAGATGCGGATGAGGATACCGATAAAAGTATAGATGAAGATAGAGGAAGAAAGATTCAAATAAAGGTAGTTGTAGAGAAAAGGATATAGATAGAGGAACAGAGACTCAATCTGGGAACTATTTCTGGATTTTAGAGATTTTCGGGATTCTTGGAACTTATCGATATAATAACCGATATTTTGTCGGTTTTGTGATCGATTTTGTTATGGAAATTTTTATCGATATTATTATTGATTTTGCTATCGATATTTTCGGAACTTATCGATATAATGATCGATATTTTTATCGATTTTGTTATCGATATTTTGATTGATTTTGTTATCGACGTTGTTATCGATTTTACTGTCGATTTTATTATCGATTTTGTTATCGATATTTTTATCTATATTTGTATCAGTTTTGTTATCGATATTTTTATCGATGTTGTTATCGATATTTTTATCGATTTTGCTATAGATCTTGTTGTCGATATTTTTATCTATTTTGTCATCAGTATTTTTTTCGGTTTTATTACCGTTATTTTTAATCGATTTTTCTATCCATATTATTATCGCTGTTGTTATCGATATTTTTTTCTTAGTGTGTACTTTCGCTTTTGACTTTGATATGCTCTTAACCATACCACGTATTCTACGTTTAAATTTAGCGGCTGTATCTCAGATACAGCCTGCAGACCAAGACGAAGGCGCTGGACTGTTCCTTTTTCTGTATGAAATATGACGACGAAATAATGTTACTCATACGCCATGTACGATCAAACTTTAAGGTAATTGATTACGCGAAAGTGATTTGCATGAGTGAAAGTTTTTAAGAAAAAAAATTTTACGAAAATTGATGAGCAAATGCATTTGGATATCAACATTTTATATTAAAAAATAGAAAATTTTGTAGAAATACGGTTTTGAAAATGTATTCGATTTTATATTTTAATAGTGTTTGTGAAAAGAAAAGTTTTATATAAAAAAGGTCCTAATAGGCCCATATATCGAAAGGTTATGGGCATTTTTTTCAAACTCCATATCTCGAAATGATAAAAAATTATGAAAAAATTGTGGATGCATAAGCCAAAAGGTGTCCGATTTAGTGTGAAATGTCCAATACAGATTTTAGCAAAAAATCAAAACTCGTTAACGTTATTGACATACTTATCCATATAGTTATCGATAACTTTACAGTTATCATTCTAAACAATCGATATTCATAAATACCGATATAGTAGTTATCGAAATAAAGAAAAATCATTTGTGTCCGAGGGAGGTTTACAGTATCAATAGAATATCGATAAAAAAAGGTTGTAGAGAATGATATCGATAAATATTCCTATGACATTTTTTAAATATTTAAAAATATATCGAAAATCTTGTCGGTATCAACACCGTTGTTGTTATATTTATTTAGATTTATATTTATCTAAGCCGATTACAGAGTCTATGCAGTATGGATGCTATAAATACTGTCAGTTTATTTCTACAAAACAGGCATGGCAATGATAAAGCAAGAGTGCAATTTTCCCAACCAAAACACTTTCACATCAAAAATGTCGACTGGAACGTTAAAATCTCTGATAAGCTTGAAAAAAAGGTTGTAACAAAATTATATGGCAGTTGCGATCACATTTTGTCTAACTAAAAAAAAAAACTATATGTACAATCAATAGACCCTGTACAGATTCACCATTTCAGAAATGCGCTCTCTTACAATTACACATCCACATATAGCTGTATTTAAAACGGGTTTACCTAACAAGCTAAACAATTCCACTTTTCTGCCATGTAATTTGTACACGAAAATCCCTTGGGCGATTTTAAGGCTCCCAAAGATATTCTATGTACTTAGAGGCGCATGTATGACGATGAAAAGGCTCAAATTAGTTTGCCACGCTAGACGGAATTCAAATTTAAACTTGTTGAAATGTGTATAGGAGTATGCAACATTGTTTTTTATTTACTTTTGAGGGCAAAGTGTAACATTTATATTCGTAACACTGGGACCCGCTGTCGTACTTTAGAGAATTTTCGATATATTTGGTATTACATAAAAATGAATAATTAACCTTTTTAGTCAAGCCTATTACCGACCGCATTCGAGTCATATTAAAAAACAATTCAACTTAAAGAAATAACAAATTATATTTTTAATGAGGTAAAAAGGATAACTCCATTTTAAATACAAGGTAAATTCAGAACCATTTCTACTTTAACACTAACACATGCACGCACATATGAATACCGTTATATAACAAACATGAATATTCGTCGCTCATTTGCGAGTGATGTAATTTGCTAGCAACCACAAACTCTGTCAACTTCTAAAGTCGATTATTCAAACATACATATATATATACATAGTACATATATGTATGTATATTCATGAACAATATGCGATATGCAAATAGCAAGAGGAGGTCATTGCGAAAAGCAAATGAGCACTTAGATGGAGTTACAAAGCGTAAAGTGTCATCTATCACACGTTGCATGCCACCACACAAGTTAGTAGAGAATTATATTAAAAACTTTTTTAGAAATTCATTATGGTATATATATACATATATATGTATGTAAGTATAGACATGCATATATGCATGAGCGCCTGCATTCACATAAAGACAACTCGTATTGAATGTCAATACAAATGCGGCGACATGTGAATCCTCCAGAGTAATAGAGCATTTGTCGCCCTTGCTTTACTGTATTCTTACATATGTGTTCAAATTCTTACATACATATGTGCATACATACATATGTATGTCTATATGTACTGCTATTTTTTATAACTTTATATGTCTACCCTGCCATAGGGGATTTTCGAATGCGACAAGCCAGTCAGTGTCAATAGCATTTGAGAGCGACTTACGTAAGTGCGCAAATGACTTAAAGAAGTGCCAAAGGATAGAAAAAATGGCAAGTTATAACATTTTAGTAGAAGAAGCTTTAAAAATGTGTAATCAATCAATGACTTAGCAGTGTTAAATTATGCACGCGATTAAGGCAGGTTAGGTCAGACTGGCATATGGGAATGGGGAAAAAGTTTGCGTTTATTGTAAGAGTACCACAGCAATGGCTAATCGGCTTAGTCAGGCATCCAGAAAATTCCACGTTTCATGCAACACTTTTGTATTTATTTCATTCACTTTTAGCCACTTTTAGCCACTTTTACTTTGTTCGATACCTGCCCGCAAAAAAAAAAAACACTGGCTGCAGATTTGCAACATAACCTTCCAACATCAGATTTAAGGGATCACACGAAAATTAATCTCATTACTTTGTGTCCAACGGCTCGACATTGTCCCAATTTGGACACTGCTTCGCAATTTGGTACTGGAAATATTAGAAACACACGGTCAAAAATTTGGGTTTAATTTTTAAACCGCGCTGGCACTACTGCCTTTTTTAAACTTTTATAGTCTACTTTTTAAGCCAGTCAATAGTTTTAATCAATTCTTAATATACTCTGGTTTAAATTTTAATCCAAAAAGTACGTGGTTTAAAAATCAAACAAAAATGTTTCAATACTAGTTCCTAGGTTTCATATATGTATATACCGAAATAGAGAATGTGTCGTTGATTCAAACTCAACATATGGAAGCACATTTAAATGCTTGGCTGTAGCTGAGTGTGCAAAGATGCTTGATACAATTAGTTGCTACCAAGGCTGTCAGGGTTCGATCCCCATCAGACATTTTTATTTTTTATTTTTTATTCTTAATTATGAAAATGTTTGGGTTTAAAATTTAAACCGAACTGTTTAAATTCTAAACCCAACATATGTACTCTTTTTTTTTTTTAAACTTGAAAGGCTTGTATTCCAAACTGAATTTAGTTTGGTCATATATGTAGGTAGTCCAAAAAGTTTTAAATTGAAACCGAAATTTTTAACCGTGTAGTTGAAACCAGCCTACAAGAGTTCTTGAGAAATTTGGTGGACCACAGTACATAAACACCTACATATATTACTGAATGTCGATCCTGAACCATCCAAAAAACTAAAACAGACAAAATGGCCAGACACAATTCAAAATGAAATGAAAGAAAAATGGGGATCAAATAAAAGAATTGTAAGGTTTCAAGTTACTTATGGCTAATGCTGAATACAAACTCTTAAGTTCGGTCAAAACTGCAGTAAAATTTGGTGAAAGTATAGAGCGGATAATGCCGGTGTAAAGGCTTAATAATGAGTCTGCGAAGTGAAGAAGGGTGTCTGGGTATCTGAAAAAATGTATGCGGAGACGTATCGACATTTCACAAAATAACTGCTTTTCTGGTGGGTCCTATTTAAGTGAAAAATTATTTTTACGATTTGTAATTGTCTATAATTAAAAAAAAAAAATCAATAAAGCTGTGCCAGGGGAAACCTTCTGCTAAACCGTACAATTTAGTTCTGTGTTATCACTCTAATCCTTAACATAATTTTTTCCCTTTAGACAAGAGCAAGCGTTGATGCCGTAACTGTCGTTGAAGCTTTTTACTTAGTACTATAACATTGTCTTATAAGTAACTGCTTTTTTCACAAACAATTTTCTCGTCTTTCTAGCTCTGCGATGTCTCATTGGAAGTGGGTGGCGAAACTATACAGGCGCACAAAGTGGTGCTTGCTTCGGTGTCACCCTATTTCTATGCCATGTTCAATGGTGAGTTGCATTATGTATGTAGCTTATGAAATATTTATTTACTGCTTACCTCTACTGAATACAAAGTACTCGTACTCAAGGCTATTTAAATATTTTTTCTTATTAAACCGACTTTTATATTTTCTTTTCCAGACGACATGCTGGAGCGCAATCAGGGTGCCGTACGTTTGCACGATGTCGATGTTACGGCGCTACGTCAACTCATCGATTACACCTACACCGGTGAGATCACCATAACCGAGGACAATGTGCAGGTGTTGTTGCCCGCCTCCAGTTTGTTGCAAATTCATTCAGTACGCGAGGCATGTTGCAAATTTTTACTGCGACAACTGCATCCATCCAATTGCTTGGGTATACGTAGTTTTGCTGGTGAGTATAAATGTGTGTACGCAGACTTTACATAAGATTTCGTTTTGGAACTAAAACTTTTTATGGGTCGAAGAAAAAATTTCGTGTTAGAATTATGCATTTGCTTGCGCAACTTCTATGGCATAATTACATGTGTTAATAACTTTTGTGGGTTCCTTTCCCTTTGACGTAGCAAAAACGAGAGACAATGGTTGTAGTTTCGATGTTTGGAAAGTTTGAACATAAGTTTAACTTGCCAGTGTATTTCTGTCATGAAAAACGTACTCATAAAAAACTATAGGCACAAAGCAGGCGACCTAAAGCTGTGTGAAAACATTAGGGCGCATACCGCAAATATCGCACAAGGCGCATAGTAGGGAGACCATTAAAAGAACGAAATATGAAAAGTTGTTCCTAGGGTGTATAGAATATTCCAGTAGGTTGGTTGTGGTAGTTACTTAGAACCGTTATTTTTATCTTTCAGGTTCCGCCTAACAGATAACAAGATATCGTTTTTTTTTTAGGCCGCCCAAAAGCGGCATTTCGTGTGATGCGGCTATAAAAATCCTGTGAAAAATATTGCTGAATTCAAAATTAGTTGCTTAAGGCCAGCGATTTTTTAACTAGATGACTGATATAGTTTGTATTGAGCGCGACTATAAAACTGCTGAGGTTTTTTTTTAGAGATTAGTGTAAATACCAGCGGTGTCACAGAAGACTTTGAGTTTAAATCAGCTCTGTCAAAGACTGTCGCTCAATGAAGCTAGAACCATTTTGAAGCTGCTATGAAGCGTAGGATTGGTTTTACACCTACAATATTGGTACCTTTTCTGGCTAGCTCATCGGCCGTTCAATATCAG
>NW_023458561.1:59253837-59336765 GCF_013731165.1 Rhagoletis pomonella | reverse complement strand
TCTTGTAGGTACTAGTAGTCGATGTATTAATTTACGTCAGTGAAAATTTGCTTTTGCTTCATAGCAAACGGTCTGCTGTGCGCTGCGCAACTGTGCCAACAGTGCTGCCCGATTTATCACTTTTCTTTTGCCTATTTGATCCATCAAACCAACCAGATTTGACTGCAAAAATTGTAAAAAATGTTGTAGATTAGCAAAAAATTAGAGACTTTCTGATCAGTACAATGATTCTTTTTGCTAATTTTTCACAAATTTTTGCAGCGACATGGACGGAGGCAATAAAAATCGAATGTAAAGTGCAATAAGATGATGCATTTTTTGTTCATGTTTAACTTAAGAAAATAAATAATTTTAAAAGCCACCAAATATGAATTAAAACACAACTCATTTTCAAGGCGCTTTTTATTTTATTTTGCTAAGGCAGTTATATTGAGTTTATTTAGTTTTGCGCTTCTTTACTACTTAATTCATAAACTCCTGTGGGGAATGGCGTTGAGAGAAACAAAAGAGAGAAGGTCAGAAATAAATTAACTATTAACATTCCAGTCCGTATACGTTCAATTGGTGAAAAACTAACAAAAAATAAATAATGCTCGCCAATAAATGTGTGTAACGAAATTAAGCATATATTTTGTTCTGTCTAAAGAACTCAAAACATACATTTCGGAAAACTTTTAAAGCTTAAAAACTAATTATTGTAAGCCTGAAATTGTAGCATGAGTTGCCAATTTTTTGGAAAATGCGAGAATTAACAAAAGTGAAAAATTTGTTTCGCGATAATGCAACAACTGCGAAAAAATATTTGACAACGCAAAACAAATTTTTCAGTTTACCTGTACTAAATGAAAATTTAAAATCTTCAGAACATGATTTTAACTGTTTTTTTTGTTAATCCTAACATGGAACTGTTTTAATTATTTTTCATTACTGTTTCATAAAAAAACAAAATTATTTACTTTTGTAAACTTTTTCAGTCATATCATCGAAGCTAGAATCTTGAATGTTTAACATCAAGCTATCGGCAGAGAGGTAGACCTTGTTCTGTGAGCTAGCGATCTAAAAAAAGAAAAACAAAGAAAATTTAAAATAAAATATCGTAAGCATTGAAAATAAGAGAACTTACAGTTCTTGCTATACTTTGAGCAGCGCGAATTTTACGCAATTTCAAGTAGGCGGGATTTTGTTTTACAGCAAGGCCCAACATTTTGGCTGCTTCAGCCTCACCCTCGGCTTGCACAATTTTCTGTTGCTTCTCTTGCTTGGCGCGCTCAACAAAGAAGACTGCGCGTTGTGCTTCCTGCTGTGCAACCTGCTTGGCTTCAACTGCAGCGGTATATTCCTTGCCGAAACTCAGTTCAGTGAGTGAAACATCATCAAGAATGATATTGAAGTCACGTGCACGCTCCACTAATTCTCGGCGGATAAGCAGCGAAACCTGCAAACGAACGATGGCATGAAACAATAACTAGTTTTCGATGTAAGCTACAGAGTAATTTACCTGCTGACGTTGTGTAATCAATTGTGAAGCATTGAATTTGGCCACCACACTTTTTAGCACTTCGTTGCAAATTGAGGGCAAGACTTTCTCATCGTAATCGACACCAAGCTGACGATGCAAGATGGGAAGACGCAAGGAATCAGGACGAGAAAGCACACGCAGAGAAATGTTGATCATCTGTAAATCCTTAGAACCAGTCGGTGATGAAATCTTACGAGGACGAGAGCGGATGTCATATACAATTGGATATTGGAACCAGGGAATGCGGAAATGTAAGCCTTCAGAGTAGATCTCATTCTGTATACCCCCAAGACGGCTGAAAATGATAGCACGATGACCACCATCCACTGAAAATTTTCATAAACATTAGCTACATACATATATACATGATCAGTAAGATCTAGAAACGCTTCTAAACGGCTTGATTTGTGGTTATGCAACCGGTTGGGCTCGCCCTCAGCCGGCTCTTGACAAAACATTAATCTAACTTCAAGGTTTAAAAATACATCTAGGAAAGTTTATATATGTTTAGACTGCAGTTCATTTAAATGGTCTGCAATTGTACCGAAACGTTATGAAATTACTTCGGCTCGTTTGCAATGCAACTGATAATGGCTACATTGAGGTTATGTCATCAACATGTTTTTATACATATTTTATATGTTCTAATTCTTTTAACTTATTAAGAAATTCATACCTGTGTATAAAGACTGATTGATAGCGTAGGCAGCGGCACCAACTGCCCCCAGCAGCTTTAATCCCACGGATAATCCTGGTGGACCACCTTTGCCGAATTTTCCAGCCAAGTCATTTAGTTTACTCTGTGCCATTGTCAGCCGCTGTTATGAGCAGAAAGGCGCAAACGATTATTTATTGTAATTTATAAGAACTTTTGTGGAATATACTTACAGTTAAATGCAATCACAATTAATTATTTTATGCAAAGAAAACCAAAAACTTGAAAAAGTCCGACTGTAAAATTTACCGCACTGAAAAAGTTTGACTATTGAACTAACCAACTCAGGGTTGCATAGGATCTGTAACCTTAACAGTGGTGTACACATGCGTTGCTTTATATCCAATAACTCCATTCAGATCACCCATAATGTATGAAATAAGAAGGTCGGCATAGAAACTAGTCCTTTCCGTCCGATCAAATATCGCGACTCTGGATTTCGTCCATTCAGAGCGCCTGCCGGTGGAGAAGTTTGTAAGAAGCGGCTTGGAACCAAGTCCTTTCCAACCGCTCAGTTGTGGCGGCTCTGGAAATTACACTCTTAGACCACATATCGTATGTGATATATTTACGGTACTGCTTGAAATCCCGTCCATTCCAACAGCATCTAGAATATGCTATCTTAGTTAAATATACATACTATTATATAGCTTAGAAGGAAACGTGTAACAGGTTAACTTATTTTAAGCATTAAATTTACCTCAACTTTTATTATATATTGCAATACATAATTCAAATGTATATACGTGAATGTATATAGGTCAAATGACTGTAATAAATAAATAAATAAAATTGTATGTTTATTTCTCGCAAGAAAGGTTTGAATATATATATATATATATATGCAAAGAACGTAAATGATCTAACAAAGGGAACAAGCGTAGTTGGCAGAAACAAAGAACGTAATGTACGTTACGTTCGTTATGTACGTATTACGTTCTTCGGTAAATTAAACTTGTTGCATGTAAAGGTATGGCAACGACGCAATCTAATTAGAACATTTAATTAGCATCTCTGCATTTTCGGAGTGTGTGTCAAGTCAATCTTTTATTTTTCGTTTTTCCAAAAGTATTGTGATGCTTCTATTGTCTTGCATTCGCGTTTGTGTAAATATTTTAGTGAATCTTACTAATATTTAGGATTATTTATCGAGAAATAATTACTTTTCGTAACAATTAAAGTAATTACTTAACATACGGATACAATGCAATCGATTGCGTCTGGTGAAGCGGAGCCAAGCAATGGCGCGGCGACAGATGTATCATTGCGTTTCTATTCATTCTTGCCATGCACACTACCGAAAAAGAGTGAGTAAAATGTTGTTTTATTATAAATTAATGTTTCAAAAGCCATGTAAACCTTTTTATTACAGCATTTACAAGCCCCAAAACAAGTGGTTATTGTACAGACAATAGTGGTGTGCTTGTGATTAACGATAGCGATGATGAGGGTTCATCGACTATATCTGCTGTTTCAGAGCCACAATTTGAGTTTCTGTGCGAAATTGATGTTGATAAGAACATCGCGCTACCTCGGCCCATAGAGCTTAAAGTAGAGTGTAAGAAGGAGCCTGAAGTAGATTTTATTGAAGTTCTGCAAGAGAATGGAAAACAAATAAATGAAAAACAACAATCAATCCACAACGCAGCTACAGCAGATTATAGTGATTGTGAGGATGAGCTATTGGCATTGTGCAAAATAGAACCAGTATGTGACCTTAACGAGGTCTTGCCAAACAATGCATCAGCAGAACATGAAAATCACTACATCTACTTCACATGTCCCCAATGTGGCGAGCGTCACGATTCACATCCACACTGGCGACGGCACATTGTGTCGGCGCATCAGCTAGGAGATCAAAAAAATTGGAATTTTAAGCGACGTCCCAACAACGAATTCGAATGCTTTAGCTGCCGTAAAGTATTTACACGTTGCACACTGAAGACATTACAGCAGCATCACTTTACACATTTGCCACACAAAGTGTACCATTGCAAGTTGTGTCCATTCGAAGAGCACAGCATGTTTTTAATGATATCGCATATTATGCTGCATAAGGAAAAAGATGCCAGTAACAGTGGAAATGCTAAAAGTAGTAATGGTGCACCCACAGCACGCGAAATTGCCCTATGGGAACATGAGAGTCGCGCCTTGATTGCATACATTTGTCCAGCTTGTGGCTTAACGTTTGATGCAGAGGATGCCTGGCAGGCGCATATAAACTTCAGGTAAGTAATAAGATGCATTTATAACGATAATTTAAAAGTCTGCAGTTACTATATTGACAACAAAAGATTTACCTTTTGAGATGTCTACTCCCACAGTTCTTTAATTTCCTAATATGGCAGTAATTTTAAGTACAAACGCCCGTTTCGATTTCTTTTTGGAAGCGGCACTTTAGTCTAACCATTTCACAATCAAAGACGTTTGGATTTCATATTTATGCTATTACAACACAGTATTAAAAATTCCCGAGTATTATATACATTGCTTATCTATAATAGTAATAATTTTATTGACGAATTTTGTACTCTTATCTCACGCACATATTTACCTTTTATTACCTCTATTACAGCCACAATTTCTTGGAGAAGACGGCCGAAAATCGCTTCGGCGATCATTTCAAATGTTCCGAATGTGCCGTAGAAATCTTCTCTCAGCATATTTCCGATCTTCAGCAGCATCTGTTCACACATTTACCTTACAAATCGTATTTGAAATGCAAAATATGCAGCTTTACAATTTCGCGCCAAAATTTTATGCTTTCCCACATACTCAACCTACATAAAGTGCATCTAAGTGCAGGAGCCGCAACAAAGAATAGCGATAATGTAATTACAGCAGACACTTCAACAACAAGCGGCATATCCCCTGCACCAGTAACAACTACAACTAAATCACCGAGAGAAGAAAGAGTATACAATAGTCGTTTATCATCTGGTAGTTTAATGGACACAAGTATGAATGCAAGTACATTGAACGCATTGCGACCAACTTCGAGAACCTTCAATGAAACAAATAATGTAAATAGTCGTAGAGTTTCCACGCCAAACACACAATTCAATAACACATATGTTCGAGATCAACTAATGATGTCAACAAAAAAAGGCTCTTTTACTTGTAGAAAGTGTACTAAACATTATATGTATAGAAAAAGCTTCAGTAAGCATATACGCTACTGCGATCCAAGCAACACAACAATTTAAGTGATACATACTTGACAACGCTAAGCGAACACATGCACCCGCGTACATATGTTTGAAATGTTTACACTGGACATAAACTCGCGCAGTAAGGAGTAATAATAACAATTTTATCTACATTCCATATTTGTTATTGTATTGGGTGAATGAAATTATTGTTGTGCACACACAAAAATCCATTTGTTTTTACACTTAGCACTATTTTGCTTGACAAGACTAACAGCCGCTTTCACCAGCGGTTTAAATGGAAATATACTTTTTATTTTCTATCGATTTCCATAAAAAATTAAAAAAATTAAAATCATTTTTCACCTAAATTGCTTTTCTGAAATTGGCTGTTAGAATTGTTAGAGAGAGCTTCGGTTGAGTTGACCCAATAATATATTTTTTAACATTTTAAGTTACATTCTGCTATTATTTTGTTTAAATAAATTAAGCGGGTCGAGTTTCTAATTATTTACTTATCACTTGCTATTTTAAGATTTTACATAATTTTTTCATCAGTGAAAAAACCATTTACCATTTTTGTTTATCTAACAATCGTAAGCCTAACTCTTTACCTAAACTGAGTTAAGTACAAAGTGAAATTTTTTTTAAAATTATAAAACAAAAATGAAATAAAACACACACAATTGAATTTATAAGTAACAAAAAAAATATACTTTATTCCTATATTACAAATATGTATAAATACTAAATAATTCGAGGATAAAATTTTACAAGTATCTAATTGTATGCATGTATTTAATTACATACATATGTGTATATGCAATTTTGTATCAAGTGTATGAATAATACGTATATGTGAATATGTATATGATTAAAATAACCTAATCTAAATCACACCGTGATAAACTTTAGAAAACTAAAGACACACTGACAAGCCCTGATAAAGGTATTATTGCATTGAGAAGCCATTAAATATTTTGTATGTACACATACATAAATATTCTGACATTATGTCACATATCATGCAAATTGCGACTCTCATTGCGTCCGAAGTTAGTATCCCGCAAGTAATGTGCTGTTTGGTCGTTGAGCAGTGACATTACAATCGGTTTGAGGCTGAGCAAAGAGGCCAATTTATATTTGAGTGTGACAGATTTTACCAAAGCCACCAGTTGCGCCAGATGCTCCTCCATAGCTGGACTGATACGATGGTGTTGCGCATAAAGTTGAAAACTACGTGTGAAATGAATATGAAGAAAAACATAATAAAAATTCAATTGGACTAGGTTTAGGTACTCGTACATACATACATAAATATATATGAATTTTCAAGGGCAAATCAGAAATAGACGAAAATAATAAAGCTCTTTCGCACAAAATTAGTCGGCCATCAAAGCTTTATTGTTCGAATTAATACATATAGTAATTTTATAAGTTCTCTAGTGATAGTATACTCCATACATACATACTATATACATATTATGTATGTACATATAGTTTTCAAAGTCAACGCCTAAATGCAACCTAACTTTGCTATGCCAGAGTACTTATAAGTAAACTTATATATACATTACTCATTTCACTGGCTAGATTGCAGATGAAGCGATTGCTATATTTTTCAGTTGATATAAATTTGTTTCAACTGAGTTCATAATTCAAGATGTTGTTTTGATAAAATAGTTTTAAAAAAAATAAAAAAAAACAATGTTTAGAAAAGTGTCTTTGTTTATCTGCATTGACACGAAAGCTTCTGTGTTCAAGCAAGAGTAAGAAGAATAATTTTAAACGTAGTCTTTATTGTTAATTTTTAACCGACTTCACAAAAAGGAGGAAGGTTATCAATTCGTCGGAATATTTTATTTTTATGTACCGCATAAATTTGGTACCACGTTAACCGATTTCTACAATTCTTTTTTTAAAGGAAAGTTATTACCTCACAGGTGGTCCCATTCTAATTTGGTTTAAATCTGATCATTGGATAATGAAGAGATTAACGGTAATCTTAAATTTTTATATGAGAATTGAAGTCGGTTTATTTTTTTTTTTTGATTACAAATTACTTGTTATTTCTGTGGTCATAAGCAATAATCGCCTAAGTCGAAAAACCTGAATTCGAGCAAAAACGTTTTAAACATTTGGAGATTGTAATGTTAACCTTATGGGAAAACCCAAATATGTTCGTACATAACTTTTTAAATAGTCTACATGGAACAGTAGTTGCAGAATACGATAGCATATATAACTCAATTCTTCCGTAAGTCGACTTAGGCGGTTATTGCTTATGACCACAGATTGATGGTTAGTGATGAGACTCTTGTAAAAAAAAAAGTTTAGGGGAAAAAACAGAGAAAGGTATCTTCATTTTAAACCAGTGTGCTTGTGTACTTTGCCTGACACTGCTTTAAACAAAACTGTAGAACTTAAAAAGCTGATAGACTTTACGCTTTTATAAAACTAAGGTATTGAATTTGAAGTTATTGGTCCTCCATTTTGTGCTGTGAGTCTTGATGTTGGGAGAGAGAGACCTATACTTTTACTTCGCTTCCGAATGGTAAATGATGTGGAGCTTTTTTATGACAAAAAAGCGCTCGCAGATTTGCCTTTGCCTGCTTATTGGCTAGCTATCTATTAAATAAAAAAAAAACTGTGTATGCTAATCAGTTTAGGAATTGATTCAAGTGGTAGTCTGTATCCTAAATAATTCCACTTTTGGGTGATCAGATCGACCCGGACTTATTTCTAGCCAAGGACTGACGACAAAGCCTTTCCAAAAATTTCTTGACGAATTTGCATGCTACTACAACAATGCCATTTTTAGCACTCAGTTTTTAAATATATTAACAATTTCATTTTAATTTCACTGCTCTGATTTCCATTTCCGTATTCAATCACATTTTCCTCTAACATAAAGTGCCACTTACCCCTTAACGGTATTGTCAATTATATTGTCGCTGACTTGAAGATATTGTAAATATTCTTGAAGATAATTCGTATGTCCAAGTATGATATATTGCGAGAGCAGCACTTCCGACCAATTTATGTCGTAGCCACAAGCACGGCTGAGTATTAGGGCCTGCGGTACACTGGAAAATAAATTATTATTATTTTTTTTTTAAGGTTATAGAGCAAAAAGTGAATGTTTAAACCGTGCGACAGTAAATTTTATACGGCAAAAATCATTACTCTCGCGAAACAAGGGGCCAAATAGAGTAAAACTGCGCTTTTAGTTTTTCTCTCTGACGTCAGAATTTTTTTTAAAGGACTTTCCAATTTCAAAGATATTAATACAATAAATCATTTAAAAATCTAGTACAATGTAGAATAACAACATGCGTATCAAACGAGAAACAAAATTCTTTGAAATGGAAAATAATAGATTTTTTTTTTTAGAGCACAAGGACGAATAAGTATTGATAACATCCTTTTAAAATTTTATCCTTGGACATCCTTGAAATTTTGCAATATTGATTTTTGAAAAAGTTTCATGTTAACGGCATCAAAAATTAAAACTTAATCAAAATATCTAGAAAATTTTCTGGAACGCAGTTTTACGGATCATCAAATTTTACTAAAATAATGTGCAAATTCGATTGGCGTTGAGATTCTTTATAATCTTCCTGCTTCCATATAAAAAAATTTCGTATAATGTCTCACTCCTATTATTTTGTTGAGCACTGTGCATTAACTGTGAAACAATTTTTTCCTTATTTTCTTTTAAATACATAATTATGTAATATTTTAAGCTTTGTAATTGTTAGCACAAAATTAAGAAGTTTAAAAAATCTTAAAAAAGACAACGATTTTGAAACAATACAAAATTGAACGAAAACCTGTACGAAAATGTATCGAGAAAAATGTGGTGTAACCATCTATTTATCAATAGAGTACTTTTCCAATAAACGTTTTAGATTTAGATGCTCGTATTTAACCTTTTTTTATTTATTGAAGCGGCTCTGGGTCACAGAGAATAAGAGCGAGCGAAAAACAGAGGGCTCTAATTAACCTACCCAAAATGAAAAGATTAACAATCTCTTTGAAAAGCAAAACAAGTTGGAGAAAGTAGACGAAATTGGAGAACAAACATTGCCCTTTTGTGGGCTACACAGCTGCAAAACAAGCAACTTGGGTGAAAGGAGCCTACCATCGATTACTACTATGGTTAGCGATTTTTCACTCCTAAGCATTTTTATTAAATAACTGACAGGTCTTTCTTATTAGATATAAAAATTAGATCGTTCTTGCTTCACAATAAAGACCTTAAGAAATGTGTTCGTGATTATGATAAAGCTACATATATATATGTATCTCAATAAAACTTGCTGTAAAGGAGAGAATACCTATTTTGAAAAAAAAAAACAAAAAAAAAACGTTCTCATGCTTTTCCTCTCACCTCAGCTCCGCATTGATGAGTTCACGAAATTCGTCTCGCGTCTGTACGTTCACCACACAAACGCATAGATGCGGCTCCGGTGCATTACGATCTAGAGCCTTGTTGGCCAAATCAATCTGCATGGCCATCATTTCCGCCAACGATGCGACACGTTGTGCCAGCAGCAGTTTATTGTCAAGCAAATAATTTTCGGTGGCATGCGTGTAAAACTCCATTGCCTGCTGTAGCAGTGTGAGCAAATCCGGTGTGCAACGAAGTTTGGGAATGAACGTCTTCGTTGGATTTGCAGACGTCAAATTGGCCATGGACAATTTTTCAGGTAGCTGTGCGCTACCCACCGCCGACAGATTAAGCACCTTTGCTAGCACTGCTTGTGCATCTTGCTCCCACATTTCGGCCAGCTCCTGATACATAAGAAAATGCAACGCCGTCAGCTTCAAATATTCACGCCCGTTGTTTGGACAATATTCGCGCAAATATGTGATTATGGCTTGTCGTAGCCCTATCGTTTTTTCTTCATCGAATTGTCCCAGTAGTGATTCAAATTGTTCATTCTTCAGCAGCGAATCAAAGCAGTAGAACATTTCGCGATAGCGTCCTATGCCGCTGAGCATGCGCACAATTAGCGACCAAGATTTGGCCTGCGTTAGCACGGCATTTAGTGCTTTGGCGCGATTCAACACATTTGCTATGCCCTCCATGGAGCATTCCTGTACGTAACATTGATGTGCCTTGATCAGTAACTCTACATATATGATGTTTTGCTTCTTGTGTGACAACACCTGCGCCGGTGGCAGCTTTGGACCACCTCCGGTCGAGGCGGTAGTAATCGGTGGAATGGAAGCGTTTATTTGGGATCCGCTATTAGTTGGTAGCCCATAACGACGTATGATTTCGGCAAGGCGCTCAAAGACCGTATTATGCTCGTAGGGTTTATTGTCTTGAAATTTACGATATGCTTTGAGTGCGTCACAGTATTCCAGTAAGCAATTGCCTAGCTTAGTTGTGTTGGGCACCAACTCAAGGAAAAGATGTAGATCACGATCAATGTTGTAGCCCCAAACGGGCGCATTCTTGATAGCGTTCTTAGATTGCTGATCGGCGGTGAAAATGTAGAAGCGCGGACGTACAATGGCGGTGGTCAATTCTGAGGCCAGTAGCTCTGCGATCTGCGGGAGAATTAAAGTTCGACCGATTAGAGATAAGAAAATATTTATATTTCCTGAAACAAGTCAAAGGAAGAGTCCATAATTTGTAGTGAGTAGGTTAAAATTCGACTATTTGCATAAAAAAGGTCTACCTACTTCTTGCGGTGTCATATGCAATGATGTGAGTATGTCGCTCACAACCAGCAATCGGTGCAGGCAACTCTCCTCCGCGACACTTTGCAGCAATACGGTTGTATCTTTAGTGCGCAGCACATCCAGGTACTCTTTGTCCAAATACATTGCGGCGCGATAGGCCATCACAATGCGACGCCCAATAGTTACACCATAAGTAAGCTTTGAGGCTATGCCTTGTATGGTCTCCAAGGTTTCACGCTTTTCCTTAGAGGGTATCTCCTCGAATTCGAAGGTGGAGCTACTGTCCGACATGTCGCTGCTTATTTTCGTTGATGAATATTTTCCTAACGAAAACGTTTACCTTTGTATTGCAATATTTATTTGAAATTTCGAGTTTACCTTCTCTTGTCAGCAGTCCACTATCCAGTGTACGTTTATTGAATTTCGCAAAAGAGCTTATCTCTATGTCGCGTAACATTTGCCGTTCCTCTGAAGACATGCTGAAAATTGTTGTCACTCCCTCCGCAAGCGCCATGCAAAAGACCACAAATCGTAGATCAATTGGTCGGCATTCGAAAAGCTCCTGCAAACGCAGCGACTCTACAATATCGCCTTTGTCCAGCAGCAAGTTGAGCAAAGATTCCAGTCGCGTTTCCATTTGCTTGGTTAAAGGTTGCTTTATACTCACATTGAGATCTTCAATACCGGCGAGTTCCTTCAATTCCAAGAAGGACTTATATAATACACCACGTTCATTCAACATGATCTGTTCGTAGTATTCAGAATGGTATACATCCATTTCAGTCGCTGTATCATCGTCCAGCTGCAAGTAGCAAATAATCATTTCATATTCAATTTGATCCCGGTCGAAAGACTCATTCGGAAATAGATGATGCTGTTTTATAACATTAAGTGCGCGTTTCAATAGTTGATATTTGCGAGCGCAGGGCTTCAAAAGCCGGCCAGCCGCATAAAGATAAAAGTTCACAAGCAGTTCCGGTGGCAGTGAATGTTCCGCTATCTCATCTTCGTAAAGCTGGAATGTGGCAACAGAATATGGCTCTTCGCCATCTCTTGTCTCAGCTTCCTCGAGCTTGCTGACCCATTTGGCATATACAATATCACTGATGGGCTGTTGCAATAGCGTTGCCAAGCGCACAGCCAAATCATATTCGCGCTTCTCGCGTAAAACTTCCAAAAGTTGCGTGTACATACGATTGTTGTGCAGTGCAAGTTGCTCAAAATCGATGGGATAACTTTCGGCCCAACCGGGACTTGTCTGAAGTGCTTCGAATACGGCATGCAGCAGACAAAAGTCCATCAAGCCACTCATGTCGCCCATATCGGAGCGACACATGCAGCTAATGAACTTCTGCTGATCCAACGTCGAGTCAAAGTTGTGTTGTAAATGCACGAGAAGAAGGCGTATGCTGTGCTGCATGAGCTCATCGCGTGGCAGTGTTGCACAAAAAGGCATCTCCAACGAATCGTTACTCCAAGCTAGCAGAAAGAGGCGTAGGGAATGCACATCTTCGTCATCAAAGCACCGCTTGTGTTGAGTGCGTTGCAGAAAACGGCATAAATGCGTGCAGGCATTGTCCTATATCACAAAGATTAAGCGGATATGTTAACCTTGCAATATAACAGGCAGGAAAAATTACCTTAAAGAAGATTCGGACGCTTCGTAGCAACAGTATTGTATCCCCTTGACGCACCGCAGTCTCCACCAGCAGCCAAGTCACTTTTCGTATATCAAGTGTAGCAAGTTTCAGCACTACGGTCCATTGATTAGTAGCAACAGCCAACCATACAAGCCACTGCCAATCGATGTTGGCCGGATTTACAGTGGCAGCTAGCACAGCCAAAACTGGCAGTCGATATTTCACGCAATTTCTGAGCAAGTTCCATGAGGTTGCGTGCACATGCTGATCTTGCATTAGTTCAAGGAACTTTGCTGCACTGTTAATGCGCTCCTCGTTAAGGGCGCTACTGCTGAGTAGTACAATTGCAAAAATGTCCAAACGTCCGCAAGCATCAGGTAGGAAGTGCAGGCGCTGTTGGCTGGGCGCAGTCCGGAATAGTGCATTATTTGGATCGTTGCAAGCCGAACTAAGCGATGAGTTAATAGTTTCGACCGAGGTTGTTGTAGGCTATTATAAAAACGTCCTCAGGGTTATAACATATATATTTTTAAATTCGGAAAAATACTCACATTTGCCTCGCCCTTACGTACGGGTTTCTTATGCTGACGCGAAAAGCTTGCATGACGCTTTGTTTGCGGTGGCAACTCACACAAAAATGCACGCAGCATATGTTCGCCCATAAGGCGAGTTTCAAAATGCTCGAGCAACAGTTGAAGCTGTGTCAGCGGCACCTCGAAGTATTGCAGCAGCACCAGCAACCGCCACCAATCATCGTCCCGAGCATAATACTGCAAAATCTTCATAGGCCATTGACGTTGGCCACTGCAGGCAACTAGGCGCATTAGCGCATGATAATCAGTTAAAGGAAAAGCAGTCGGCTCTTTCACAACGCTTTGAAGGAGTAGGGTTTCTATGCGTGCCAATAATCGCGAGTAACCTTTGGCGGGTGACTCAGCTCTCGTCGGGTACAACTCCTCCTCATTTTCTTCCAACAAGCGACACAATTTTAAGTAATTACGCAAATATTGCGAATCGTAGCCAAGCATTTCGATGAAGGCAACACAGTGTACCACCAGTTCAGAGTTATTGGCATATTGCAACGCCATTTCGGTAACAGTTTCGCATGCACTAAAGAGATGCCCCCGGGTCAGTTGGCCATACTGCTGCAAGTGATCCATGACAAGATAGTAGACCGCATAGCAGCTACGTTGTTGTTTCAAATAGTGAAGAAAATTTAGTTTATACTTTCGAGCATATTTCGCACACAACTTTTCATTGGAGAAGGATGCTATGCTGTCTGTTTGAAACTCTTTTGGTATTTCTTTTAAGTCAATGTGCTTGAATTTTCGCAGAAAGTCATAGGGTGTAGGCATGCTTTGGTTGTGTCCGTTACTGCAATTATTTGTTATACAAGATATGTTCGCATCACTGTTGTGAATAGGATTTCTGATAGGAAATGACTTTAAATATGGAATGTTTTGCAAAGCTGTTGTGGGCAAATAGCATTTCAAAGTTGCAACACTAGGTTCATTACTGAGAAAATCAAACAGTGTGACCAGTGGTTGCGAGCTATTGAAATCTACGCCTTGTTGTTCTAGATACACTTTGGTCGCTTGGAAAACCTAGTTTTGGTTAAACATTAATATTTTGCAACAGGTTGAAAATATTTAGATTTGCTTCAAACTTACTTTTTCAAAACCTTCCAGCTCATTTAGTTTATTTTCTTTAATTGCTACCAAAAATTTTAGTAGCGCCTCATCGTCTGGGAATTCTGGAAGCATTTCCTCAAGCTCGCGCACCTTAACAAAGTCTCGCAACATCAACATATGCAGCCCTCGATTAAGCAAAAAATGTCCGCTTGGAAGCTTTTCTAACAACTCCTGATTGCGCTCCAAACTTTCAGTTGTGCAGAGACGGCGCACTATTAATGCAACATCGTCTCTTTCATCGGCAAAGAAGTGCCCTGCAGCTGCAAAGCAGTTACGCAATGTTTCGTTTGGATTTTCTATTGTTTTTAGCGCGTATTCATACATTTCAGTTTCAAGTGTCCACTCGCAAAATAGTACTTCTAATTCAGTGTATTCCGGCTGTGGGGACTGGCCGCATAGAGTACACCAACGTACTAAATGCATTAGTTCAGCCGTTTCAACTAAATGACTCCACATATTAAATTTATTCAAACGACCTAATAGAAGTGGATTCCGATTCATGAAGTACAACTCCGCCAGCAAACTGTGTAGATATGACTCATTACAATGCACTAGTGTCTCGATGTTAACACGGCGTAGTTGCACTTTGCACTTAGCCAATAGTTCCGGACACTTTTGCAGCTGCTGCAGCAAATCCCAATAAAATTGCAACTCTTCCATATCACTCTCGTAATTCTGAGGATCTTTCTTTTGCAGATGATCCATTACAAGTTCACGTAGTTCTTCATCAACGCATTCGCAGGCGAACTGATAGTAGAAGCATTTAACGTCCCGTTTCACATTCAATAGCACCATTTCTGCTTTGCACACTAGTCGCTCAGTAAGCAGCCGGAGCACATAAGTTTGCACTACATCTTGAAAGAAGAGTTGGTACTCCGTTAGGGGCAGTTTTCGTTTGCGTGCCCAATACTCAATACAGAGATCAATGTTTTCACCTTTGGTGGCCACTTCTTTAATAAGCGCCACTTCACTAATACCAGTCCAAGATTTGAAGAGTTTATCGCGTTTAACCGTGGCACTCATGTTGTCGCCGAAAATGCTGTGTTGTTCAGGATAATCACTCGTCGGTCAACGCCAGTAAAATAGAATATTACATTTTCATTCACCCGCTGGAAGTGGTTTTCTTTGTTTGATGGGTTCAACGATTCTCTGGTTGAATTTTTCCGCTACGTATGCATGTAAATTCAAAGTTCTTATGCTGATAAACATCTAATGCTGTTTGTCTGCTTATTTTCCTCCAGTTTCCAACACCACTCGCTTTAATTAAATAACAAGAGCACTGAAATCGTAGACAAATGATGAAATGCAAAAATAGTTGTTATCAGCAATGCACCAAAATTTTAGCGCTGCTTGTATCGATAAAACGACGCCGTTGGATTGAGTGGTGGAGAGTTATTGCATCAAAATTACATGAAAATAAAGCTGAGTTGTAACAAACAAAGCAAAGATTAAATAAAAATCACTAGATAAACGAAATTGTTGTAGTTCAAGATTTCGATTTTAATTAAGTATTTGAATAAATTAATTACCCTTGCGATTATTTGCTTAGCAACGGCGGCGTAGTCTAACAACGTACATATGTTTTTTTTATCAGCTGTTGACATGCGCTGTTGCTCGGGCTGCCAAATTCCTTTTTATAAGTGTAATTAAAGGAAGGATAAAATGAAAATGTATTGGGATATCCCTTTCCATTTAATTTTAATTTTAGGGCTACACAAGCCACCTCGAAAGAAAAAAATAAATAACTATTAATAAATAGCTGTCACTTATAGTTGGTGTTTGTATGTTGTGTCGGGGGGATTTTGAGATTGCTGTAGTGGCCCTACTAAGCCCCGCTTAAATCGGTTAGTCCATCAGTCGTGGAAATCAAGGCAACTGACTCTAGGCCCAACAATCGCGCTGTTTCGACGATGTTGGACCAGAGGGTCAGAGGTCTTAGTTGAGTGGGATTCAGGTGGCATATGAAGAGGTGGTTGGTGTTGTGCGGGGAGACTCTACTTCTGGCAAGTCTGTAGCTAGTCCACTATGTCAAAATAGTTGTTGTTGTTGTTGTAGCAGCATACAAATTCCCCAAAGACTTTTTGGGGAGTGTTATTGGAGTGACAGTCCTTGGCCAGATATACATCTGGGTCGTTCCGGTTACGTAGACCCGACTGTCGTGGGAACGATGCCAAAATAGTCGCTTAAGGCGGTGATAAAATCTCTATGATTGCCGTGAATGGCTTGTCTGTACTTCGTTGAGTCCAATGGTATTCGAGAAGATGGGTGCCCTCTGACGTACCCCAGGTGGAGGTTCCGCTTCAAGCAAGTGACTCTTCGGGTGCTCGCGTCTGTACTAACCTAGTAAGAACTGCTTTCTGAGCATGGCGTGGTGATCCCTTCCTGGAAGTATTTGGTCATCAATGTGCAAGTGATATGCAGGCGGCATCAGAAGGTATCCTGTCGCTGTCCGCAGTGTGACGTTCTGGCAAGTCCATCCACCGCGTCCAGCTACCAAATAGATGCAGCATAATTCAGAACCGACCGGTAAAAAAAATACACTCGGGAGGTTTTCAATGTTAACCGAAGGGCACCGCTACTAGAAGAAAATATTTTGGCAACTTTCAAGTTTCGGGAAAAAGGGATTAAGTCGGGATTGCTGTTGTTGTTGCGCACTAATGCCTTCAACTGCTTACAGCTCAACTATCGACGAGATCGGACCAAAGGAAAAGTGTTGTTAGGTGTTGTTGTTGTTGTAGCGGCTACTAAGCCTCGTTTGGGTCAGTTCATCCGTCAACGGTGTCGTCAATTTCAGCTAGGGGGAGGCCCCGTGTGCGACTTCCACAGTGCAGCTGAGTGGGGTTATCAGGGCATGTGAAGAGATGCCGGGAGTCATGTGGCGACTCTCCACATGCCGGGCATTGGTTGGGCACAACCTCGTTGATTCTCCTTAGGTACGAGTTTAGCCTGCTGCAATAGCCAGAGCGAAGTTGGGCTGTTGTAGTACGAGTCTCCCGAGGCAGACAAAGTTCTGTCCGGTCTACGTTCGATGGTTGTGTGCCTAGAACGGCATTCACAGGGCGGGAGTCTACATAACTTGAGACTGATTCATATATTTGGAATGACGGGCTCGATTCTGGAAATGTAGGAGAGACAAAGTTGCAGTACGGAGTACGGTGTTCTGACAGTTCTTTAGTTTTATCCGTTGCGTCCTACAAGTTTCAGGTCCAAGGCTCATCCTTGATTGTGTATTGGACGGGAAAGGATCCGTGAAACAGGCAGAAAGGTATGAGAGATAGTACTTTACTTTTAAACGCAGGTTATAAATACTACATATTGCCGGACATCAAAATCGAGCAGTCGTCTGCGTATGAAATCAGTGAAATTCCATCCAGTAGCTGAGTCAGCTTCGAGGAGCAGAAGGTAAAGATTAGAGGGCTAATGACTAAACCCTATGAGATTGCTGGTTTAACTTGTCTTGGCTTCAACTTAATTTCGAAGGGGTACTAACGACTGCCGACCACTCAGAAAACTCCCCCTAAGCTCCTCCTTACCTGCTTCCAAGAAGGTCGCGAACAGTCCGGTTCCTCGTTACTCTCTATTCCCCTGTGGCTAGGTACCCACGCTAACTGGATGTTATTGATCACTCAAAGACTAAATCATTTCATAAGATAAGAAAGCCTTGAATATCACCTGGTTTTTACTTAGAACTACGATCCTCTCGTCTCCGTACCCTCTGTTTGTGATTGTCTCCGCACAACGATAGATAGCGTAGACTTACGCTCAAAAGATGCCAGGGGATATTTCCCCATAAGAGCAGAATTCCTGGTCCTGGGTCCAAGGATTCCAGCCCCTATTCCTTCTAAGGTCTTCGAGCCGCCTGTCTACTATCTGTCAGACCTCCAGATCCATTTCCAGGTTAGAAGCCTGTAAGCAGAGCCATTGCCCTAACTACTTTACTTTCAGTGCAGGTGCCATCAGTCCGCTTAAGGTTTAGATCTGATTCTACCGTTCCTCTGGCTAATGCTATAAGTTACACAAATATACATACGTACACATTTATTTATACTACGTAAGTCTGTATATGATCGTATATTTTGCCCATAAATTCCATTGAATCAACTTAGCTTCGCCTCTTTGTTATTGAGCTTCTGATCGCTTCGAAGGAATTTTTTAACCATATGTTGTTATTTTGTGGCATAAGATTCCTTCATACAGTTTTTATGCACAATATTTTTTAAACAGACCTCCCTTTTTTTCGATGCATATTAAATTTCGACACAAACTACTGTTATTCTCTACTAAACACTTCTTGCAATTGGGCTACTAGCGGCTGTGTAACTGTATCCGCGTGCAACGGTGCAAACGTCCTTCACAAAATGTCACAGCGCCTGACAGGCAAAGTGGAAATTAACGAATGTTGTTAGTATTTTCCTTTCACTTTTTTCTTTTTCTTGCCAACAGAGGTTGAACGTTGACCTCAACGGTGAATTGTTGAATATGCAAAGTTGTGCACAAGAATTGCTGCCTAAAACCAAATAGCGTGAGTAGTAGGTAATATAGATTATTGTTTAGCAGTAAATCATTCGCTAGGAATGCAGTAGTGACATGAAGACAATTGAACAATAAATGCTTGGAAACATGAGCATAAATGTACATATTATTATTTTTTTTTACAAATACATTCTAATTTTAGTAAATAAGCTTTTGATAACGTTTGAGTTCAAAGTAGTACTGCGTCGTATCGCCTGGATTTCAATAGGTCAATATCCTTAATCAATAAATCGAGTTGCGGTATAAGTATCGTCTGCTCCTTCATATCAATATCGCATTGTAATATTTAATTTAATTTAAGCATAGACGAAAGATATATCATTTTGCGTACAAATGATATCCATATTTTAATATTTCATTAAATGAATTTAACATTTGGACATGTGGCAACCCTATTCAAAATGTTTTCTATAAAGTTTTTTTACTGCTTCCTGTTACCTGATTAAATTTAAATCGGATTTTAAATAGGTGGCAACCCATTTCAAAAATTATGTTGAAATAAACTTTTCTTAACCTTCTTTTGTTAGATGTGACCTCATTTTGTAATGTTTTATGCAACTTCCTGACTAAATTTAATTTGAATTTGAAGCATTTCTTTACAAATAGTTTCGAAGCAAAGATCTCCTATACATACCTCTTTCGATTGACAGCATATTGGCTTATAAAATTGGAATTTACTTTTAAACAGGTGGCAGCATTCTTCAAAATATTTTCAAAATAAATTTCTCTTAACCCTTTGTCTACTGGCCGGATACAATGGACCCGAATGCGATTTTATTGTGTTCTTATATAAATATCTGATGCCTTTGAGCTCCGTAACTCCTTTACTTTGCTTATATTCACGTAGTCTATACTTTTTTGATAATGCATTTTTTTTTTTAATAATTGGTTTGCTATTGTAAATCCAGCAGGAACTACTAGCTCGGGTCCGTTGGACCCATATTATTACTTACATAGGGGTCCAAAAAACCTACACAGTAGGTAAAGCTAGTTTTCCCGCGGTAGACAAAAGATTAAACTCCGCTGGTGGCAACCCTCTCCAAAAGTGTTCTCGAAATAAATACAGCTTTCTTAAAACCTCTCCTTCTGGTAACCATATTGAAATATTGTTTTTAACTTATTTATTAAATCGTTTTTGAATTTCTAAACAGGTAGCAGCCACTTAAAAAAATATTTTTGATATTACTCTTTTTTAAATCTCTCTCGTTTGAGACTCATATCAAAATATTTCGCTTAGTTTATAATTAAAATATATTTTCGAAACAAATCGTTTTTTAGCTCCTTTCGTTTTACACCTACATCGTTGTAATATTTTATTTAGCTTATCAATTAAATGAATTTGTCTTTTGAAAAAGGTGACAACTCTCCTCAAAAAATGCCCTGTATATCAGTTCAGGTCAAGCTATTTGTATGTCAAATATTATTCAACAAATGTACTTACACTCACTTTAAAATTTTCACATATAACATATTAGTAAAATTTGTTTTTATTTGTCAATTAAATTACTCAGCTGGTGGCAACCCTATATAAACGGTTTCGCGAAAAAGATACAGCTTTCTTAAAACGTTTCTCGTCGTTTGAATTCTGTGGCAGCCACTTTAAAAATATTGTTGATATTACACTTTTTTAAAACTCTCTCGTTTAATACTCAAATCAAAATATTTCTTTTAATTAATTAATTAATTAGTTAATCGTTTTAAAATTGTTTAACAGGTGGCAACCCCTTAAAAATAATTTCCAAATAAATCGTTTTTGAACCCCTTCCGTTTCACATCCAAATCGTTGTAATATTCTGTTTAGCTTATCACTTAATTGATTTTACCCTTTGAACGAGTTGGCAACCCTTTTAAAAAATCCGCTATATATTAATACAGGCCATAAGCTATCTGTATGCTAAATCTCATCCAAATAACTTAGGGTTTACACCGGACAATATTGTCAAGACAATTATGTCAAAATGATGTGTTTGTTGTAAACACGGCGAATTCATATTACAACAAACACATCATTTTGACATAATTGTCTTGACAATATTGGCTGGTGTAAACCCTAAGTAAGGAGCAAGACAAATACTTAGACCCCTTTTCAGACACGTCAAGCCTTGATTTCAAGTCTGCTCGTTCGTAGGCGAAGGAGCTGAAACGAATGTACTCTTCCCCTCTTTTCTCACCTCCTTCGCCTACGAACCGAGCAGACTTGAAACCAAGACTTGACGTGTCTGAAAGGCGTCTAACACCTTCTCACTCAATGTACCTATTTACTTCTATACCACGCACTTTTTGAACACCCCTTGTACATACATACATACATATGTACATACATTTGTAACGTTCACAATCTTGTAATCAAGATAAAAATGCATACCTAATTTAAACATTCAGTTTTTGTTTTTAATCGAAACAATTCTTTGAATGAAATCGATATACCTGAATGACAGTAGTTATTTACATAAAATTCCTCACTCACTTTAAAGTATACGTATTAATATTTAAAAACTGCATGCCTGCATGATAACAAGATTTTGATGGAGATAATAGGAATAGCAGAAATAAATTCCCACTTGTGCAGACAACATTAATATTCCCACAAATGAAAATATACATACATACATACGAAGTTCACCCAAATTCAAGGCGGCAGCAGCAGCAGGAAGTTTGCTTGTAGCTACCTCCATACATTCATCTAATTAATTCAAGGTGGTCCCAAGTAATCATTCACACATTTCTTGCTGGTACATATTTAGTATTAACAAGTTTTCGCTTTTGTTTAAACATTTTCATGCCGGTGACAACGGCCCTACTGCCGACCCATTACAAGACAGGTAGATTACTTTGGCACCAACTTTGGTACCAGCTAACAACAATAAATCACTGAGCAAAGTCGCAAAAGCTGTGCAGAGCGGCGCAACTGGTTGGCGGGAAAAACAAGAATTTACGCCAAGTGTAGCAACAAACAACACCAATAAGTAAAAAAAAACAGAAAAAAATATAAACCAAAATTTTAAGAATGTCTTCCAAGAATGATTTGAAATTAGGCTTTTAGATTTTTTTAGCTGATTGGCTTACTGGTTGTTATTATTGCTCCCTTTTACATGCAACAATGCCTGTTTTTGTTGTTGTTGTGCGCGAGTACTAATTTGCCGGTGCTGCTGTCACTTTGAAATTACTTACGAGCACAACTTTGAATGTCACGCGGAAGCTTAAATGCTATTTAAGCTCAGCTTAGGACGCGTATAGGTCAATGGTGATGGATTCGCATGATGGAGTTACACTGACAACGAATGTGTGTATGCGTGTGTGTGTGTGTGTTTTGGTACATGTGTAGTTATGTGCTTGTTGGGAAGCGGATGTGCCACATGCGACCATTATGATAAATGAAAATAAATTTTCACACGCCAGGCGTGATTAAAAAAAAATATATAAACTCACAAAAAATGGCTTCAGCATTTTTTGTAGCGCTCGCATGTGTGTTTTATGTAGCGTAAATTGACGCACCTTTTTTTGCGTTTGCTTTGCTGACTGAAAGCATATGGTTAACATGCACATTAGGCATATGCTGAAAGGCCAACAAAAATAAAGTTTTTGTTAAAATTTGGTTAACAAAGTTGTTTTTTATTCGGCTGGCTTGGAGTTTTCCATACATTAACCGTTAATAATAAGTGTTTTTTTATTGATCATTGGAATTTTTTTTTTAATTAAATTTTTTCGAACAAAAATAATTGTGTTTTGGATTTTTATTTTCTTCCGTAATTTTAACCGTTGTAATGAAGACTTTGTTTTTATGACCGATTTAAATCGTTTATGATCTAAAAATAATAATAAAACATGGTCGAAAAAAATTAAAAATACTGATCAAAAATTGATCGAACAAATAAAAATATTCTTGATCTTGAAAATAAAGATAGAAATCCAATTTTCACGATCAAATGTTTTCAGCAGTTACAGGAAGAGCTGTTTTCGTCATTAATAAACCTTATGGAAGGTGGCGGCCGGGAACGACATATTATGTAAATTATGGAGAATCTAGAAAACCATTTTTGATCACAGTGATAATTCGGTTGGCATGGTACATACGTGTGTTTTTTTCGGAGTTCCCAGCGGGAAGTTTTTCTACCAAATTTTAACAAAACGTCATGACATTTAAAAAAGTCATATGCCTAATTTACATACATAGACATATAACTACTAGCCAGTAAAGCAGTGGCATAAAAAAACTTGATCAAAACAAAGCAAACTAGTTGCAAAATAACACTTAAGTAATATTCAAATGAAAAAAAAAAATAAAAAAATAAAAATAACTAAATGTATGAATGAAGACAGGCTGATAGTACAGCGCACTAAAGCCGCTGGAATTTACTCTGGTCGGTGAAAAGAGTTTAGCTAAGAACTTTATCTACATATAAATAAAATTATACACAAAGAATTAAGTTAAAAAAAATGACTGCTAATTAATGGCCTGAGCTTCAAAAGCGTAACACTCAGCGCTAAATTGAAAGCAAAAGAATTCACTTGAAGTGGTACCGCGAAAACTGGTTGTGTTGTGTGCGCGCGCATGCGTTACTGCTGCTGGCAAAGAGGGTGCAAAAAAAAAATAATAATTTTACGCAAAAAATATAATCAACTCAGCGGATGGCGTTAATAAAAACATGAAAATAATTTGAATATGTAGACTCGTGTTATTATGATTAAATATTTCTTAATACAACAAGTGTCAAAACTATAAGCGCACGATATATTGACAAGTCTTGACAATTTATTTTTTTGTTATTTAATTTTAGTTTTTTTTTTTCATAAAAATATTGGTTATTCTTTAACAGAAGTCGCATAAAGCCTAGTTTTAAACTTTATGCAATATAAAATAAAAAACTCAACAATATCAGAATTTTAATTTGATTTGTTAGAAAGATTTTGAGTATGCAATTTTGTATCCTATTAAATTTTAGTATAATAAGTTACGGTTTTTGGCAATTTTTTTTTTTGAGGTGTTGATCATTTTCTTCCATATAAAAAGATCGATCAACATACCCTGTATGGAAAAAAGGACAAAACCGTCGGCACAAAAAAAGGCCAAAAATTAACCCTAGTAAACTCAAGCTACATCAAACTTGCACTATATTTTACTAAAATTAAATTGTCTACCAAACCGCATACCCAAAATTTTTCTAAGAAATAAAGGCGAAAAGCTTGAAATTTTTATGAAAGTTTGTGGATTTTTTTCTAAATATTACACGAAGTTTTGAAACATGGCTTTATACGGTATTTGTTAAAGAATAAACAATATTTTTATAAAGAATAATTAAAATTAAAAAAGAAAAATATATTGTTAAAATTTTGTTCAATATGAGGTGTGCTTATAATTTGGACGCGGGTTGTATTTCCTCGTTGTGGCGTTAACTGCTTAATGAGCAATTGGCTTTAAATAATAAGGTTGTGAGTGACCGACCCAAATGGAACTTTGGCTGACAACCTAATTCAAGCTTTCGTATGAAATCAATAAGCACGAAGTTTAATCAGACTTGAATAGAATCGATTTGTGGCATTTGAAGCTTAATTTAATCTCACACAAAGCGGAGCTTAACACTACGGATATCTATAGGAGATAGCGTTCTATTATTTCTATTAAAATCCAAATTGATTTTTTTCCTGGATAATAAAGGTATTTCACAAAGTATTACCGTTTTGTGTTTTTTTTTATTAAAAAAGTTTTTTTACGGAGGCGGCCAAAGAGTTAAGGAAAGTTCATGTTAATGCAGTTCGCAATAATAAGCAGCGTGCTATCTTATTCAACGTGTCATATCTTAAAGTATTCAAATAACTAATAGCTTTTAATAAAAAAAATTCACAGTTAAACCGTTTTAAGCCAGGGCAAGCGATTGCGATATATCAGTACACTTGTCGGGTTTCATAAAATGTTGTCCACTTCCTCATCCAACTCAGTAAGCCAATGAAGGATTAAAACACTTTTTGTTTTATTTTCATCGGGTTGGATGGCTTTAACGAGACAGAACACATCAGCGTAGCGTAGTATCGGTCAGAGACTTGATACATTTATTTCTTGCACCTGGCTTATGACCGGTGACGTTGCTATGTGCAGATAATAAGAAGTGACTATTTTTCTCAAACGTGGAAGTGCTTCATGGGTAAAAATCTTCAGGCTATTTATTTTGAGGAAAATGGGAATGAGATTCACTTCTCTCTTGATGAATATGCTTTCGTATTTGCAATGCTAAAGGCCATGCAATGCGTGGAGGAGAATAGATGGAGAGGTAGGAGTTAACACATCTGTAGTGAAAGCAAAGCTGCATTGACCAAGTCTCTACTAAGTTGTATTAGAAAACAACGAACTAGTTTTACTTCGGATGCAAGATTACTCGAGAGTAGCTGATAATGAGAAATTTTACCACTTAGCTAAAAAGGGCTCAGACTAGGTAATCCTTGGTCCGCAACCAGTTATAGCTCCTATACTTTCAGCCATCGAGATGTAGATGTAAGAGATGTTAAACAGCGTTTGGAGGTTAATTTTAGTGCATTCTCATAGCGCATTTTTGCTTATTTAGCCTCATCTTTGAACTATGGACGAAGATCCGGGCTAACCCTATGCACTGATTTTCCTTCAACTTTATATCCTCTACTCGTTTAATGATTTTTAATTTTAAATTTTATGACTAAAAAAAATCCAGTACGTATTCATATCATTAAGTCAAAAGCCTTTAAATCCATTCGCTTTGCAAAAATAGTTTGTTTACATTAATGTCTAAACATGTCAGCCATTTGAATGATGTGAAATGTGGCGCTAGGCAGCCTATGCGCCAATATCGGCAGGAGGTGGAAAGTGCGCGCAGCCTGCTAGCCAAACAGGCAATCGGTTACTGGGCGATATAGCCCATCTGCTATAAAATTTGTGTCATATGAAAGTAAAGCAGCGGGTGAACGTGTCGTTGAAATATAAATAAAAATTTGCATGATGCACAAATTGTGCGTCCCTGTGGCATATAAATACATATATATATGTATGTATATGCATGTATGTATGTATGTATATGCACATATGCACATGTTTGTGCACAGAAGTTGCAAGTTGCAGGCTATTTCAATTTATATCATTTCATTTCAATTCATTTAATTTTAGTTTTTACTCCCGCTGCGTACGCAGATGCACAGATAAGCAGCCAGACGCAAATGGCAATGCTTGGAACAGCTCCAAATTTATGCCGTATGGGTTGCCGTAAGCACTGAAAGTGTTGGAATTGGGTCGCTTGGCAATATTGCAAAATATTTTATTAAAAAATAAGAGACACCGCTGCTTGTCATACATATAGTACACATAGATATACTATATACAATAAAAGTGCACTTGCATGTTTATGTATGTATGTATTTATGTTCATCTATGCTTGTACAGCAGTCCGATTTTAAAATAGTACAAACACTCAAACTTGTTTGCCATTTTCATTTTTATGCCGCTCGTATTTGCTTTTCGTTTTTGTTTTGATATTTTATTTTTTTTTTGGTAAACTTGCTAAGCAAAGAATGACAAAGTAGCGCAAAACAACAGCAAACACAGTTGTACGTACATATGTATGTCATAAAATAAAAGTAAAAAAAAAATTAAAAGTAAAAAAAAAAACGAAACTTAAATGGCTTGAATTCACTTAGGTAAGTGTTGCATATGTAAATTGAAATTGGGCGCACGTAGTTGAATGCCGTACGCAATTGCGCATTGTGCGGAATTGTCAAGTGTTTCCCACCGCTACGAAAACGCCGGTCGTAACTATGGAAAGTATTGAAGGGCATTTGAGTAAATATATACTATATGTATGTATGTGCGGAGCTTATGCGAAAGAGCTTAGTGCTTAAATGTTCCATGTGAGAATTTGTTTAAGAAACAAATTAATCTCGTAAATAGTACATAGAATAAAAAAAAAGATCAGTCCAGTGCCTTCGTCTTGACCTGCGGGCTGTGTAGGAGCCACTTCGATTAATTTTGTAGTTTATTTCATCCTGTAGAAATTTGTATTACTCTTACCATTTGCTTAAGTCCCCGCGTAATGGTAATGGTTATGATAACGGCAATGATGATAATGGTATTGGTAACAATAATGTTAATGGTAATGCTAGTGGTAATGGTGATGGTAATGGTTAGTTTTCGTATTTGTATTTGCGTTCATCCTCGTATTCCTCCGCATTGATAATACTTAATACATTAATAAATAAGAGCATACAAAGGTTTACGGTACAAAAATAATTATAGCCACATTAAATGATCGCAATTCATCAATTCCGCACAACATTTGAAACAAATCTTCACAATAGGGCTCTCAGCCTTACCACATAACACCAATGAAGTAATACAGTTATTTACAATTAGATAATAACAACAATAAAAATCATTTATGCACTTCTTAGCATGCCGCTCTATTTCACACACCTGCAGGCAAAATTACACATCTACATACATATACACGTTCGAGCATTTTTTTTATTTAATATCCAAAAGCGCACGACTATTCTTGTCTTGTCGACTACAATTTGTTGCCATCCATCCATCCAAATCTAGGTTACTGGGCATAAAGCGAGTTTAATTATTCTATACACAATAATTACGGTATCCTACAAATCACCATGCAATATTCAATAGATCAAGACAGCGCGATAAAAGCCCAACGCACACCTCCAATGCGGAGTAAAAGAAAAAAAAATTTTAAATGTATGTATGTATGTATGTATGTATGTACGTCCATAAATGGTATTACGGAATGTCGGGCTGTCGTTGGCACGTCGCATGTCGTTCCGCCCAACGGAACGCAACAGGAGAATAAACTGCCAGCCAGCCAGCCAAGCCAGCATTGGTAAACACTTGATTAAGCGCACTTGCAGCAGTGTCTAGCGTTCTCGTATACGACTCTGTGTTTTTGTGTGTGTACATACATATGTACATACTTCCTATTCGCTGTTATCGCTGGCTCATTTACATCGTCGGCACGTCCACGTGCCCGTAACATGCCACAATTTGACTGACATCATTTGGACGCATGTTTGATTGGTTGAAATTGCTGTGATGGCAATGGCGATGGCGATGATGTTGGTGTTCTTGCTGCTGCTGCTTTGCTTTGATCAACCACTAACAGTTGTTGTTATTGCTGTTATACTAGTAGCTGTTGCTACAAAAATAAATTAAAATTATTGGCATTTTTTGTCATTGCTGCTTGGGGATAGTTGCCGGTTATGCGACATTTTAATCATCAATTCGCCATCAGCGCCTGAGTTGCTGCTTGAGTATTAGTGTGTCGTTTAATGGCTGTATATATTTTTGCAGAAGATTTAGTTTAGTTGTTACTAGGGATGGGAGTTTTAAGCGGATTTTTCTACTATCCGAATAATTCGGATATTTGAATATTCCAACATCTGATTAAAAAAAATCGGAGTATTAGAATATTCGGATAACGGATATTAACCGGATATATGGATAACAAAATGTAAGGATATTAAGCGGATATTCGAATCCACAAAATCGCAATAAAATAACAATTGTTTGTGTATTAATAAAGTGTTGTATGATTATTTTGCAACTAGATTCGGTAATTTGAGTTTTGTGTTGAGAATTCATTCAAATAGAATACTAAATATCCAGATTTTATCCATCTAAACGGATACCTGAACGCATATCCGGATAGCCTAATATACGGACCCCCAGCTGGGGTCAGTAGATAACAGACATAGTAAATTGGGTTACCCTCAAGGCGGATTGCTTTCACTCCTGCATTGGCGTTTCGGAATTAGTTCCCTACTTGTCAATCTTAACGCCTCTAGATCTAAGAGAGGGCCTTTACATTCGAAAGCGCAAAGTACACCTTATAGGATTACCACTTGTCACCCAAAGCAAGGAATCGAGAACGCTAGAAGGGCGTGAGAATTTACTTAGGAGTAATGCTAGATAGTAAACTTTTGTCGGAGTCTCTAGTTGTACAAAAGACCTCCAAAACCTCGACAAAATTTAGCCAATGCAAAGTGGTATTTCGTAATTCATTACTTCTGTCTCTCCACAGCAATATTTAGTTGCATCGCATGTGTTTCAATCGAACAAAGGCTTGTATATATATCGACCAGACTGGATAATCCGGCCCTGAAATCCCTGGCAGGTTCCTTGACAGCCTACGGTCCATTTTTGGCCAAAAAGGTTTCGGCGTACCACAGTTTAGACCGAAAGAGAGGTGACGAGTACCCTAACTACCTAAGACCTTGATTGCCACCTAGCAAGCAGAATATTTTGTCCCTTGAGTAATAAATTTAAGGTTGATGGGGAACTCACTGCACTGCACCCCACTGACCACTCAGTCATATTGCGACGCGTCACACAGTGCCGCGACTCCATACAAATGATGGACAAAAATAGAAGGAGTGGTCAGAATTGGCTGAAACTTCACACCTAGAAGTATTATGCCCCTCTAATTTCAAAAATGAAATCGGTTTTTCCGTACCGGTTACTCATTTCGAGAAAACCGAGTTTTTCTTGCATTTTTATATGAAAATAGTCATTGTGGACATGTGTTGATATAAGTGGAAGGAGGCATCAGAATGGGCTGAAACTTTACACCTGAAAGGACTACATCACGGAAATTTAAGAAAAAAAAACGTTTTTCAGCATCTGTTACCATTTAATTAAAAACAAATTTTTTTTACAATTTTATAAAAAGGTAAAATAACTCATAATCATCGTAGACATATGTTCATAAAAACCGAAATAGTATTCAGAACTTGTTGAAACTTTACACCTAAAAGGACTAAGCCATGCTTATTTCAAAAATGAAATCGATTTTTCGGTACTGGGTACCCATTAAAAAAAAAAAGATTTTTTTTTACATTACTATATGAAAGACAAATAAGGCATAATCATTGCTGATTGTGGTGTTTACGAAAACAGGAAGGAGTCGTCGGAATTTATTGAAACTTTACATCTGAAGTGTCTATATTACTCTAATTTTAAGAAAGTAATCGGTTTTTTTGTAACGGGTACCCATTAAAAAAACACCGAGTTTTTGCACATGATTATTTAAAAATGAAATATGGCATATCATTGTTGCTAAGTGTTCAGAAAAATAGTCTTAATAGTCAAAATTCGTCTAAACTTTACTTCCTAAGTGAATACATTATGGTAATTTGAAAAATTAAGTCGGTTTTCCTTACATGTTAACCTTTAGAAAAAAAATTCTTTTGATTTCATTTAAAATAAAGCATAATCACTGTTAAGTAAGTAAGTAATAATAGCTGTTATATGGTAATAACATATAATATGTTAATAAAAACCGAACTAGTTGTTATAATCACTCAGTTTCAGAGTCCTCAGAAGAGGAGGAAGTGATCACTGATTCAAATGATTCCATGCTTTTGTCTGCTTCGTCACTTTCAACAATGTATTTATTAAAGCTGAGATCAGAACCCTTTAAATATTTGTTTCTCTGTTTTATATTTCTTTTAAATGCAACTAATGGATCTGACATGATTTGATAATATCAAACGAGTCATTAAATCCGTATTGCTTTGTACTCTTCCAGTTTTTCGAAAATGATTAAGCCGATATTTTCTTATGTTTTTGTGTGAACATTCTAAGGCTTCTTCTGATAATGAACCTGATAAAATAGGTGGAAATACAGATTAAGAAAATAAATGAAAACATAGCTTTAAAATCATTACCTATTGGTAAATCAAAGTATTTAATTACATCACATCCATGTACTAAAACTTTATGCACTGAACTTGGCATGTTATACCAACCATAATTTCTAAGGTATAACTCTCTTGTTTCGTTCAACAAAACACTAAACTCTTGGGTTTTTATTTGTTTTCCACAAGAGAGAACTCTTAGCACCAGAGAAAAATTATGGATTAGAGACTTATCCAGACGAGTAATTTCTGCGGCAACGTCAATATTTTCAAAAAAACGTCGAGCTGTGTTTCCATCATTTGTTGTTCCAAACCCTTGCTTGACTTGGTCAATTATCAAACCTGTTTTAATTTTGAACTCTTTTTGGATACGGGCTTTAGTTTCAATAAATTTAGCCTTATTTTCCATTCTGACTTGCCATGTCTTAAAAGGCAGACGGTAGGCTATGTGTAATAGACATTCAAAGAATCGAATCCAGCAATGGAGGGTTGATAACCCAAATTTATAATGATCTGGATTTGGTATTTTGTTTTGTTCAATATTATTCATTTCTGTTGGGCTTGCATGACATATGAAACATCTGCTTGAGGAATTGGTGTTTGTTAAAACATTAGCTACTGCACCGTCAATCATAGTGCAATGCATGATGTAGGAAACTTCAGCAATTCCCTTCTTATTTTTAAAAATATCACATTCCAAATCATTAATCATCTGAATTATTTTATTATATTCTGAATGAATTTTGGCTCCCATACCGTGATGCATATTTAAGTATTTTAATTAGCTGATAATTTTTGTCATTTCAAAGCACCCTGTACCTCTTAATATTTTTTGGCACTTTTAGCTTTAATTCAACACCTTATTTTTGAAAAGCGAACCAAAAATTTAGATCTTAGGGCATTCAGAAAAAGTATTGTAAATATAGATCAGCTAAAATAATACCAAAAAAAGGCATTTAGTCACTTTTTCAAAATTGAAAATTTTCAAATATTGGAAAAAGTTGGAAGAGATTTCGATTGTTTCTGTTAGTAGAAGGTCCAAACTACCATAACCAAAAAAAAAAATTCACGAACTTTCAAGATGTTTTTTTTTTTTGTCTCCAAAGTTTACCAATTTTCGGATTTTGGTATGTTTAATCATATATTTATTTATTAATAAAAAAAAATATTTGTATAAATTTTTTTTCCATGAACCATACATTTTTTGGTTTGTCGCATATATCTTTATCAAAGTGCAAAAGTTGATCTTGCTAGGAATAAAAATGTATTTTTAACAAATTTTTAACTGCGACCACTTTTATGTGCGAATCGCCGAAATGAAATGGTATGTAGAAAATAGGTGTACTTTGAGGGGGTGTGTGAGGCTGAAAGTTGTTTTTATCACAAAATAACTTATGAACTTCTCTTAGTTGGAGATTTAGCTGTAACTTGACATCAAAACATCTAAGTTTCAAGACAGTCGATTTTTGTATTTTTGTCCACCTTCGCGGCACTGTGCGTCAGCGTAAAAGTTCACCGTTGTCCTCATCCAACCTACTGCCTCCCATCCACTCTCCCTAGAGGGGATATTATTCCTGCTATCAGAGAGGAGTTTTGAGATTCAAAAATCCCGAGTCAGTGTTGTATCTGGTGGTTCCTAAGTGGTCCATCGATGCGGGCGGTCCTTTGTATCTGCTTTATATTTCTAACGAGCCTAGTCTTTTCTAGTTCATTCCACTAGACTTGGCTTAGGAAATTATTTATATCAGTAGATATACACATGGGTCGTTCCGGTTACGTAGACCCGACTGTCGCGGTCCAAAATTTAATTTTATTCGAATGTTTTGACTTCTCGGCTAGCAGTTAAGTGTTTGTACAGGTAACTGGTAGTGGATAAATAACTTGGAGTCGTCAGAGTAATGCACTGAACACCGACAAAGCAGTGGATTCGTAGTTCCTTACACGGCTTGACGGAATTCTCTTATAAAACATTCGGAGTCAAGAATTCAGCTACGTGACGTATAGACTCATTCCCGTCCATATGCGATACATTAGGAGAAGGACTCTGTTAAGATTTTATTTAATAAAATTCTTGCATAGACCAGCCTATAAACATAAAATTAGACAAAATGACTAAATTGCCCAAAGGCGTCAGCAAAAATTCGCAAACAAATTCCAAAGTCAAACTTATTAGCAATTTTTGCGCTGTATTATGTTACCATATATATGTACATATATATATGAACTTTTTAGTCAGTTTTATGTTTTTATTTTAATTCGTTGCTTATTATTAACACTATTATCGCTTATTTTCTATTTTTCTTACCTATTATGTATATACTCGTATTTATATGTATCGTATATATATGTATGTTGCTACATGCCCAGCATACCCAGTTTTTTGTGCAATTTCTTAGCTAAATGCGGTTTTTATTATTTCGAACCACTTGTTACGATTTTGTTCCGTTTTTATTTTGTTTACCATTCTGTTGTTCAAAAGAATTTTCGCATTACACTTAAAGTTGGGTGCGTGAACAAGTTTCGTAGTCAGCTGGCATGCGGTTCACTGCATAGACAAACAACCGCATTTGGACATCAAAAAAAAAAAACAAAAAAAAAAACACTAGAAATATTGTATCAGCAATCAGAGGTTAATTGTGTGAATGTGAGTGTGTGTGTCGGTGTGTGTGCTTGGACTATCAATCATTTGTTTTCATTACTATGCCCAGCCAGTTTAAGTAGAATTGAGTTAAGTAGAGTCCGTTTTTGTTTATGTGCGGTTAGGAGTGGAGCAGCCATGTTTGCGGTGTTTTGCGGCGCTTTATAGTGGTGCGCTCCATTATAGGAGTATTAGTCATTTTGGCTGTGAGCTTTTTGCAAATGAGCAAAACTATATTTTTGGAGACGTATGTGCTTACATTTATGTTTTGAAGGTATGCAAATTATTTATATATTTAATATGTAATTTTTTGCGATGGGAGGTGTTTGTATTAATTTAGTTTAATTAAATCCGGTTGAAAGTTATGATTTCGATTGTAACGAAAAGAAAAGAAAGTCTTTTTAAGGCATTTGTTGTTAATTTTTAATGCTTAATTTTGCTTATTGTTTAAATTAAAAAAAAAATGTGATTTGACTTTGAAATAGGTGGCAACCCTCTTAAAAATATTTACAAAATATAGCTTTTCTGATACTCATTCGTTTGCCACCTATATTCTAATACTTCATTCATCTTATTAATAAAATTTAGTTTGTCTTTTTAAATAGGTGGCAATCCTGTTGTAAATATTCTCGTAATTAAGCCGTCTTAAATCTCGTTAATTTAGCATCAATGTTCTAAAATTTCAATAAAATTATAGTTTAATGTAAAATTTAACCATTTAATCAGGTGGCATCGCTTTTACAAAAAATATGCTTTAATACAAAGAAATACCAAAAAGAAATTTGCACACTTAGAATTTCAGATTTATAATATTATTAACTTGAATTTATTTAATTGTCAATTACGCCGCCAAACTGTTGGCAACCCTATGCAAAAAATTTTTCCAAATAAATACAGCCGTAGTAAGACCACTCTCGTTGGATACTCGCATTAAAATAATTTTCTTAACTTGTTAAAGAAATTAGTCTAAACAGGTGGCTGCTCTCTTTATAGATATTTTTGAAACAATGCTTTTTTAAGCCTCTTTCGCTTGATACCCACATTCAAATATTTTGTTTAACTTGTTATTTAAATTGATTTAAATTTTTAAACAGGTGGCTACCCCATTAAAAATATTTTTGAAATAAATCATTTTGGGACCGCTTTCTTGCAGTGACATTTTTCGTTAAAAATTCCTTACAAACTACCGACATCTCATTTTGTTTTATGTATGTACATATTTTATTTTTTCCATCAAAAAGTTGCCATCTAAATAAATGTTTTAGGCCGAAAGTAAAGCTCACAGAATGGAATTAAACTTTCAAGACTCGTTTCAGAATCTTAAAAGAAGCTACAAATTAAACGCAATTGCTGTGGCCCCAATTAAAAGTAACTAAACAAAAGACTTAAGGAGCAAACCTGCCGGCCGGCGTTTTCATACACAAATACCTAAAAACTTGATGCTATGATTGCATATACATAAATGTGGATGGGCAAAAGTGTCGACCTATGCATGGCTCTAGCTGGGTTTATTAACCACCAATCGGCAATTAATTTTTGAGTTTTAATTGTATTCTAACCTCCTTGCTAATGATGGTTAAATAATATGCATTGGTCACAGGCTAATTATTCATAACCGGTAAAGTATTAATTAAAAAAATGAGGAATCCACGGGCGCATGAAAAACACACGCAGAGATATACGTATGTATGAATGCATGTATGTGTATGCAAGCGTTCCAAGATGTGCCGACGAAAGAGGTTAAAAGCAGAGTTTGTCAAACAAACGCATGTATGTACGTACATATTTATCAGCGGTTCAGTCAGTCACCTCAGAGTTATGCAGTTACTCAATACACATATACACTCGCATTTATATACACATGTACATAACTAGCGCTTGAAACACATGCTTTTGCATTGACAAAAATGTCGTATTTCATTGTTTCAAGTTTACGAATTGGCCGATTGGATTTCGATTCAAGAATTTCCTCTAGACCTGAGATTTATTTTAGTACGATACTATTTATGCGAGACAAAACCAAGTTCAATGACTAACAACTACTATTTTTTGTTAAGTAAGATTTGAAAATTTACATGACAAAGCGTCGCAGAGAAGCAAATAAAAAACATTTCAATTTCCATTTGAACAAAAGCAGTTTACTTCTTTGAATTCCGTTGCCTTTTGTACGAACTTAATTTGCAAATTTACGAGCATACCATTTGGTTATTTAGCTGGGCCCGCCTATTTGCCCTCACCATGTCAGGGTTAGTATTGAATAGCGTGCAAATTATATACATATTTACATATACACACGTATGTAGCATTGTGCCTAAATACAGATATACGTACATATACGAGTTTGTTGTATATTTGAGAGCTATTGAAAAATAGGTCGTAAAAAAAGCGTATTAACATTTTAAAAAGACTAATAAGCGATTGTGAATAAATTTCTGTTTACAATATGATAGATGGCGTAGGAATATTGAATGAAAATGATTAAGTTGAAGAAAGATAAAATAGAATTTTAGAAGCAATAAATCACCTTTATGCCATATATATATATATCGTTACCTTAATATAGAAAGGCCCTATCTAATTTTCATTTCGAATTCAGATTTATACAAAATCTGTCAAATAGCTTACAATACATTTACATAATAGAAATATAAAACAAATGTTACAGCATTAAACAAAATATTATGTTGAATAAAAATCAGCCCTTCGACGAAGTTCGCAACTGTAGAACTTTTGTTTGAAGGCGCAAAAACGTGAGATAGGACCTTTTTATATTAGGGTAACGATATGTAGATGCACCTTATTAAATAGTTATATTTATATATGGATGGCCCTTAATAAATCGAGATCATGTGGCACCCCTTTATCTTGTTCTACGTATAAAATAAAGGCAATGACGAAAATTTCAAAATTTTAAAAAAATTTTTGTAAAAGTAAGTCTCAATAATATGTTAAATTTATTGCTTTTTAATTCAAAATTTTTGCAATAAAAAAATTAAATTTTTTCAAACCCCTAAAAATTTGTTTAAAATTTTGAACTTTTCGTGACTGCTTTCCTTCTTTCCTTTATTTTGTGCGTGCAATACAATTCACAATTTTTCGTGAAGAATCAACAAATACCGTGGTCGAAAAAAGTATAGCCGCACCACAATTTAAGAAATTTTAACATATTACTTTTGTTATTTAATTTTAATTTTTTTCCAAAATTTAGTTCATTCTTTTACAAAACCCGTGTAAATGCAAGTTTCAAACTTTGTGCAATATTAAAAAAAAAATCAATAGAAATTCGAAAAAATGTCGAGCTTTTTTAATTAGAATTTCTAGAAATGTTCTGATTATACAGTTTTGTAGCCTATTGAATTGAGTGCAAGTTTCAAATGTCTGAAAATTACCGTTGATTTTTTTATTTATTTTTTTTGTCAAAGTTGTTACGGTTTCCTTCAATATAAGAATAAATTGTGTATGACAAAAAAATTCTAAAAAATCAACAGTAATTTTTAGTAATTTGCAACTTGTACTTTATTCTACTAGAATTCAATGGGCTACAAAAGTCTATACTCAGAATCTTTCTAGGAAATTAATTTAAAAAGTTTGAAATTTTTACAAAAGTTTGTTGTTGTTTATTTTTTTTATCGCACAAACATAATATGTTAAAATTTGTCAAAACGTGATGTGGCTATAATTTTTTCGACCACTGTATATACATTGTATGGAAGAAAATGCACAACATTGAGAGTAAAAAAAAAAAAACAAATTACAAAAATAACTTACACTTTATTGTACTAAAATTGAGTGGGCTACGAAACTCATCCTTAATCCTGAAAATCTTTTTTAAGAAATCAAATTGAAAAGGTAGACATTTTACGAAAGTTTGTTGATTTTTTTTTTAAATAGGTATTGCACAAAGTTTGATACTTGCATCTACATTGTTTTTGGTAAGACTGACTGTGTATGACTGACATATTTTTGCAATGCTGAGAGGTAAATTACGAAGACTTTTGGTCCTGGCCTGAATAACAGAAATTCCGATAGAAATATTTTTTTTTTTCGAAAAGCGGTCGCTGAGTAGGAAGTACATATATAATAAAAGAATTCCAGGTCCAATAGTAAAAGCTCATTTGGTACAGGCCCTAGACAGTAATTTCTATAAAAAAAAATTGGTTCACAAACCGTATTATTTAATATAAATAACTCGTCTATTTCAATTCCAAAGAGCATTTCTTATGTGAGTTCAGCTCTTAAATTACTTTACTGTATTTATTTACCAACAATAGAGTACCAAATTTTATGTCAGCGAATGAAATTGACTATTAGTTGTTTTTGTTATTGCTAGCAGCATACAACGATTTCTTTCGGCAGCAGCAACAAATTTATGGTCTGATTATTGATTCACCATTCTGCGATGCCTGCCTCAACAACGTTGGTGGTCCATTGCGTTTGTTCTTAGGCGCTAAATTATGTATGTACATTTGAGATTTGATTTCACGAAAAGGGTAAGAAAAGTGAAACAAAAAGTGATTTAGATGGAATAAACGAGCATAAATTATTTGGCAGTGAACCACAATAAGAAGAAGAAATATACTGAAATTGAAAACGAAATTGGCTAAAGAATGAAAATAAAAGAATGGCAAATGATTTTAGTTGTGGCTAAATGGCTCTGTATCTGTTTAGCTTTTATTTTAATTACCTTCTTTGAAATGGTCATAAAAGGAGGGAATAATAAATAAACGGCAAAATTGGAAACCTAGTTTCCGTTCAATTATTCACAGATTGCTATCTTAAATCAATGCTTGAAATGAGCTTCTATATCTAATGAAAGTTGAGGCATACATAAGTACTACATTTAACTTGACCGCACACTTAGCGGTAGATCGAATTTTAGTGCAACATAAAAAGAAAAACCTAACCATTACTACAAAAAATGGAGACAATTACTGCATTACAATTCAAGCCTTGCGGATTTATAGTAAACTCCACAAAAATTGTTCCTAATTCCCCACTTACCATTCTGGTTCATTATTCAAAGTCAGAGCCATTCCATCGAAGAGCAATAAATAAAAATAAATTAATTAAAGTGCACGCTTACCAAATTTCGTCTACTGCCAAAAGAACATAGAATAAAATGAAACCACTAATTTTTATTTGATTACATTTGCATTGTAATTTCGCCAAAGTGTTGACAACCGTTGACTTTACAGATATCTTTTCAATAACAAGTTACGATAGCCGGAAAAAATTATCGCTGTTTGGAGTAGAAATACTTAAACTAGAGAGAGAGAGAGAGAGAGAGAGAGAGTTTTTCAAGCAGCAGTAAAAAGTGAAAAGGTGTATGTGAGTAAAATTGAGTAGAATAATATTGAAAATTAGAGCGGTAGAGAGCGAAAAGAAAGCACAGAGTTGCGTTGATCGTGTGAGCAATGAGTTATACAAATCTCATTAACCGTGAGCAATGGTGTGGCAAGAGCTTGAGGCCATAAATCGACGTTAATGACAAGCGGTTGACAAGTGAGCAGCAACAGGTTGCGCATATGAACACACTCGTATTTTGAGTTTAAAAACACATACAGAGCGCGTGGTATAGGATTTTTTGTTTTGTAGAGAGTAAAATGAAAAGAAAATCTCGCTGCTGCTTCAACGTATATACCTGTTTTGACCAGATAGCTACTAGCTATAATTTAGCGGTCCTGAGATACATACATGCATATGTTAAATATCAATGTGAGGATGTAAGTAGAGTTTTTCGATAGTCATGAAAGTAATAAAATTGTACGAAGAATTTTATAAAGACTTAAAGACAAAGCAAATAAAGACGAGCAACTATAGTAATAAAAAATAACAAAATTTTTTCAAACAGTGTTTTTTTTTGTTTTTTCTACTTTGCGATTTGTATGATTTGATGAATAAACAACTAAGCATTTTATTGAAGCAAATATTTAATAACAAAACTCTGTGTGAAACCCCACTCAATTTGAGTGAGTAATAATGGATCATGCTCAGCTTACTGTCTTGGTCACTTATCAACTCACTCCTCTCAGTATCTCATGCTCATCTAACTAAATAGTGAGTCTCTGAACGTATCAAAAAATCTCACTAAATATACAAACACGCGTTTATTGGCTTAGTTATTCTCACACCGGCGGAACGGGTTATGAGAGAGAATCGCTTTTTTTCCGGCAACATTAACAAATGGTCAACAAAACCAAAAGAATACTGCCTTAAGAACTAGCAAAAGCAACAACAAAGCGTACAGAATGACTTTCAAGAAAAATACCTGTTTTGCTTAATTGAATTTCGACTTTTCATAATAACGACAATAAGCATAATAGTGTAATGGCTACATATGAGAGTGTATGGAGAGTAAATAAATGGCTGGATGGATGGGGGGCATACTAGATACTAACTGCGCTAGAATAGAAGAAATATGAAAACATGTTTCTAAAGTATGAGAACAGCGAAAAGTAAATGTCATTAAATTGTAAGAACCATATAAAAATGACAAATAACAGTGTCAATAAAATGTAAGAAACTTTAGAGTGGCGACAAATTTTCTGCAAACTAGAAATGCGAAAGCAGAAACTGGTGGATAATGGGCGACAAAAGGCAAAAGTGGTCATGAGCTAAATGGGTTGAATGTAAGTGTTTAGTATCTATGTACATATATGTGAGTGCATGACAGTGTGTGTGCATTTGTAAAATTATATCTGTGTGCTGAGGTCAAATAAGCAGCAAAACGGCTGTGCCAATAAAAATGGTACAACATTTTTGGTGCAAAATAGTGGGAGAAGGGAATTGTAAAAGCAAAAGAAAGGAAGGAAAAATATATTTTCGTTTTTTAATTTTTTTTTTTTGTTTGGCATGGGAAGCAACAAAGAATCAGCGACTAGCGAGCAGTACCGGCAAACTAGTGGCAGAAACAGCAAAGCAAGCGCGCAGTTGGACAAAAATGGACGGGCGGTTGGACGGACGTAGGGAAGACTTAACTTGCGCATGGGCCGCAAAATGTAAGCATTGGACCAATACATACAAGAGTAACATTTATGCGAAAACTGCAGAAGACCCACAAGAAAACGTTAAAGAAGAATGAGCAACATGAAAAAGCAGGCGGTGAAGAAAGGAGTAGCATAAGTAGTAAAATATGTACACTGAAGACCCAGCGAAAGGTGTACATAGCAGGCATAATGGAAGCTGATAAAATAAAGCATATGCGGGCATATTAAAAAAGGAGAAAAAAATAGAAAAAATAAAAACAAAATAAAAATGTAAAATACCAATGAAAAATGGGCGCAGAAAAAAAATGAAGAATTATGGTAAATTCTTGCTCGTTGATTTAACTGGCATCCCTGCAGTGCGCAAGTGTCCCCATGAAATAAAGTTACTAGTTCTGAGATAGTACCTAAGAGGGCAAGACTTGGACTGGTTGCTTTGTTATGCGATGAGCGACACTGGATACTTAAAAAATTCCGACTTCTGCTGGCAGACGAAGTGTAAAAAATTCAAATCCAACCACGATTCGTGCAAGCAACAACATGTACGAACAAAGTATTGTGTTGTTGTTGTTGTTTAAGCAACATCGGCTCACGGGTTGCTCGGCTACAACAATTGTCAACGGACGAGATTTTTCATTTTATTTATCTCTGAACTGTCAACATTGGAATGCTTATGGGGAACTGTCCACCGCCAATGACACCTCCATTATTAAGTAGACAGTTGAAACCCTTTTTGGGAGATTGAGCGGGAACTAGTGTCGTGGAAAACCGAACGCATCTTCAACTCTTTTTGGGCTGGAGAAATCTCCTGCAGGGATGCCACCGCTGTTGCTGTTGTTGTTACCGCTGTAATTTTAAGTGCTAGCGTGCGCTGCTCTTGTTCTTGCGCTACACAAGTTTTTCTCAACACTGCCACTTCATCGAAAGGCAAATGGTGGGAGAGTAAACTGCAGCAAAAGAGAAGGTGGCAGCGCCAAACACAAAAAGGAAAAAAGTGAAAAAATATTGTAAATAAAGTATGTAAAATAAATATGCTTATAGGAAAAAAGTTAAAGAATTTTTATGCGCTACAGTTGCACACACATCCGTACAAACTGGCATTTGTTTTGTTCTTCATTTGGTACTTTTTTACATTAGTTGCTTTTGTTTCTTTTCTTTTTGTTTATATTTACACTTGCTGTTGTTTCTGCTTTTTTTGTTTTATTTTTTTCTTTCAATTCAATTTCTCATTCAGCTGTTGCTTAGCGCTGAGAAGGTGGCGCATGCGCGGGCACATATTATTTGGCTTGACTCACTGCTGAATGTCTGACTGACTTAACTGCTTGTTGCGCATGTGCAACTAAGCGCATACAAACGATATTTCGGTTGGCGTTTGTGATTGCGCATGCGCGCCTGCACATTTTTTGATTGCTTTATTTTTTTCCTTGTGTATATTTAAGAGTACATATACTTTTTTAAAATTCAATATTTGTTGACTGTAATTATTGAGGAGTGAATTATGAGCGCGTGTGAATGCATTGCGTTTGCGCATGTGCATGTATTTAAAAAGAAATTTAATGCAATTGGGCTGATACATAGCTATTTTGTTTGGAAATTGTATGTATGAATGTATTCACGCTGTTGACAGTATCTAAATTTTAAAAGTACTCAACACTAAAAATTCTCATGATATCGCGACACAATAACGAATTAAATGTCTTAGAAGTAAAGTTGGTATGGGTCACGCGGGCATCGAGAACGCGGACCAACTTGCAAGAGAGAGCACATCCGTTCTACTTTCGCAATCCTGGAAGGGCTTAGGGTAAATTTTGGGTTTCGAAGAATCCAAATGATGGTTTGAGTGGAAAATTCTAACGATCGGCATGATATCACAACGGGCCTACAATTTAAGGCCTAATTGTGCTGGTGAGTTATCTGCCAGCCATTTCAACCTAACCTAACCTAAATTTGGTGGAGATAAATGCATGTGTACGTTCTTGACTAACATTACCCAAAAGAACTTTATTTATTTAATAAGTTTAAGGTATCTTATTTACATACACTTCTATAGACATATCGTTGTTACAAGAAACTATATATATGGAATCTTACCGAGCAAAATATTATTAAAGCAAACTTACCAGAGAAAGGCTGACAAATGAAACGAAATGGAATAATTTTTGAAACGAACACGGCGAGCAGCTGGATTATCGGCAAACAAGGTTATGTTGAAAGTTTTGCGGAATTGGAGGTGAATCGTCCATTATGAATCCATCTAGAAAAAGCAATCAACCAGTTCACACATATGTATATCTGAACAAATTGACGGAACCTGGTGAGAAGTATAAACGCATCCACCATATAGCCCACACCTTGCACCGTCTGACTTCCATTGGTTTCGGTCTGCGCAAAACGCTCTTGATGGTAAAAAATTGTTGCCGACCGAAGAGCCGCTGAAAGTTTTTCGCCGATAAACCACAGAAGTTTCAACTGATAGAATTATAAAGCTACCCGAAGAATGGCAAAAGGCCTTAGATAATAATGACCAATATGTACTTGCTTAAAACTGATTTCCAATAAAGAAAACATTTTTTTTTTTAAATATTTTTTTGGCTTAAAACAGACAAAGACTATCCAAAGAAACAAAATAAAAGAAGTAATTCGATTTTTCAAAACTATATACTTACATTATAAGTATCTTAAAACAAAATATTGACGACCATCAGTTTCTGTTTTTAAGGATCGCTTGAATGGATTAGCTGCTCGTGACATTGGAATCACAGCTAACGAAAAAGTCGATGAAATATCTAAAAACCGAGGAGACTCGATTTCCTTTTGTAACAGATCTGTAGATATTTCGTGTCAATAATATTCGTAATATATATATATATATATATTCGTATATAATATTTCGAGTTTTGAGTATTAAAAAAAAAAAGTTTCTAAGAACGTTTACAAATTAAAATTTTAGTTTTTAGTTACTTTTAGATTGTAAAATCGAACAGTTAACATCCTTATGATTCAGATCTATATATTCGCTCCGTTGGGGATGTACAGTTATGTGAAAAATAATAGAGACACGACGTTTTGACCAGCTTCGGCTATTTTTCTTTTGTTTGTTTATTATTATCTTTTTTTATAAAAATACAGCTTTCTAACGAAAACCATATATGTATGTACATAAGTCCAAATTTCAAACTCTGTACAAAAATTAGAAAAATCCAACAAGATTTTAAACAACAATAAACTTTTTACTAATGGTGATTTCATTTCTACAAAAAAAGTGTCACCTTTTGATTGCCACTTTCTCTTTTCGTGTTCGTTTCTTAAAATTCCACACTTTTGTAAAGCAAAAAAAAAAAAACTCTTTCCCTGCCCTTTGAAGCTTTGTCAGGGGTGATGGTTGCCCTGAAAATCAGATAGTTGCTTAAAACGACAATATTATGAATTGCGAGACGCAGACACGGACAAGGAGGCCAAAGCATGCCCTTTTGCAGGGTTGAGTGTAACATCTAACACATTTTGGACCGGGGAAGGCCAACATTTTATGGTAGAAACGAAATCACCATAAGATTTTTTTAGAAAAAAACTAGGCATGATTCTTTATAATTTTTTTTGCGGAAAGTTTATTGTTGTTGTAAGGTTTTTAGAATTTTTCTAATATTTATTTTTCTTTTATCTCTATTATTTTGCACATGACTATATGTATGCATGTAAAATGAATGTACGAACTCTCAATCCTTTCGCTTTGAAACATGTCACACAGCATTTAGCCACTACATACGTCTAAGTGAACTAAGTACTCGAAATGTTGAGCCACAGAAATATATTTTCTTTATTCTGGTGATTTACCTAGTTATGCACATATGTGTATGTGGTTGTAATGGATAACATGGTCAATTAGTGCAATCTTGGAGAGTAAGGACTGACTTACAACGCACAAATCATTTAAAAAACCGGCTAAGAATACATAAGTTTTATTCTAAGTTAATTCTCCATGCAACTTATTTCAAATAATTTAGCTCCTTACCACAATGTTCGCTTTCTTTGCTTTATCATCAATCAGTCTTAAAAATACTTAAATAAATATTTATTTGAGATTTCGCTACATTGCTCGAGTCACACCACCGGCCACGGACTTGTGACTCAAATGAATCGCGCTCGTCCAGCGATGAAAGACTCAAGAGCGACGAGATACTTGCGAGCATCTCATAGATAGCTAAATATCTTGTAATATTTTCTCAATTTCTCTCACAAACACAGGTAGCTTCAACTACTAAGACGCTTGCTTACCTGTCTTTACGATGGCCAGTTTCAGCTACCAACTCAGTACCACCTTCACTGAATTTCTTAGGGCCCATGACCGGCAGCTCGCTCGCGCAATGCTCAGTCGTGTATTGTACACTTTGGTGTTTGAGTCGAATTGTTTAGCGTCGCGCGTTTCGCAAGTGTAATTCGCTTCTTGGCTTTATTAGTTCATTTTTTTTGTGTAGAATTAATGAATCTGGTTTGATTTTGCAACGAAAAAATTACTAAAGATTCGGTACGCGTATCTGGAATTCGACACTCAAATTTAGAACACCGAAAAAGAGAGCGGTTTGCACACTTTTGGCTACTTCTGTGAGTGTGGCTTGCCAATTTTTCTTGCTACTCAGTCGAGCCGCTTACTTTTCTTTACACTAAGTTCTGTGCATTTTCTTTGGTTCGAATCGTTTGGGATGAAAAACACGTTTTTGGCTGCATTCAATGTAAAACAACAAGAAATCACAGTCACAGTACAGATGACTGTGTATTAAAGTATAGAAAATCTACTACATAGATACTAACTGCGGCTAGCAAAACGTAACGCCTGAAAATCTTAAGTCTGTATGTGGTCCACGCATACTCATATACTTCCATACAAAATTTTTGAAAAGTAAGTGTGCAAATCTCACAGTGTATTTGTGGCTAAATGCAATACAACTTCGCCGCGCGCCGGTGTTAATCATTCGTCTGCGTGTATTAGTGTATCTGTGTGTTTTTTGCGCTCTGCTCTTGCTGATCGAGTGTGAATTTTTCTTGTCTTGCTGCTATTGCTGCTGGGGCTATTTTGTTGTTGCCTTCGATATAAACGCAAACGTCTTGTTGTTTTTTTTTTTGCCGCTGAGTAAACTTGGCTGAGCGCGACTTGTTGCTGTTTTGTTGCGGCTGGCTGATGGTCAAGCAGCAACCATTGCAGTCAGGTCGGGTCGTTTGGCAAGCCATCGACGCTCAACAGTTGCCGTTTCGGAGCGCGCCGCTAAAGTACGTGGAAATTTTGTTGAGCGCATGTTGCTGCAACATAAAAGTTCAACAATTTTTTGTTACTGGGGAAAAATAGTTTCTTTTTTTTTTGCATGTGTAAGAACACAACCAGAAGCCGCAGCCTACAATAAAAAAAATGAAGTAAACCTGGTGAACAAAGTGGCTGAGAAGAATAATGTGTAGTGTGTTGCAATCCTTGCTCGGCTCGTACTAAGTAGAATCTTGAGTGCAGCAAGGAAAATATATGTACAAACCAGATACCAGTACTTATATAGTAAATTACAAAAGTGAACAAGTTAGCGAAAAAAAATATTAAAATTAAAATTTATGTGCATACAAAAGGTGCGATAAATTGGCGAGCGAATTATTTAGTGCGATTTGTTATCAGAGAAATAATAAAAATTATTTAGTGCGAAACTGATTGGAAATTTAACAAAGCGTTAATTCAATAAGTACCTATAAGCACAACTAAGAAAAAAATACATTTAAAAGAAGTGTAATGTTTTTGAAGAAGTGCTTGTAGTAGTGATTTGAGAAAAATATTTATTTATGTCTACAAATATATGTAGAGATAAGCACATTTTTATCTCTAATAAAAACCGGCACGAAAAATAATACAAAATATCTGTGAAAAGTGACTTAAACGAAAGGTAAACATTAAATATATAAAATAGTTATCTAAAAGCAAACTAGTTATTTATTAATAATCTGTAGTTATTATTTCGGTTACTGAATTGCAAATTAAATGGAATATGCGATTTTTCAAGATTATCAAAAAGTTGAATGACTAAAATTATATGTAGAAATATTAAGATTAATTGCTGTTATTAGTTTTCAATAATAATAAAATTAAAAAAAAACAACTTGCTTTTTCACAAATTTGAAAATCAATTTTAATAAATATTTATGAAAGTACGACTCAGTGCAGCATTAAAAATAAGTTCATAAAAATTTTAAATGAAATTTCAAATTTCTTTTTTAATTTTAAACAATTTCGTCGGTGAAAATGAAATACAATTAGCTTTTAATATACACATACTTAAGATTTTTGTTTTTTGGTAAAAAATCCGTTAAAAATTTGTGTTCCAATTCAATTTTTTTAATATTTTCTCATTTCATTCTATCTGTTTTGGATTATTTTTTGCAAATTTTAATATTTTTAATGTTTTTGTACCAACTTTATTCAAATTCAATGTTTTTTTTTACTTTTTCATTTCCTTAATATTGTTATCAAAACTTTTTTTTTTGTAAAAACTTAAAAAAAATATAAATTTTATTCTAAGTGCTTTTGTACTAACAATGTTTCCAAAACTTTTTGTACGACCTTTTTAAAATTTGTATTCAATTTTTTTTGTACACATTTTTTGTTAAATTTTGTTTACATTTTTTTAATCCACTCCACTTCATTTTTAAAAAATTTTGCGCAATTTTTTTTTACACTTACATATCGACGGCTGAGTGGAAGATCGACCCTTCTCAGCAGCAGTTTCGAAAACACCCTATCTCAGAATTTGGTTCATAAACGCTCTATTTCAATGTAAATTCAATATATCGGCCGCTTAGATAGGGCATTCTTCAACCAAATTCTGAAGTAAGGCGTTGTTGATCAATTTTCTGAGATGAGGCGTTTTTGAACAGGCTTCCGAGAAAGGTCGATCTTCCACTTAGCCGTTGATATACATAAATATGTATTTATAACTGAATATTTTGATACCGGAAAACACTGCATTTTTTACGATTTCAAGATTTAAAATAAACATAAAAGTGAAAAAAATTAAATTAAAGTTTAATTAATCAATTTTTTTCAAGATTTTTATACACAATTTAAATTTTTGCCGTTAAAAAAATTTAGGCTAAAGTGTTTTGGAAACAGTGCAAAGAAATAAGCTAAATTTTCTTTAGACAGATTTTTCAAGTAAAGAATTAAAATTTATCTACCCTTTAAACATAAATGAAAAAATACATTTATATAAATGAATAGAATCCTCCCACGGACTGTGGAAGAGCCCCGTATAAAAATGACAAAAAATTCCAATTGCAATCCGAATTAACTGTAATTTGTTATCTGTGGGTGCTTTTGCTAAGGAATGAAGAAATCTGAAAAAATCGCATAGAGTGACAAACGCCACGCCCATTACACTAGGGGGCGGAAACGGTAAATGTTATCCGATTTTAACGAAAGTGGGTCTGCATCTTAAATAGGTTTAACCAGTTAAACTTAAACCTGAAATATGGGAAAAATCGGCCCACTGATCAATCGCAAAAGTTCATTTAGAAAAACTTAGAATTTTCTTAAATTCGGGTAACATCTACCATAACTGCTCCTTAATGTAGTGGGCGAGGAAGCTCGCCAAACCATGCCATTTTTTGTATTCCTAGTTCCTATGGAAATGTAAGTGTTACATGGCTAATTGGAGTAAAATCAGATCTCAATTACTACTTTTTGTCAAAGCTTAAATTGGAATTTGCCAATGTAAAGATAAACACAAGGCTAGTACGTTCTAGCAGCTGAACTTGTACCAATCGTTTACCCAGGGTTTAATGAACGCTGAAATCTAAATAACTACTTGGCGTGCGGTGTTAATAGGCATGTCTAGAGTCTAGCCAACCACTTTGTTTTCTAATTCGAGACATTTCGAAAATTGTACTTTTTGCCACTTGGACTGTACCACGTGACAAAGACTAGTCCCGTTGAGATGCAATTTTTATGGAGTTGTCAATCGCTTTTGATGTTATGTGCTTACTCGAGTACAAACCACTTTGTGGACGCTATGATTTTTGCCTACATATGCGCTTATTTTTGACTCAACGATCTCTGTATTCTGCATCGATCGACTGCTGGCCGGTGGCAGAGGAAGTCTAGCAAGCTTTGTTCTTATATTTTCTATAACCTTGCATTTGCGCCAATGTTTCGGTGTGTCGACCTCAAGGTTTATTACTAGGATATTTCTGGTATAGGAGGGCCAGTTATCTTGATGGTCTCATAGAACAAAAAGTCTCTCCATCGTTTAATGGGTAGTTTTACAAACTGTTTAAAGGTGGCCAGTTAAGTAATGGACTTTGCATTACCTCTGTTCAGGTATACGCTTCCCGTTCTGTGTGAGGGTCACAATAGATTTTTTTTTCTTTTTGTAGGTGTTTGACCGAGACTCCGTGCTGCGGAGGTAGATACAAGATGGTATTTCACATAAACAATTTTCCAGAGTTTTTGTCCTTAAGAGCTTACTTGTGCCCTTCCCCTCTTCTAGCTGTCTAAAAAGTAGAATCGTGTAACTCTCAGAGTAGGCTTCTTGCTCTTGCTCTCATGGCATTGAAATACTTTTGATTTATATATAACATATAACTATATTATTTTATGCAGTGCCTGATTAACACTAACTGCAGGTTAATGATCGTTATGGACGTGACCTACTCCATAAATAAGATAAAATATTAAACAAAAAATAAATTCATATATTACTAAAGTTAATTAAAAAAAAATCTGTAATTATTCTTAAAAATATGTATAACCAATACGAAAACTGCGCCAACAAGCCAAATTATTGCAATTTCATTTCGTCATGCAAATGTGCCTACAAAAATGCAGTTGCATAAACAAATTGCATACCTGATTTTGTACTTGCAAGCACGTGAGTGTTTTCATTTTTCTATTTCTTCATTTCGTTTGCATTCCCATAAACTTGCCTTTGTTTAGCCGCAATTGCATACAAATTCTTGAAATTCTGCACCCGGGAAGTAATTATGAAATTTGAAGTGTGAAAAAATTCAATACCATGCGAAAAATATTTAACAGAATGAGTTTTTACAACTTACATACGTATTTGCAGTGCCTTCAAGGCAAGACAAAATTTGTACAAAAAATTATAGGCTTTAGATTTTTTCCAATAAGTATTTTAAAACTTGGAAATTTTTTCGAACGTTAAAAGTGATTTTGATTGATTCCTTTTAAGAACGAAATATAAAAGTGTGGGAAGACACTTAGATGATCAGTAAAGCTAAAATCGTCTAGTCTTAAGCCGTGTACAGCATTAAAAGGCTTTTATTAATGGAATGAGAAATATTGCACATTTTTGCATAGGAACTATTTTATATTTCTTAGTGTGAATTGTACCTAACATGAGACCGTTGTGACACTCATTTAGACTTGTTCTTTTGAGTATTTCTCGAGTACAAATGAGCCAACTACATAATTTGAAAAGCACTGACTGATGGTGGCTTGTGGAGTATTTACTCGTAGAATGCGAACTGCTCAGGCCATGCATTTTCTCAGCTGAATTCGCTGTGCCAGAATTTTATTCAAGTCAAAGTACATGGAAAGGAAAGGAAGAAATTAGATAAAAACGAAACAATTCTTAATTGCACAGCGATGGCTTTTCTTTTGGCCAACCTCGGGTGGCTTGCTTTATTCACCTTTTCTCCACTGATTCCAACTTGAATGACGTTCCAGTGTAAAAGCTAACTTTTCTAGTATGTGCGCTTTTTCTTATACGTACATAGTTGCTAAGTATGTACATTAGGGCGGGTCTATTTGTATGGGAAATTTTTTCGACTGTGAGCGTATTGCACAGCAGGACTCTACGTGCAATTCTAAGCAAATTTTCCGAAGAAAGCATGGGTCTAAAATCAATCTGGAGTTAGCCAAATTACGAGAATAGGTTTCTTAGCATTTTGCTCTAGTGTCGAAAAGAAGTGCTTAAGTTTTGTAAAAAAACATGCTGTACTTATCTTTTTCCAAAAACTTCCACAAGAGCGAAAATTTTCAAATTTTCTTCGAAACCTATTTTTGAAATTAGGAAAACTCCAAATAGATTTTACAACCATGGCTTCTTCGGCAAATTCGCATAAAACACACGTAGAATACTCCTTTACCATACGCGTATAGTCAAAAATGTTGACCCGCACTAATGTACACATTTATGTCGATGTAGAAAAATATGTGTACCTTCTTCTACCTACTTTGTGTTAATATTTTTTACCTTAAAGCAATTTAATTTGCTTTGTTTGCTTTTGTGTGACTTTTCGCGCTTTTTTTTTTGCTAAACAACATTGGTTTTGTTTTTCTTTGTTTATTCTTTTTCTTTGTTATTTCCTTTCCCTACCACACAAGTGCCAATCGCTGTCTCGCCAAATCAGTGTAAGCATTATGTGTAGTGGCATGCATTGTGTTTTTGTTGCATGTTGCAAGCGCATTTTGTGCTATTTTTAACAAGAAAGATCACACCAAAAATGATAGACAACAAAAAAAAAAATAAAAATAAAAATACAAACCACAGAGCCAAAGCAGGAAAGAAGAAAAAAATAAACATCAAAAAGGCAGCACACACTGACGTGTAAAATTATGTGAAACAAAAATAAACAAAGTGCATTGAACACAAAAATTGCAAGCTGCCCCACAAAAATAAAAATAACACGATTATAAAATGTAATTAACATGGACAGAAAATTAGTGCAAATAAGTATGCACTATGCATGTTTGTATACTGAAACTATTTTTGAGAATAACGTCAACTTCTAAACATAGCAAAGTGCATTGGGAAAATACACAAAACGTTTTGAGCGCCGAAAACATAAATTGTAGTGTGATAAAATTTTCAAAATTGTGTGGTGTGACATAAAAAATTGGCGATCATCGCTTTTATTAGAATTGCCAAAAAAGAAAGTAGAATTTTTATGCAAGCGCTGAAAGATTAAGGAGCGTGTACGAAAATAATAGCAAACAAAGTTAGCAAATATTTTTGAAAATACAATAAAAGAAAGAAATAAAATAAATAAAAAACAAATACAAAAACAAACTAAAACAAAATAAACTACCGGAACGGGTACTTTTTACCCGCTTTTGGAAAAATTGCCGTTAGAGGGTTAAAATGTTCCACAAATATGTGAAGTATCAAATTTAACTGCGGTTATAGAAAACAAAAATCTTCTATGAAGCAAGAGCGAAGAGTAAATACATACATAAAATATGCTTCATGAAAAATAACAAAAATGTTCTCCAAACGCGGCCAAATTTCACTTTGTTTAAACAAAATTTGGGATGCCGTGGAGAAAAATATTTCTGTGGTTTGAGTACAACGTTGGTTGAGTTCCTTAAATAACGTTTAACTGAGGCGGATAAAACGGTGATTCTACAGCTCCCTGAATCCTGAAAATAAATTTTTGTATTCGGAGCGACTAGTCCCTCATTATTCAAAAAGAATTGAATACCATGAAAAAAATGTTCAGTTCATCAACTTGGACCCTAATTTCATTGTACTTAAGGTAATGCAGAGTGGATCTTTGTAACTTTACCCAACACCGCAGAAGTATAGAAAAACTTAAATTAAAAAATTTTGAAATCGCCATCGATATGTAGTAACTGAAAATGCATCAATCGATAAAAAGAGAACGAAATTAAAATTTAAATTTGTTAACAATGGCAAACATTCATAAATGAAAGCAAATAAACAATTTAATTAGAAAATAATTCAATAAATTATTAGCAATTTAAAATTTGCCATTGTTTCGTATAATTTTTTTCACCACCCCTTCAAGGAAACACAAAAAGGAAATGACTAACCGATAATATTTATTGTTTAAGTTTAGACTAGTTTTTTATTCCATACGTAGTGTAATCCAACTTATAGAACTGAGAACAGTAATACCTCAATAATTTGAAGCTACATAAGTCACACGGAAATCTGACTTCTTGTGCACCCTATCAAAAATGCATGCGAAAAATAAAGTCGGAATTTTTATGCTCTCACCCCCTAGAATTGTTCTGTACCAAATTTCCATGTATTTTATATAGGGAAAAAACTACTTTTCATAAAGGGTGAACACACCAAAACTGCGACACTTAGAAATTACTACCAGAAACAAACTAGCAGGCTTTGAAATTATTATTTTTTGTATTATATAACTTGGAAGTTTAGATGTTATTAAAATGTTAAAATATTAGTTATTATTTGCTCCATCTGCAAGTGATCGGTATTTTCATCGCACACGCGCCATCATGTTCTGCACGACTGCATCATCGACTTTACGCGATGCGCACAACTACTTTGTTTTGCACTCTTCAATATTTTTCACTGTTTCACCTGTTTTCTGCAAGATTTCTTTGACAATTGACCAATATTCCCCAATAGGACGTTGCTCTGGGCTATTGGGTGGATTGCAGTTGTGAGGTACAAAATTGATGTTATTTGCATTATACCATGGCAATGTGTCTTTGGCATAATGGCAGGTTCCCACGTCCACCTAGAACAGTGGCCTACTCCTTATCTGTTGATAAATGACAGAAGACGCCTTTTGAGGCACTCATCCCGATAAACTTGATCATTCATTGTCCCGGATGGGAAAAAGGGCTGCTCTTACGGCCACAGGATCAAATAGCTTGCCAAACCATGTGGTTTTTTTTTGGAAATTTGGACTTCATTTTCAGCTTACAACTTTCAGGGGCATCTTGACGACTTGCACCAGTATAAAAATCTTGACCTTCAATATATTTTGAATTTTTATAGCAGTAGGATTCGTAGTCCATAACAATGCAGTTGTATTTTTTAATTTAGAATTCATACAACTTCCGAATGCGGGATTTCGCTGTAACATCCTACTTAGTGCCTCGGTCTGGCGCTGTTTGAGCTGTAGAACATCTCAATGACGCTTTCCGCTTTACCTTTTGTACGAAAAACTGCGATCTGCGTACGGATTTTGCAACATAACGCGACAAAATCTTCGGATTTCGAGAAAACGCACTGAGGACCTTCCGAGCACTGTTTTTATCACTTTGACCATGCTAACCCCCGCTCCCTGGTTTTCTCGTAACTGCCAGGGCTTATTTGTACCGATTAAAACCCTGCAAACTGTCGAATAGTGGAATCTTTAATTTTTTAGCAATTTTACGTGTACTTAAGGCCGGATCATTTATAAACTCGTGCAAAATGGTTTGTCTCGTTTCTAACTCAGTTGCCATTTTTAACTCAACGAGGAATCAAATTCAAATGAAATTTCTTCTATGTCCAACTAAGGTCATGTGGTCAGCTTATGGCATTTGAATTTCAAAATATTGAATTCGTTTTGGGTAAGTGATAAGCTTCCCAAAGTGTCGCAGTTTTGGTGTGTTCACCCTTTAGAAATGGTATGGAATTCTTGAAAATCAATATTTTTCGAATGGAAGCCCTGTTAACCCCCAGTAAATGCCAGAAAATGCAACAGTGGGGTAAATAAAAAACAATAATAAACAATTTCTACGAAAAGTTGTTTCTTTTTTCTCATATAAAATACATGGAAAACTTTAAACGACCTCTAAATATTTCTTGATTTCAAACTTAAAAAATATGGGTAGAACAATTCTAGGGGGTGAGAGCATTAAAATTCCGACTTTACCACCCTATTGCGCAACGTACATATTAAGCGCAATTAATACAAAAACGGGTATAACAGTACTTTTCTAGTTAGAGAATATAACCATGAAGAAAAAAAATTTGCATTAATTGGAGATAAACCCTACAAATTGATTTATGCAAAAAAATTTACCAAATTTGTTTTGGAGTTGTGCCCCTTTTGAAGGACGTTTGGGATATGTAGTTAAATTTTTTACGAAGAAATGCTGACGCGGTTCACGTCAGCATGGCGTGCTGAGATAATAAATTTTCCTATCGTATTCAGAAATTAAATCAATTTAAAAATATTACACAGGTACACATATGTAAGTAACTGAGAATTCTTTTCCACATCGCAAACATGGTTCCGTTTGAAAAACATGCTTCCTTATTCATCAGTTAGTAATAGGACTTTTTAGTTAAAGTTTCTAACTGGGTTTTCCTTATGCTGAAATTTAAATAGTATGTAGATACGTACATTACATGCTTGTAGAATTCCATTCACAAAATCCAAGAATGTATAATGCATGTATGTATGTATTTGGTTTAGTGTGACAAATTATAATGAAAACAATTTCATGCTTTAATGTTCTTTTGAGCAAATGTGTAGACAGACGAGCCTGTGACACAACAAATGCAAATGTAGCAGAAATTTTATGCTTCACAAATATTCGAGGCATACATACAGTGGGGAGCAAAAATTTCGAAAATTTTTGAAAATTTTTTTTCTTTGGTTTAAAACTTTAATTACAGCTGTGTTAGCTATAACATGGACAATATTAAAAAACAAAATACAATTTTGACATTTTTGCTCCCCACTGTAAGTACATATACATGCTTAAACATCGTTCACATGTATGTAAGTTTGAGTGCTTGTGCGAAGACGTTCTTTACTTTGCCAAAATATTTTACCTTGCCTCTTTGTTTTCAACTCTATTTGACATTTTAATCTCGCATTTTTTTGCGCTTAGTTAAAAAAATATCAACAAAGTTTCCGTAAAATTTGGAATCATAAATAACTTTTGGAACTTATGTACATACATATACCAATGTATAAGTAGTGCCTGGGGATATATGTATGTATGTAAATTTTTTAAATAGCACTGGATCACAAATTTTAGCTTTGTTTTGGTTCTCCAGGCGCCACTACCCCACTCCTTTGTAGAATTGCTTGGTGGTTCCGAAAATCGAGTTAATTTTTTTGTATATGGATACGTTTTCGAGATATTTGCAATTTACCCATTATTCAGCTTAAAGCAAGAGTGGCTCCACTTAATCATGTATATCTTACGAAGTAATTGAACAACCCGTTAACCCGAGGGTACTGCGCAGTCGGCATCGCCCAGGCCTACTTATGGGGAAACTAAAACATTTTCGTTTATAGGTTATTTAACCTAGATGTGGATTTCTTATACGCATGTGATGTGAGTTGCCGAATTCCTTTCTTAAGTCGACTTGGGCGGTTACTGCTTATGACCACAGAATTAATGTATAAATATTTCAACTCAATTTAACCCAAAAGGTACCGCTGAGATGGCAATATTCATGAAAATATACATATTTATTGATCAAGGTTGGTTCATATTTACGACGCTTATTCATTTTTAACCGACTTCCAAAAAAGGAGGAGGTTATCAGTTCGTCGGAATATTTTTGTTTTTTTTTTGTTTTTATGTATGTTACCGCATAACTTTTGACCACGTCAACCGATTTCGATAATTCTTTTTGCATCGGAAAGGTAGTGTCTCAGAGGTGGTTCCATACTAATCTGGTTAAGATCCGATCATGAGATATATATATATATTTTTTTTTATATGAGAGTTGAAGTCGGTTTTTTTTTGCTAAAAATTACTTGTATATAAGTGTTTTTCCATAAAATAAATCGATAAATTAGTTGGAGAGATATCGAAAGATACATATCTACAAAATTTTGCCTCACCTTTCAAAGCACTAAAACTACTCAGATCTTCATGAAATTTATGTATCCACCACGAGCATTTACCCATAAAAGTCGTTATAATAAATTACCTTTATTTTCTGATTTACCGATGTATGTTTCCTTTCCGTGTGCTTTTCCGGAAAGATGTGGGCGATCGAAACTTTCCTTACTAACTCGTTTGCTTTGTAATTGAAGGGGTTAGAATCAAGAGGATCTAAGTAGGTCTGACATTGTTTTGAGATAATTAAGGTTAAGTTGATTACTTATTTTAATTTTTGGGGTAAATTCATTTGAAATGATTATTGCCCGGCCAATAGATGGACTTGGATCTCTTTGTCACCAAATAAACACTATCTATATTTAACTATACAAATATGGGTATAACTTATATTTTCAAAAAATGTCACTTACACGCTTATGATTCTAGCCCCTTCAATTTTCTATAATATCACGAAGCCAACTCGTTTGAAGTTCTACGGCGTTAATAAGAAATATCACATTCCTTAAATGAAAGTCTAAACGGATGCCTGCTGTCAGAAGATGAAGACTTGTATTCTAGCTGTAGCACTCTGAGTAAGGCTCTCTGTCGCATCCTCCAACACCATTTGTAGCCCCACTTCAGGCGGGATAGTATGCTCGGTAGTTAAGATGTGGAGCTAAAGCACAATGAATAAATAGATGCGCGTCTAAATTAGGATAGTTTGTGTTTATTGATAGCGCTTGAGTTAGTAAAAAATTAAAATAGTTCAACAAGCTAAGAAAGCTGTTGCTTGGGACCATCAAATTTGAAGTGATCTCTCAAATAGGCCCCATTAAGGAGTTAAGAGCCTTTATAATATGGCTGCAGGGATTGGTATAGAAGGGCTGGGTTAATAGAGAGGCTAGTTTATTCATCTAAAGTTGCTTAGTTTAGAATGAATGCTTTACCAGCCTCTAATATAATCACTAATCTACACAATTGGGATATACATATATATGTACATACATATGTAGCAGAGCTTCAGAATGATAATGGTTTTTAACCATGGTTTAATACATGCCAGGCTATGTTTTCCTTTTGCGGCAAATGCTCCAAGGAGATTTCGTATATGTACGCACTGATAATCAAAGACCTTGCTTATTGAAATAAATCTCTTCAAATCGCTTCCCGACGTGAATAATTAAAAAAATTACGCTCATGCACCAGCTACCTTTGTTTAGTTATTTATTGCCATTTTACTTTTTAGTTATGTATTTATTTACTTTAATGGTTTTTTTTTTAATTTCACATTGACCTCGAAAATATATGCCGACAAACTGCTAAATTTTTTTAAATTAAATAAATGCCTAAATATTGCAAACAATGCACATATACAAATAAGTCACCTTGACACTTTGTTATTGTATCAATTAAGCAAAAAAAAAAAATTCATTAAATAAAATTTAAATTAATAAAAATTAAAAAAAAAAACGAAAACGCTTGCAAATTGCGAAGTTCATTGGCTTATCTCAATGTGTATTGCAAATACCTATGTACAATAAAAAAAAATCAGTTGCTTTATCAGTGTAGAGGCTACTTGTTGCTGTGTTTTTGTTTTTGGTTGTTTACTTCTCCAGTTCTTCACTGAATGAACGTCTTCATTAGCATGCGCATAAAAACAATAACAATACTGAATTACGACTCACATGTACGGAGCTGGGCGTGAGATAGCGGTTGACGATATCAGCGAGTCTTTTGTTACGGAGCTATTATTATGATGATAATTAAAAAAAAAAACAAAAAAAAAATAATGTAATAAACGTTAAGGCCTGAAAAAACAAGTAGGCTGGCTTTATAATTGAATTCGATGGCGATATTAAAAATTGCTTTTAAATTTGGGTTTTTTTTTTAATTTTGAATGGCGATCAATTGAAACGTGTGCATTTTATTTTATGTATACATACATATCTATGCGTACAAATGTGATTTGGTTTAATCAAAAATATTAGTAAATACATACAGTGACTCAAACAAGTCTTAACGTGCTGATTTTTATTTTTTTAATATTCACAAAGTTTTTCAAATAAATTTTTTTGTTATTTTGCTATAAAAACATTGTCCAAGAATTAACCAAAACTATGTAAATCAAAGTTTAAAACTTTATACAAAATTTGGAAGATTCAACAAATTTTCATAAGAATTTCTAGCTTTTTAATCTGAATTTTTTACAACATTTTTGGGTATGCAGTTTTATAGCACATACAATTTTAGGCTCATGATTTTTAATAATGTTTTTTTTTTGCTAACGGATTTTTGCACTTTTTCATATAAGCATGAATTTCTTATGAAATAAAATGCGACAGACCTTTGGCAACCAAATTCAAAAATCAACGCCAGTTTTTCTAAATTGCAAAAATTAGCGGGATTTTTAGACGGTTGAAATTTCCACTAAAATGTATGGGCTGTACACCTAAAAATTTTGTAAATATTCAGATTAAAAAGCTCGAGGTTTTGATGAAAATTTGTTGAATTTTCCTAAATGTTGTATAAAGTTTGAAACTTTTATTTATGTACAAATGTATATAATTTGGCTAAAGCTGGAACAGTGTTTGTAAAAAATAAAAAAATAAAAAAATAACTTGAAAAACATTGTGAATATTAAAAAAAATTACCTCGTGAACACTTGTTTGAGTCACTGTATGTATGTAACACAAGTTCGCTACACCCTACGTCTAAATTATTGCAAAAGTTTAATGATTTTTGGCGAGCTTTAATTTAATGACATTAGGGTGGTTAGTTAGGGTGATATTAACTGAGATCTGGTGGGTAAGTGTGCTAGAACGGGCACTTGAAGGCGATGAAATTAAAAAAAAAATTACAAAATCAGGCCTAGGTAAAAAAAAATCCAAATTATATATATATATTTAAGTCTAAATGCTTTCTAGCAAAAGTTTAATGATTTCTTAGGAGCCTTAATTTACTGACATTAGGGTGGTAGGTACTGAGATCTGGTGGGTAAGTCGTAGAATAACCTGTGAAACAAAAAACTGTTCTTCGAGAGACAATAGCATCGAATTATCCTAAATAATTTAAGAACCAACTATAAATGCCGAAGACATGACGAAAAAAATGTAAAAGGCGACAACAAAAAAAAAAAAAATACGAAATTGTCTTGCAAACAAAACTTTAAGATTCAGGGGTGTACGGCGAACTTTTTTTTCTGGTACGGTCTAATGTACACTGAGAAAATGGTTTAGCTAGAAGATTAGCTAAAACTCAAAAATATTAAATTTTTTTTCACAAAATTCATTTGAATTTAAGATCAAAATGTGTTTCACTGTAATTAACAACAACAGTGCCCAGTAAAGTCAAAAACAAATGCAACACAATCTCCATTTTGTGCTTTACAAATAAAACACGAAAAAAAAACTAAAGAAAAAAATAACAAAAATTTTTTCCACTTGCCAGCTTAAGCGCAGAGAAGCGAATAAGAAACACATTAGAAATAAATACCTGCAACTGAAAAATGCTTGCTTAGATGCGACCTTGTCGCAGTTAAATGACACTAACAACAAAAGAAGCACTTAAAATAAATGTACTTTCAAGTATCACACTCGAATATAATTACCGCATGGTATACTTAAACATTTGAACATCCACACAAGCAAGAAAAAAAATTATAATATTTATTTTTGTGCATATGTATGTATATAGCTCACGTAGCATTGCGCGAGTAGGCCTATGTAGCTTTACACATATGCAACTCTCCATCACCCCCACAAATGCGTCTGCGCTCCATTGCGTCTATCGTCGTTTTTTGTTTATTTGTTAAAATGTTTTTTTTTTTTGTTTCTTGTTTGCACATTTAATTGTCAGTTGCAAGTCATATTTGTCATATTTTCTGCCTGAGTTGTTATGTACACACACATTCATTTATTGTGCTTTGCTCCCTTTTTTCAACGGTATCTGTCTAATCTTATCAGCGCAGTCAGCGCAAGCAATCAGCCTACAGTTGCTCAACCAAAGGCCGTTGGTATATGGAATGTTTTATCGTTTTATCGTCAGACATCGGTGTCAATTTTTTTTTTTATATACGTACACACATACATACATATGTATATGTATATAAAATGGTGCAGCTGAAATTCCATTTTTGAACAGACTTTTGAGTCGTTATTGTGAAAATGATGATAATGTATTAAAAAATGATGAATAATAAATACCTTGAGGATTACAGTTGTTGCACACTAAAAGCTAATTGCGGGGATTTTTGAAACAAGTTGAATAAATTGTGCTGTAATCAACAGAAAACCTAAAGTACAGGATTGAAGAGAAGTAGGTCACTTTGTGGTCTATAGTTTTCACCCTTAAATACATACGTATAGTTTGAGAGTTTCTAATGGAAAAATTCCCTCATGAAAATAGCCCACTTAGGTTGTTTCCGATTTGGCAACCCTTTAACACCCTGGCTAGACTGGCACCGGTTAGCCTTATCTCCACTCACTGATGACCACTAGAGGTCTGGTTGGAAGGCTCCAGTAAAATTTTACAAATGGTTCGGACACTGACGGAAGGGTCGGTTCTGAGAACCTTCATTAATCTAAAATAACTGCTGAGCTTGTGTCATAAAACAAGCCGTAGATAGGGTCCTCAGCAATATATTAAAAAGGAACAGTCCAGCGCCTTCGTCTTGGTCTGCAGGCTGTATCGGAGATACACCCGCTAAATTTAAACGTAGAATACGTGGTATGGTTAAGAGCATATCCAAGTCAAAAATGAAAGCACAAACTAAGAAAAAAATATCGATAACAAAAGCGATAATAAAATCGATAACAAAATCGATAAAAATATCCATAACAAAATCGTTAACTAAATCGATTACAAAATCGATAAAAAATCGATTACAAAATCTATCGAAAAATCGATTACAAAATCGATAACAAAATCGATTCCAAAGTCAATAAAAAATTGATAACAAAATCTATCAAAAAATCCATTACAAAATCGGTAATAAATTCGATAAAAAAAATCGATAAAACTATCGATAACAAAAGCGATGGCAATATCGATAGCAAAATCGGTAAAAAAAACCGATAAAAATACCGACAACAAAAGCGATAACAATATCTATAGAAAAATCGATAAAAATATTGATGACAAAAGCGACAAAAATATCGATAACAAAAGCGATAACAATATCGATAGCAAAATTGTTAAAACAATCAAGAAAAATATCGATAACAAAACCGATAAATAATCAATAATAAAATCAATAACAGAATCGATTACAAAATCGATAACAAAAACCGATAAAAATATCGATCATTATATCGATAAGTTCTGAAAATATCGATAGCAAAATCAATAACAACATCGATACAAATTTCGATAACAAAATCGGTGAAAATATCGGTAACAAACCCGATAAAAATATCGATGGCAAAATCGATTAAAATATCGGCAACAAAATCTATAAAAATATCGATAACAAAATCGATAGCAAAATCGATAACAAAATCGATAAAAATATCGATAACAAAACCAAACAGATCCACATTAACTGAAACTTTCATATGTACGTATATATGCATTTACATATGTACATACGCTGCGATCAAAAGCCGCATTACATACGCATACATACTTTTTGTCTCCTTCCCACACTTCCAACATATGCACGTGTTTGCAAAATGATGACGAGGTGATTTTGTATGGAAAATCATTTATGCCCATATATTTGAATAAAATAAACATATATAGAAGATATCAACCAATACTTCCCATATACCAAACGAAAGGAAAACTCTAGAATTTTTGATCAAAGAAAACAAAAACAAAATCATTCGAGCGGTTTTCGAGCATTTTGGTAATGAAAAAAATTTGCAAATTTTTTCAACAATTTTTTGCCTTAAAATGTTCAATATTTGTTAAATTTATATAAAATTTGTACCCGATAATATTTCTACTGCTCCAAAGAACCTATATCCCGAAAATGAAAGTTATATATGCCAACAATAAGTTGCTAGAGCAGTTTAAAGGCTCAAAATTGACCCCAAAATAAGGCAATGTTTACCGTTGTTTTTACGACAGAAACCGAATTGGTTATTTACAAAAATGAATCTGTCGACAGGTTTGGAATTTTATCTTTGAAACGCCATACTTTTCTTTGAAATCGCTTTATTAGTTCTCGTGCAATAAGCGTTTTTGTGAAGCTCTAAAAATTACAACTACAACATTTGAACATAGCCCCCATACCTTAAGGTAAGACGTATTCTACGTCAAAATAGAAAAGGGAAGAACACATCTACTATGACAGACAAGCGGCAAGGAAATTCGTTTCGGGGAAGTTACTCCAAAAATTTAAGAATACATCGCGATCAACAATTAAACACAGAGCCCTTAAGTCCCTAAAACTACCCCGACAGTACTAGGGATAACGATTATAAAACATTGCAGACAAACATAAATACTAGGGGCTGACCGTATTGTCATAAGTTGTGTTATCCCTAATAGGCACTAGTAGCTTGCAATCGACTAGACTAAAGATTTGTCAGAACGTCATAGTCTGAACTCGCCCTTCGCAGCTTCCTGATGACGTCAGAACACCACTAGCATCGTGAGGAAGTGCGAAGGAAAAGTTTTTTCTAATCGCGGTCGCCCCTCGGCAGGAAACGGCAAACCTGCGAGTGTATTTCCGCCGTGAAAAATGGCTTCTCAAAAAAATACAATCCCCGTTCGCAGTCGGCGTAAAACTGTGGGACCTTCAACTTTGTGGGAAAACATCAAGGCGCACGCCACAAATCGGGGGAAAAACTTGGCCACATTTTGTGTAAACGCCATTCTATTATTATTATTAATACAATTTAGCAAAGATTTGTCGAGCTCGATATTTGAATTTTCAGTTGTTAATATTACATTTTTAGTGCAATGTGCAGATTAAGTTGGAATTTTGACGTTCCTGTAAATGTTACATAATAAAACGCAGTTGAAACAATTTTAGGGTTCTCCCAAACCAAAAAATTGCAAATTGTAAAAGATTAATTTATAAAAAAAGTCAATAAAATTAAAATTTTTCAGAATTTTTAGATTTTTTTTTGTAGTAGTTTTATAGCGCGTTAAATATTAGTTTAATAAAGTGAAAGCTTCAAGTAGCTAAAAATTTGCGTTGGTTTTAATTATGTTTTTTTTTGTTAATATTTCGACCACACTTAATTTATATGGAAAAAATTGCCAAGCAGAGTTTATAAAAATTCTGAAAAAATTTTATTTGGATGAATCTTTTTATAAATTTAAATTTTTACTTTTGCATTTTTTTAGTTTTGGGGGAACCCTATAACTGTTTTCAATCAGTTTCTATAGTCTAACTTGTCGACCCCTAACCGCCACAAAGAGGTAAGCGAAATTTTTTCCAAAATTTAATTTTTGATGCAGAAATATTCCTAGAGCATCAAAAAATTTTTTTTTTTAAAATGTCGCCTACCTCTTTTTGGCGGTTAGCGCTCGATGTATTAACTGGTTTTTTTAATCTAATCATTGTTTATCGAGCTCGACAAATTTCTCTTAAATTGTATCAGCTTTGATTTAAAAATCGGTTACAGAGTGAAAGCTCTACGCTATTTTGAACAGTAAATTGCAGTTTGGCGCCACGTTGCGAGGCGCGACCGCTGTAAAAAAATCTATTTGGACTTCTGGTCTCTAAATAAAACTGCAACTGACCTTTGAACAACATATTTCTAGACATTGATACATTTTTAGCCTTGTTAATATACATAAGTACATATGTATTTACTGTAAGTATGTCTGCATGTACATATGCATAACAAATTTTTGTCCATACACAAAATAAGATTCCAAACGGCGCAAGTTCTCGGTGGCGTTCAAATAAATGTGAAGTTCCGTAAATCGCTAAGAGCAAGTAAACGTCGAATGCAAAGATAAATGCAAACAAACAAAGCAAGAAACAAACAAGCAAAGATAAGCAAGCCAAACAAATAAAAATCACTTCAAAGGGTTAAAAAACGAAAAGAAAGCGAAGGAAATAAGATAAAAACTAAGTAATTATATATAGTATGCAGATCTTATAGAGTATAGAGTATGGCTGGGAAAGTATGTACTATATATCTGTGCGCATTTGGAGAACAAAAGGAAAATGAACTTCAATAAATAGAAAACCCATAAAAAAGCAAGCAACATTTGAACAGTAGCGTTTGAACGCTAACCGAAGGGTGTAAAGTGCGAACGCGTCAGGTAGATCGAGAAAATGTGCGCTGGTGCCGTAAACAGATCGGCTGATTTGCTGTGCCACATCTACGAGTATCTGTGTGTGGTGTTGCTTGGGAAATTCCCGTTGATATTGCCCAGGCTGCTGTTGTACGACAGCAAACGACACCAGTCATAAGCATAATGGTAATAACAATAAAGGGCAAACACATTCATACATATGTACCAGAGATGGGCGGGGGACAATCCCGATACCGCAAATGTCGACATTAAATTTTTAGCTCCCGAACCCGCACATCTCGATGTTTTTCAGATTTGCAGCGCGGGTACCGTGGGTTCCAATATCTACCACTAACTAAAATTACTATGGCTTTCAAATTAATTTTAAATTGTACATATATGTATGTATATATCTAAGTACTTGATCGAATTTTTCTCGAATACTCTGCTTCCTCTGGTTCTTATTTTTGCTTTTCCGACCTTTTTTGTCGCTATATAAAATGAAGGGGCTTTTTCCAAAGTCGATTTAAAGTTTATCTGCCCTTTAAACACAAATTTTTTTTCTGAAATAATATGTTTGAAGGGTAGATAAATTTTAAAACTTACTTGAGAAAACGGCACTAAAAGGCACTAATTTCCAGCCCACAAACATTTAATGACCTCCCCAATACTACGCATCCCGGCCATTTTAAAAAGAGTACGGTGGGTTCCATCTCTAATACATATCTACATCTATACAAACATATACAAACGCAAAAGCACAGTGTTAATTGCAATCGCGTTGTTGTTGTTACTATTATAGTTAAAATATCGCAAATTGCGGAAACAGACGGACGTCCAGAAAGGCTAACAAACAGACGACAGCCTGGGCTGGTGAGTGCAAAACGATGGCAGCAGCAACAGCTGCTCATTAAACAATGGCCCAAATAATATGTAATTATTATAAAGAAGTGACAGCAACGACGGCAAAGTATAAACTTAAAAATATAATAACGTCGTAAAAGAAGAAAGGTAAGAAGACTATAGCAGCAAAAGCCGCAAGCATTGTGAAGCCTGCTGTTGAAGCCGCATATGCTTGATTGTTTCATACACAACATACATACATACATATGTGAAGAGAGGCAACCCTGGTCGCCACTGATGAAAAAAATAGTTACCATCCACTTGAAAAAAAAATCTACCAAATCTGGAAAATATCTACCAATAACTTTTTTTAGTTCTTTTTTTAGTTCTTTTAATAAAAACTATAAATTTGTTCTTTTTTGAGTTATTTCAATAAAAAGTATTATTTTTTTGTTAAGGAGCTTTTTACTTAACCAATGGCATGATATTTCATTTCTTTCAAACAAAAGCGAAAATAACGAAACAAAAGGCAACAACGAAAGTTCATCATTTCAGAAAACTACAACAAACGCTTTTAATTTTTATTAATATTCACAATATTTTTCAAGTAATTTTATTTTTTCCTTTTTTTTTGTAAAATAATATTGTTTGCGCTTTACCAAGTTCATAGAAATCAGAATACAGATATGTACCACATTTAGAAGAATTTAAAAAATTTGCGCCAAAATTTCGAACTTTTCGCTTTGAACTTTTAGGACATTTTTTGGGTAAGCCTTATCATGAGTAACAAAAATCTACTAAAATGAAAACAAATTTACGTTTTTACCAACCAAAATTTTTTCTACCAATTTTGGTAATATTTTACCAAAGTGGTAACCTTGGAGAAGACGCTACCACACACACTTGCAAGTTGCATTTAATTCTAAATTTATGCATTGAAGGTGTGTTCGAGCGCAGTCAGACAGCAGTCGCCAGTGGTGTTGGTGGTAGAAAAACGCTATGTACCCATACGAAACATCCTCAAGTGACTGCTACCTATTGCTGAAACCTTATCAGGTCTCAAACTTTCAGCTTAAGTAGACGCGTAAACTCCTGCCTCTCTCCCTATTTTCCATAACGTAGTCCATGACCTTGAGGTTGGTAAGTACCTCGGCTTGAAATTTCGAGACATGTTCCCCAAGAGAGGAGTGGTTATTGTCTTTGTCACTTTCGTTATGGACTCCTGATACTAACCTTGCGTCAGTTATGGAGCTATCGGTAAAGACTCTACAATGTATACGTCCGGGCTCAGAATCGGAGTTAAGCCAGCACTCAGCCTCAGGGAACTCAAAATTGTAGTACCCCTTCAACAAAGGTAACGGTCCGCCCTGCGGATAAAAATATTAAGTGACGGTAGGTTTAGGAGGGCATCCAGAGCTGCTTCAGGTGTTGTAGTAAAACCTCCCATAAAGCACAATGCTATCGCTTTTGAAGGAGAGTCTGCTTCCACCACACTACAGATGCATAACTGATTTATGGGCCTTATCATAGAGGTGTAAATTCACAGGATTTCTCTAGGTGAACGGCTCCACGTTTTAACACAGATCTGTTTACAGTGTCAGAATACTATTAAGGCTTTGTAGGTTTATTATATAGAACTTCAACTAAATACTTGACTTCGGAAGAAATCTGAGTAGTGACCCCTTTAAGAGCAGGGGAACAAAGATGCCCAGCTCGAGCACTTAAGTTTACGCTATTTCACTAGCATGCCAGAGGTCGCACAAGTGAAACTATTAAGTAGACATTATCAGTGTTACATACCTATCTGGGATTACTAATGGTTCCAAAGTATATTACTCTCAATATAGTTATATAGAGTTCCGGCCGTAAGTGCCTCCTCCCGATACTCAATGCAGGCTTTCGCAATGTTTAACCTTACCTTTGAGTGAAAGAATGAAACTATCCATAAATCTCTCCTAACATCATAAGCCAGCTAATGCATGACGATGAGTTTAACAAGATTATGCAAACATTTTTTCCTTTGACAATTCTTTAGTTCTTCGCCGTCAGAACAAATTAATTTACAGCACTTTTAAATCCAGCTCCATTATCAAATATTTTCTTTACTAATCCTACGGTAGCATTTTGCATGCAAATTATGCGACACAAGTAGCTTCCCGAATTCGATATAACATTTGGCAAAATTTGTGTGTGTTTTTTTTGTTAGCTTATATTTATGTGTTGACGACGAAAATTATGTTGTTGCTGCTGCTGCTGCTCCTCAAACACAATAACCATATAATAATAAATAAATTTCCTTGTTCTTATTGTTGTTTTGTGTGGGTCGACAGTTTGTAAATGGGTTGCATATTTTTCAACATCTCAGTTTTTTTCACTGATTTATGGGCATGTGTATGTTTACTTTTTGGTATATCTGTTTGCTGCTGGTGCGAGCATGCGACAGGTTCGTGGGTGTGCAAGTGAATGGCGGCATACAGCAGATACATGTATGCGCACTATTGCAAAAAAAAAAAAAACAAAAACAAAAAAATATATATTATAAGGAAAAAAATCTCGGCATCCCGCTGTTGCCACATTACGGCAGTTTTTGGCAACTGTGCAACGTGTGCAGGTTGCAACTTGTCAGCATGCGAGGCGGGCGCATGGAAAAAGGTGCGCATGGCGTTGCATACGCTGGCGTTTCGAGTGTGTATGTTTTCATGCTTGTCATAAGAGGAAGTTTGCGCAATTCGAATCGCGTTGCTTTTTGGCCATACATAGGTGTCAGAAGCATAAACAAACGCGGCGACAGCAGCGCGGGCCACCGTTCTCAAGCAAGCAGGCACACAAATTTCTACAGACATTATTTTATATAAAAATATTTTTTATTATTTTTTTTATTTTTATATATTTATGCACGTTTGACAGTTATTCTGCTTGCCATCATGGCATTCGTTAGCGGCTGCCACTGTTTTCATAGTTCTTCTTCTTCTTCCTCCTCCTTACTGGTTGCTGCCACTTGTTGTCATACTTTTATTGGCGCATTGTTTGCTTTTGTTCTTGCCACATTTTTAGGTCAATGAAATTCATAATTTCGCTCAACGGCTGCGTCAGAAGAAGTCATGACTTTGTTTGTAGTGAAAACTTTGTGCAAAATTTCTTCACTTGCCAAGCGTGCTGTGAATTTTGTAGCATGTGTGGCAGGTCTGGCAGGAGAATAGCATTAAGTTATAAAGAACATAAAATTTCACTTTGATAAATAAATACATATATACATACATATTTATAATGCGAGTGATGAAAAAAAAATATTAAAGAAAACGGAAGAAAAACTGAATAAATTTGCCAAGTGGTTTTGTTGTTAAAAAATCTCACGGAAGGCGAGCCAACATTTGTTTTTAAAAACCTTTGTTTGTATTAGGGTGGTCCTTAAAATTATCACCATTATAGCGTACTCCTTCATTTTGTTCTGCATAGAAAGAAAATACATTCTCGATTATCTCAAAATTAAAAGAAAAAATCTTAGGACTCACTACAAGGATCTAAAATTATAAGTTTTTTTATTTGAAAAAAAATTCGACAAAATTTTGGCTTTTCTTAGTTATAACTCAGATAATCTATGAATTTATTTGACAATGTTGGGCATTAGAAATACCCGTGCTAATACGTTCGTAGCAACAGTCATTATGGCTGTTTCCACATGCCATTTTAACGTCTAGTGGAAATTCGGCATAAGTTTCAATAATACGTCAATATTATCAAATTTTGAAAATTAAAAAAATTTAAATTTTCTCAACCTCATGGTAGCGAGCGATTCCAAAAAAAAAAAAACTTTAAATTTTGAAAGTTTCATGGATGTATTCATTTCGTACGTAGAACAGTTTGACGAGTCAGTGATTTTTTGAGATTCCCATTTAGTAACTTAAAATGCAACTCTGCACGCTGCCGTCAAAATCAGCCTTAAACCTCCAATCGCAAATATAATCTTGGAAGCGTACTTGAATTTAAAGTAGTCCCCTATGCCTTTATGAAATGGTAGCCATGGTTGTACCAGCTCGTCCTGTGGCCAAACACATTCTGCATGCCTCGCTTATAGCATTCACCTTAAACTGAAAAACACTTACTGAGTTTGGAGTCGCATATTTGAAGGTTATTCGAAAAAATTCCGTCCCAGCACCATCGGCCGTTCTTGAAACGTCGGTAAAAATGACGGATTAGAAGCGTTCAACAATGATTTACGGCAAAAGAAACTTGCTGTTGAAATTTTTAGAGAAAACGGTAATGGGGGTATTTAATCAGAATACAGAATACGCCTATGTCTCTTCGTCTCAGGACATTCAGTGAAGAAGAAGTTGCCATGAAAGAGTATGACATATAACATTCAAGACTTCCGTATGGTTCGATCTGACGACGCAAGCTTAACATATATCCTGCTTAACATTTTTTACAGTCAGAGCCTTATACATCCAAAATGTCAGATCTGCTGGTAAATTCTCTTTTCCACCCAACATGTTCTTGCAAGAATCCAGAAGGGCGTATTTTAACTCGTTGTTCCGGATGTTTACCCAAGTTGCCTTTTGCGTCTGCGCATCAGTGACGCACAGCGTTCCAAGTTCAGCCTGCAATATTCTGTCAGAATTCCTGTAATAATTCTTAAGTTGTTCTTGGATAAGCTCCTACATTCCATAAAACGTTGTAGGTTGTATGTTTCCAAAAGTGCTTTGGATTGCTCTGGGCCTCTTCCTCTAGCCGAGCCAGGGCAGAGAGATTACCCTTTGCTAAGTCACGCAAGAGCTCTGGGCCGATGATGGCCGAAGCCCCTTTCTTTGCAAGTTAACGGGCAGTCTCATTTCTTTCAATATCAATATTTTCGGGTATCCAGAGAGCCCAAACCCAATTGTTCATATCAAAACTGTTCAGTTTGTCAAAGCACTCCATTCGCGGTTTGAATGCTACTTGATGAGATCTGAAGGACATATTAGCTGCTTGGTTGTCAGTCAAAATGCCGATGTTCTGATTCCCTTAGTCTCGCTTGCTATTAAAGTTTGCGCATATTCCGATAGCGTATTTTTCAGCCTGGAAAATGGGCAATATGTTTCCCATAGGTTCCGAGTATCTCAACCACGCCCCAACTACACATATGCATCCTCAGTCAATGAGCTATAAGTGTACTACATTATCATGTCCTGATTAATCCAATATGGTTCGTATTTGCCTGCCCAACTCTTCTTATTACATACGTACTTAGATCAGTTTGTAAACGCCTTTGTAAATCTTAACAATTTCCGGGCACCGCAACTTCAGAACATCGATCTTCCTACCACTTAGATCCCATCTGCCCCTAGCGCCTTTCTCGCCTGAGTCTGTATATGAATATGAAGAGGGTTAAGATATAGAAAGTCATCCACGGATGAGGTTGGACAAGTTCTCATGGTTCCAGTTATGCCTATTCATACCAGCCTTTAAATCTTATGGCGTTTTCTTTTCTCGAAAAAAAATGTCACCTTCTTATATGGCAACATTATCAGAGTGGAACATTTTAAGGAAAGAGTACGCAATATACATTTGAAGATGCTGAGAAAAGAACACGAAAACTAGACAGCCCTGGCGCTGGGCAGAATAAATGCAACATTATATCGAGAAAAGAAAACGCTTGATTGCCTCAAAGTGTGCAGTTCTATCAACCCTGATGAGGTCTCCATATGCTATCATGGGTCGTGCTATCGCCGTGTATAGACCCATCTCAGTATTTTTGGAGAGCATTTCCAACTCTTTTCTGCCATGGACCTGTATGCCATAAACGATCTTACAGCTTTCTTCGTTGCCACCGAAAAATGTATTTCATAGCTGAGCTCGCGATAGACGGCTGATGGTTTCGAATTGATCGGAGGACCAAGTGTTGCCACAGAATTCTGTCTACACTGTATATGTACATTAGACCGCATCACCAAAAAAAGTTGCGGTTTTTCCGCCGGGATTACAAAACCTATTATATTTTAAGACGTCCACCAAAATATTTCGTAAAAATATTAAGATTTAAGTAAGCTGGACCGATTTGAAAATACCTCCAAAAATGAAGTATTTTATGAATAAAAATAGTTTCTTAAAGAACTTTTTGAAAAAAGTCCCCTCAGATGACAAATTAGATTAATCTTAAGAAATATGCATAAAAATATTTAAAAATCTTTTCAACGGAATCGTAAGAATGAGATTTTTGGTACTGTTTTTTTACTTTTTCAAAGATTGATTTAGGAAAAACTTGAATAACTGGGCCAAAAATGTTCTGATTTAGACTTATGGGATCTCGGTCGAAAGGTATTTCCCCACTATTTCTATTTATGTGCAAAAAAAGTCATTCGTGTCACAATTTTTATTTATTTATTTTTTCAATTACCAACACATCTTAATTCAACTTTGAATGACGTTCGTTCCTCCTACCTTTCTCTTCCATCCATTGAATGAGTTTATTAGCAAAGAAATGAAAAGGGTGAGAAAATACCTTTCCAATGACACCTCTCAAGACTAAAGGCTCCGTTATGCATACTTGGCATTGCTTGAGAGTTGTCACATAAGGAATCTGTTAAATGAGCTTCGCGTGTAAGCGGTTACCCAACGCACAGCATAACATACGTAAAAGTCTGTTGGTTTTTGATTTCTACGTAAAAATGGTATAGCAGTGCATGCAATGCCAAGTATGCATAACAGAGCCTTAAATCGGAAGAGTTAGGGTTCAGTTATTCAAGTTTTTCTTATACCAACCTTTGAAAAAAGTTAAGAAACAGCATCAAAAATCTCATTATTACGATTCCGTTAAAATTTTTTTTAAATTTTGTTTTAAATATTTTTATGCAAATATTTTAAGCTTAAACCATTTTGTCATTTGAGGGGATTTAAAAAAAAAAAAAACGTTAATAAAAAACTCCATTTTTGGAGGTATTTTCAAATCGGTCCAGCTCACTTAAATCTTAATATATTTCCGAAATATTTTGGAGGACGTCTTAAAATATAATAGGTTTTATAATTCCGGTGGAAAAATAGTACCGATTTTTTTTGTATGGGGAGTGATGCAGTCGAATGTACATAGAAGCATACCTCCTACCTAAATTCAGATATCTTTTATTTAGCTCATTTTTCCGGCTACGAGCCTTGAAATCGAATGAAGCACCGCACTTCGCTGGATAATCTACTTGCCCCCAGTCGTCATGGCTCTTTTTAGTAAACAAATGTTTAATACTCGTACGTGTGTGTGAATGAATACTAATTTTTTTCGCTAAACACTGTAGAAAATTGTTGTCTGCCATCCAAATTAGTTTAGTACAGATATCAGTTCAACACGTTTGAATTAAAAGCGTAATTTCCACTAGTTCCGCTGCATTTGAACTTTGTCTAGCAATTGCTAATAAAAACTTTAACACTTTCCAAATGAACTTGAAATTAGCATACAAATGCCATAAAAATGGATGCGATTAAGACAAATTAAGTTTCAAGAAAAAAATTAGCGCAATTAAAATTAATTGCTTTTTATTATTGCAATAATGGACAGAATATCGCAAAGAACAGATCTTAAAAGTAATGACGAGAAGTACAATACGAAACTGGTCAAGTTTTTATGCTAAATTAAGAGACACATACGTAATGGTGGAACCGAACAACATTAAAATAGATGCTTGCATATGATTACAAATTTACATACATAAACATATGTATACATACGTACATACATAGATGTCTAAGTATGTACAGCAAAAAGAGGCAAAAGTTAAAGATAAGAATCGAATTAAAAGCAAAAGTGAAACAAGTTGGGCGAGAAGAGGAGATTTTTTTGATGGAATGTAGGTACATGTGTATGTACCTAACCCAAAATATGTATGCGGGAGAAAAAGGTACTGAAAGGTCAGTGAGCACTTATATATGTACATATCTACATAGGAGTACATACCTGTTTGAAGCCACAATTACATTCGAGAGAACGCAGGCATGAATTTATTCAGATGGGTTTATATTTATTAAGGTGACCAGAAACCACATTGAAAACACAAAAACTGAACGGTTCAAAAGTTAAAACATTTTTAATGAAAACAAATTTTTTATATGTTAATCGCATGGAAAATTTCAAATGCCCACCGTCATCTTTAAAAATTGAAATAAAAAATTTTTCCAAATGGGAGAATTTCCTTCGCAGTAAATAGGTCATCTTAAGGCCATAAATGTGCTAGGTTAGTTATACATACATACACAAGAGTTACTCGTTTAAAGTAATAAAATAAGCGGCAAAATTTCCCTGAAAACACCCCTTAAAAAGTCTGGATCTTCCGCTGGGTCTGTATTATTTTTGGTTAAGTACTTGTACTTGAAATAACACATTTTTTAAAAAAATTTTAAGCATATTTGCGCTCTAATGCAACGAACATACTTGTTTTAAGCCATCTTACACAAATATTGCCACTGATAAAACTTATATATATCTGGCACACAAAAATGGCATATGGTAGGCAATAATTTTCGCCTGTGAAGACGCGTCGTTAGCTAGTCATTCAGTGTTGTAAAGGGTAATCGGCTTTCACACGCCACCGTAAATTTCTTTGTTCGCTCCTCCAATTACGATCGCGAATTACCATTCGGGCGCATTGTTAATTCGATTTGTCAGTTCCTCATCTCTGTGTTTGAATCAAAAGTATACCCCGTTTAACTCAAAGTTGAACAATGCAAACGTCTCTTAAATACAATGCAGCTCTCGAGAAAAGCAAAAACTCCATATAAAATGACGTACAAGAAATGGCTCAGAAATTTCTTTGTGTCAAATTTCCTTAAGGCAGTACGCAGTTCTTAAGAAATTTGCTACGTTTTTAGTTTTTTAAACCATAATTTTTTATTTTCTTTACCGTCTTCTTGAGCGCTGCATACTGGCCTTTGGGAAATAATAATATTCTGAACGATTTTTTTTTAAATTTCATCACTGCTATAAAACTTGACAAGGAGGACAAGGAGGACATTTTTGCTTAAAAGGAGGACAATATTTTTGAGGATAATTCTCCTCAAAGGAGGACAGTTGGTCAGCTTAATATTTATGCACACTTCTGGTCTGCATGTAATAGAAGGTCCGCAAGTAGCAATTGTACCTAGCCTGTTTACAATTGACAGCAGATTTTCCGTATTTGTTGCTGTTCGCACGTCACACGCTTGTTGACCGTTTCAAATCAACGAACGGCTGGCCGGCCGCCGCGCATGCGTTACCTTACCATACACCACACGGCACGGCACGGCACGGCACGGCACGGCATGGCACAGGCAGACACATAATTTTTCGGTGTTTGTCTCACTATTTATCCACGGCAACGACGACAATAACTCGCTGTAGACAGCTCAGCCAGCAAAGTGCGTGTGGGCGTTTAAAATATGTACACATATGTATTCATTCCATTTCGATTGCTGCTTTTTTATTTAATTTATATCTCAAGTTTCATTTGAGTGACAAACTAGACGCGTGGTTAGACGAATTAGTTCTTGTTGTGGTTGTTGTTGTTGATTTTTGTTCACCTCTTGGCGACTGATGTCTGCAGCGCGATAAGCCTCGAATTCTGCGAGGCCAAGTTTATGAATGCTGCGGGTTTTAGTTTTTTTTTGTTGACTTTATTCATGTATGTACATATGTATATTAAGGCGCCACACCAAAAAAAGTTGTGGTTTTTCACCAGAATCATAGATTCTGTTATATTTAAAGACTTCTGCCAAAATATTTCGGAAAAACATTAAGATTTACGTGAGCTAGACCGATTTCAAAATACCTTTTAAAAACTAATTTAAAAAAAAATTTTGGAGGTATTTTCGAATACGTTCAGCTCACATAAATCTTAACATTTTTCCAAAATATTTTAGCAGACGTGTGAAAATCTAATAAGTTTTATAATTCCGATGAAAAATAGTACCATTTTTTTCTATGACGAGTGATGTACCCTAATGTACATAATGTATTTTTATAAGTGTGTGTGTACTCCGATTTTAAGTGGTTTCAAAGTGAAGTGCGTGACTTCAGAATAACTGAGTGTAGTTGCTCTTAAATAACTTGTGTCCGGTTTCGAATGTTCGCTGCAGATTTTTCGATTCCTTACTTTTTATTTGATTTTTGTAAGATGGTTTTCCGCTCAATTTCCCGATAACTCTATGTATTCAAAATGGGTGGCTTTTAATAGATGACCTTTATTTAGTACGCTTGAGCCTTTTCCTTGTATTTGGAGACTTATAATAACAGTATGAAGCTCAATCTGATACCATGTCCCCATGGTCTTGTTGCAGCAACAAAATCGTTACAGCCTGAGTCCACATTTGCAATTGAACCTCCAACAATCAGAGAGAGGATTAAGAGAGAAGAAGAGACGATTAAAGGACAGCAATGAAATGAAATGACTGGGCAGCGCCAGGACAAAAGTCATAGCTGGTCCCCTGCTCTAAGAACAGATGAACTATTCTAATAGGTGTCTTAAAATGTCATCGAGAACTATGAAGTCAAGTGGGTACAAACTCAGACAGATGCAACTTCTGGGCCGTTGCTGTTCAGATCATCAAGTTCGGCAAAACCACATTAAGCTTTAGATTTAGGACCGTGAAAGGTATTGCAAGAAGTCATAGAGCATAAAATGCAGATTTCCTAGTCGCAGTGCCTATCTCAAAGCATATTTATCCATCTACTTTTATTTTACCTTTATGGCCGACAAATCTACATATCTAAGCATTCTTCGACTTCGATTTCTCTCGCTAAGTTCACGGTATTGAGTAATTATAGGGTGTGAGGTCAATTACATATGTAGATACCAAACTGAGCTTGAAAGCTGTAAGAAGATCTTCAGCAGAAACTAAAATTAAATTATGTACTTCTGATGTGCATAATTATATCCCTCCTAGAAGAGAATGGAGAAAAGAACATGTAAAGGAGAAGTCCATTACCATCCACACCAAAGGCTCCTCAATGAACTCTGGCCTGGGAAAGAAGACTTCTCTGAAGCCCTAAGTAGATAGCTCTTTCCCGAAACAAGGGTCTGCAAAGTGTTGGGTTCAAAGGCCGAGCATCTATTTATTGATGCATCTAAAACAGGAGAAAAGCTTAACAAAAAAGTGCTTCACATGCTGATTGGATTTTGGATTATGCTCAGGTTACGCGACTACCAACCAAGCAACACTCTGTGCTTAGTTCAGCGGTGCTGGCAAAGTATTTCAAGTAACATGGGCTTGACTCATATTGAAGTCTGGTATGAAGTTTGGTGAGAAGAAGTGGTGATTTTGCAAAAACAGCTTTCATTTTTCGTGTTTAATTTTTCTTATTCCCAAGGCTTACTAGACGAAATGGAGTTGCGTACTATGCAAACTGGCTATTCTGTTATGAGTCGTTTCTATTTGCACTGCGGTGCATGTTTCCCTCTGCTGTACACGTCTATTAAAATAATATAGAAAGCTTAAAAAGGCTCTGCAAGAAGGTGCCTATAATCGTCCTAGATCAGTCACGATTAAAACATATCCCATATGAGAAGCTTTTCAAAGCTTTTTATTGATTTTATACGAGTATGTAGTACTCAATATCAGTCACAATCAAGGCATAGAACGCTGGTATAGCTTTCCAAAGATTTCTATAGATTTTGCATCAGGAACGACTAAAATATATCCCGCGGAATAAGCTTTTGAAAGCTTTCTTTAGATTTTACATGTATATAGACCAGTGATGCTCAGAGAGAGCTTTTAATCTGTCCGCGCTCATACAAACACGGAGATCTTTGAAGAGTTCCGCCCGCGGGCGCTGTTTTGAGCATAACTGATATAGACACACATAGAATAAAAGCTCTCTCTGGTCGTCGCAGTTTCTTATGAACGTGCAAAAAATGAAAGCTCTCCCTGATATTTACTCTAGATCACTGATGGGCACCACCATGCCCGCGGACAAAGCTCTTTTAAGCTTTCAATACATTTTGTATAGATGCGTGCAGAGTAAAATATCTCTCTGTCCATCGCTGCTCTAGATCACTGATGGACACTGTCTTGCCTGCAGGCAAAGCTATTTTAAGCTTTCTACACATTTTGTATATGCGCGAGCAGAGTGAAAGCTCTTTCTGCCCAACGCCGCACTAGATCAAGCACAATACAAGTATGGCCTATGAGAAAAGCTTTTAAAAGCTTTTCATAGATTTTTTGTCAAATAAAAGTTAATACGCTTTTGCGGCACGTGTGCGCATTGTGCATTATATAAGTTTTCAAAGCTGAGCAATCACTCTAAGCCGAAGTATTCGAACCAAAGTGTACTTATTTTTCCATGAATAAAAATTGAAATTATTCTATTTATGTATGTACGTCCCCACTAGTGCTTTTGCATTACTTATTGCGCACTAATGGCTGTCACAGCATCAGAGCTGTGAATTTCATTTTAAATGCCAACGACAGTTGAAGCGATAAATAGACTATCAAGCGCAGTCCAAAGCAGCAAAATAAACAAACAAAAAAAAAAAAACGGCAAAAAATAGAACAGCACTCCCTGAGCAAACTAAGTAAAATATATTCTAAAATAAGTGTATGCAAATTGACAAGGACACGCATGCCACGAAGCGGTTACAAAAACAGCAAAAGCATTGACCAGCACACGCATCGTGGAATAGATAAAAAACATTCCAATATTGCAAATTAAATTTGCGAACTTGACGTGCCTGACACTGACGACGACGACGACGACACAACTGCCAGTTAAAGATACCAGAGAGAACCAGCCAAAGGCACAGCCACAGTCAGAAATACATCTATGTACAAGTATGTATATAGGAAAGTCACAAACTAGGGATGCTGGCGAAGACAACGCTGCAAGACGTTGCCAAGCGAGATTTGTTGGGCAGTCTACTGCCGGTTGCTGGCTAGTGACTGCTGGTTGTCGACTGCTTGGCGACAGACGTTAATGGCCAACTAGTTGACTCGGTTGAAGGTTGGGCGTGTGGATTTAGAGGGCAAGCTGAGCGTTCGTTTTGCACAGGCTAGCCGCAGATAAATGCTGGCAAGTTGCGTAGCTGTGTTGAGCAGTGATGCAAAAAATTGTGCAAGTTAGATATGGAGGAATGCAAAAATGCGTGCAATAACAAAAGCAATAAAACAAGAACAATAAAATTGAGTGAGGGTCCGAGGTGCGCTCGATTGTTGCAACGCCTTTAGTTGCCTTTAATATTTTTTTTTTATCTAAGAGACTTTTATTCTTTTTGCAGTTAATTCCCCCGCTGTTGTTGTTGTTTCTGTTGTTGCCGGCTGCAGTGTCAATAACTTTGCGCATACCACGCGAAATGTATGTATTTGCGCATCGCTGCACACTCGCTCATTTGACTACAAAGCATGCTGGTGTTGTCGTTGCCGTTGCCTTCGTTGATTTTACTTTTTTTTTTTGTTACTCCAATAGCAGATTTGCGATCTTATGCCTGCTGCCCTCGATGTTGTTTTTGTTGTTGCTTGCTCCTAGCGTCTTTATCTATTTCACGCTCAGGCTGTTGCACTGCTGGCTGAACTCTATTTTTATAACAACGCCACAAAGTCAAGTTCTTGCTGCCAGTTGACTGGGTTGCAACTTTGTTGGCTTTGTGTTGTTGCATCGGTTGTTTGTTTTTTTTTTGCTTTTTACTTTACTTTTCTAAGCCTACGCGCAGTCTAAGGAATTTCATGCACTTAACACCACACACAGCAGCACAGCATAAATGCACACACAAACCCGCAATATATTTTTAGGCCTACTCATCTATCCAAAGGTGCTCGAACTGAAGATGCAACATTACAGCAAAACAATTTGTATAGAAATAGTAAAATAAATAATAGGACGCCAGTAAAAAAAAAAAAAATGAAATAAAAATCGCCTCAAATTGCAGAGCCCAAAAAAATTGCAGGAAAAACGAGCAGCGTAAAGCCTAAAACCGGAATTTCGAATTTTCAACTTGCTACAATGCTTGCCAGCAAGCATGCAATACGCCAAATGTGCCGCCAGACAGCCAGAGAAAGAATCGAGAGTCGCGCCAAGCCGGTAGTGTAAACTTGTTTGCGCCAAGCAGGCGGCCTGGCGGGCAGGCAATCGACCAGCCAAGCAGCTAGTCAAGCGTACCCATGAGCCGGGCAGCTAAGCCAACCGGCATAGGCGTCGTGTGTTGCCACCAAGCACTTACACGTCCCTCGGCTGCTAGCATGCCAGCAGAGTCTTCTATTAGCGCTTGTATTTGGAAAGGAAATTCGCTTGAGCGCAGCTCGATTCGATTCGTTTTGGCGTTAAATTAAGCGAAGACTATGCGGCGTTTCGAAACGTCGCTGAGGCCAATAGCTGCATAGGAACGCAATTGCGATGAACCTCTCCATAGCAGGAGAGGGGGCTGGGGGGGCACAAGTGGTGTGGCAAGCAAGGTGGCAACTGATATGCCAAAAGGATTGCGTTAGTTGCTTGAGGCGAAAATGAGCTGCGCGACGGTGCGGTGCGGTGCGGTGTGGTGTGGTGCGGCGCATCGAATGCACATAAAGTACAATGACACATTCTAAGCTGACTTTGTGCGCCGTATTGCGCACTCCACTCTACCAAGCACGCGAAGAACTTAGAAAAGCCATTGTGCACACCATGTTGCAGCATCAAAATGAAATATTCGTTTGGTGAATGTGGCAGGTAATGTGGCAACCAACGACGGGTAATAAATAAAATGCAAAGTAGAAAACCCAACTATGCTGAAAAGCGGGATGGTTGCTCGTGCAGGGTGAGGCAAGTTGGATTTGGGTTTTTTTTATTGGAAAGCGGCAATTGTGCGCTGGGGATATGGAACCTGAATAGCCCTTGCAGATTCGAAACTCAACTCGTTTTAGACATTAAAAAGGATGCATGAAGAAGTAGCCTTAAATCTTTGCGAAGTTGGGGGCCTAAGTAAACTTGGTCGGAAAAACGAAGAATGAATGAAGGCTGGTGTATTCCAATTCGACTTTTCTTTTGAAAGCTCTGTTAGAGAATCTTCTAACAGCATTCCCAATCGAAAGCATAGTGCTTGATTGTAAATTTTCCTCTTCTAAGAGAAGCTGAATCAGAAGGGCTTGAAACTCTGAGTATTCCATAAAAAAAGGTAAAGAATCAGGTACGTAAATGCCTTTTCTACAAAATATGGAAAAAACGACTCCCAGAAGGCCACATTATTGGTTATTTTGCCGACTGGGTAAGCATATGTGAGGTTTATGTAGGGAATGGAGTAGCGGCCAAGTTGCTGAGAAAGAGACCTTCCTCTAATTTGACGAGTTCAAGATAGACACCGATGGTTTTTCCGAGAAATACAAAACGACCCCCATTAAATGTTTACAGATAGAAAAGCAGGGACGTTAAGACTTATGAGTTAGCACTCCAATTTTATCCAAACTGTAGCAGAACAAAAACAGTGAAACTACTTAATAAGAAAGGGGTATAAGTTTTTAGAATTGCAGAAACCAGTATAGGTTATTGGTTGTTAGGAAAACATGCACTTTCCTACAACAGAACCTGTCCAAGCCGATTTGGATCACAGCGCGTAAACTGTGTTCAGGTTTGGCTCGCCTAAGACATAAATGACTTGTAGTGATAGAAATAACGACCTGTGCGAATGGCGGATTTTTCTTGTATACTCCAAAGTATAAGCTTGTAGCCAGTCCGGTCGCACATGTTCTGCTATAGCATGGTGTGGTAGAACCATGTTCGAAATCCAAAGGAATGCATATATAGAAAAATGTTAGAGCAATACACTTTTTTTCTTGGTTTCTTGGGAGAAAGTACGTCGCTACTTTTCCTACAAGAGCCAGACACTTTCTTGGAGAACTCGATAGAACTTTCTTTACGGACGGCTCCAAGACAGCATTATCCAGGAATGTACTAAGGTGAAGCTGAACTTCGTTGTTAAAATAAGTAAGTTTCAATTCAAGTGGGTACCGGAACACTGTGATGTACAGGGCAACGAACTAGCTGCTGAATGCGGTTCGGGGATACATCTAACTAACCGGCCAATTCTAGATGCAAACATAGCGGGGACGGTCAGGTATTTCATGGATCTCATGAACAAAGCTCATGGTGTTACTTTTAACACAGAGGAGTTAGCTGCAAGAAGTAATAGTACTGATTAGGGACAAATATCATGGGGACGACATACAAGCAACATAAATGTTATAGACGGCCAACTGTGTGGATTTTACTTAAAGAATGAAGATTGTGCAGAGAACTTTCTCCGGCATTCGGCAGACGGAGGTAGTGGCATTTTTGGAGAAGTTGTATTGAGAACGGATCATTCTATTTCTCTCGACCAATTAAGTTTGCCCACGCCCACCTGTTTTCCTTTATCCTCTTAATCCTTTCTCTAGGCCATAATTACTATAGGTAACTATGCTTGAGTGATTGCAAAATGGTTTTGCATTTTTCATCCTACCACAATTTTATTCCATTCTACGCAAAGCGGCTATATCCTATATGCTAGACTATATGCAATGAACTCAGTGACGAACTACTATGGAAGGACCTATACCAACCGTCTTAATGGACTCGGAAATATTTTCTAGCTTGTCATTAGTGCGTGGCTTATGTATATGCCTATTTTCTCTAGAAAGCTGGATTTGGCTTGAGGACGACAAGACATCTGGGAGATAGCCTTGATAAGACTGAAACCGACTTTGAGTATTTAAAGCACGGTCTTTGCCGGATATTCAACTTATGCTATTGACATTTGAGGCTTGCTCAGATATATCCCGAGAAATATCGAATTCCCCCAAAAAAAAAATACCAAAAATTCCTAAAAAAATTGCGGAAAATTCCGATGAAATCCCGAAAACTTCCGAAAACACGATCTGCAGTCCGAGAAATTGCAAAAAAGCCCTGGAAACAATCTTGAAAAATTCTCCAATATATCTCGAAAAAAATCTTAATAACGCAAAACATTTCACTTTTGTTATCAAAGCCAAAAGCATTAACACAAAAAAAAAAAACATTTTTTGTTTAAAATAAATGTATTTGCGTCTAATTTTTTAAGGCCAAAAATATTTTTTAATTTTTGCTAAAAAAGTTTTGTATAACTATTTTCGGTTTCCATAAAATTATTAAATTAACGATGCTATCCAGATTTGCTAAAGATTTTTTCAAGATTATTTTCTGAACTTTTCGGACTACTTTGCGATATTTTTGGGATTTTTCGTTATTTTATGGGATCTTTACGAACTTTTGCAATTTTTTCAGTACTTTACGGGTTCGGGTACTTTTCGATTATATACGGTATTATAACAGCAATATTTTTTTAAAGTCATAGGAAAATCAAATTCTTGAATTAGAGGCGATTATATATTGAAAAGCTAAGCCTCTGCGGAATCTCTAATTAAAATCGCACCTAGTCCAGTTAACGAAACAATTATTTTCTTATATAATAAAAGAGTTGAAGGGGGTGGAGAGCTCAAAAAAAATTGTGACCTACCTTCATGAGACGCATTGCCTTTTAAGTTTATTAAAATTACATACATCTTGTTACATATCAACTCCGCTCCATTTTGAAAGCTTTAAGAATCTTGCACTTTTTTGCATTAAAATTCACCGCTCAATTGATCACCAAGAACACGCCCCTCATTAATGGCGACAAAATTATATATAATTTCTCAAAGAAATTGATCGCTGCCCTGCAGACAAGAACTGTCTCTTATGCCTTACTATAGTTTGCTTGCGCTTATTTTTTACACACACACATGCACAGCCTACACAAGCAAATGCCGCGTAATCGAAAGGCCGCCGCCATGTGGCAACAGGTGGGTGAGCCGTTTGTTGCCGAAAGAAAAGTCGAAAAGAAAATAGAAAAATAAAAACGAAAATTGAATTGCAGCAGAGCCAAAATTCAAAACACCTACTTATTATTTACATTACCTGCCTGTTCAGGTACTTAAATGCAGTATTTTTCTGAATGTTTATAAAAAAATTTTTTGTATGTGTGTATGTAGGAGTATCTTTGCCTTTGCCGTCTGCTACCAACAGCCAATTTAGTTGGTTGTTGTCATCACTGCATGTTGCGGAAATTACAGTTATTTGTCATACCGTTTTTTTTTTTTTCATTTTTAACCTAACAAGTGCATATGAAGCACGATTTTGGTTTTTAAATAAGTGTCTTTTAAGACTTCGC
>NW_023458561.1:59242911-59253827 GCF_013731165.1 Rhagoletis pomonella | reverse complement strand
TCAGTGCACTTAGGAAATCCATATTTATATTTTTAAAAGTTATCGAAATTGATAGTTCGATATGCTAAAATTGCATTCATCAAAAGCTGTAGACCTCTTAATGCATTATAGGTTAATTAAACGACAACCAGCCATTTACGGTTATTTAATATGCAATTTTTTTGTTGTTTTGTTTTTTACCCTTTTTTGACCTCAGCTCAGACGCCAACTTTTCAAAACCATAAAGCCCATAGCCTTCATTGGGTACTTAAAGCGAAGCCTTAGCAATACAGTTATTTATGAATGTGAGTATGTGTGAATGTATGAATGTAGTATTCATAAGCGCCATGGACCCATACTCGTAATTGCCAAGGCGCCACACGATTTTCTCATTTGCATTTTTGGTCTAACGAACGACTGACTGTTTTTTTGATATGTTTTCTGCCAAATGTTTTTTGTTTGCCTTGTTTGTTGCGGTTTTTTTTGTTGTTGTGGCTTTCTTTTTTTTTGTTGTAAAATGCAAATAACTGTGCGCTGCGTAAGTTTGCGTTTGGCATCTGTGTGTGGCATATTTTGGATCCCCTTAAGAGTTGCAACAAATCATATAAATAAATAAATATTCAAATGCTGCTAAAAAATGCAATTGGGAAAATTTTGAGCGGTTAGATATTTGTAAGTGCATACTCATATGCACATTAGATACCGACGTTTTTGTTGACGTTTGAGACTCTGATTTTGTATTTTGAAAATTTCGGCTTTTTGGGGACTGTTTAAATTTTTCGGGTTTGGGTCGTGGTTTGGGGACTCCCTCTTGTATTTTGATGCCCGGAACACAAATCTGATGTGCGTTACGCTCTATCACTCCAAAATTTTTCCTAACCTTAAAAAACATGGCGGAAATTTTTTGAGGTTAGGAAAAAATCTCCTTGGAGCAAAACGGACTTCGGATTCGTGTTCAGCGCATCAAAATACACGAGGAAAGTAATTACTTTTTATGGAGCTGTGTAATTTACGGGATCGAAAAATTCTATTCTTTGACATTGCGGGATCGCGAACTTTTGCTTAGACATTTCATGCGGTTGTGTTTGTTGGTAACCCGCAAGCCTAGTCATTAATGCTGCCGCCGCCAAACGCGTTGTAGCCGTGGCCAATAACAATAACCACAAAAACCACACGTGCTAACATACTTACATATGTACATACATATTTACAACTTCATACGTGCATATGTATGTATGTATGTTTGCTTGCATGTAACTAGAAAATTGAAACACATAAAATATGTGTTTATTTCTTACCGCACAAAAAACTAGTTTATTGGTTTCTTTACAAATGGAATTTTTTTCAAATGTTTTTTTACAAATTAAAATTTTTTTTATTTACTTTACGCTGTCGCTGCACAATATTGTTACTTTTGTTTCTTGGTTTTTTCTTCCATTTGCTCCACTACCAATTTCAATTTCAATTTCAATTTGTTGTTTGGGTCAATGTTATGCAAGCGATTTGCATTTATTTCACTTTTGCTATACATTTTTGTATTTTAGTTTTTTTTTTCATCCTCTACCTAATAATAGTTGTTAATACTTTTTTTTTAGCTCTTCTTGTCATCAATTTTCCTTTTTTCAAACAACAGCTTTTATGTAAAATTTGGTGATGGCTGGGCGCTATTGATTCATCAAAACCGCATTTTTGTGTTTTCTCAGCCGACAGACGCCAAAGAAATGTTAAGCGATTAGTTCGTAAACATACATATCCACACACATACATATATAAATATACACATGGTAACGATAAGTACGAGTATACATACATACATACATACACATGTAGTTAAATATTTTAGACTTACGTATTAGCATAATTTAAGTGTGTTTGCTTTTGTGAACGTGGTTCAAAGCAAGCCTGATAAAAAAGTTATTTAATATTTGTTTTATTAACAGTTATGTTTTTCTTCTTTTTGCATTCCAGCGTGTTGGCGGTTTAATATTGTATATGTCGGAACTAATGAGGTGCGGCGAGCTGGTGAGAAATTTTGTGTGAATAAACCTACGTATCTATGTACATATGTATATTTGTATGATTATATAAATAAGTGTCTATATTCATACATATAAATAAGTAGAAAAATTTAAAATGCATTAATTTAATGGAAGATAAACTAATGCGAAACTGAACAAAAATTTTTACTTTTAAATCGAAATAAGAGAAAATAAAACGAAAAAAGGAAATAGAGAAAATTAAATAAAGGCTATAGATCTCAAAATTGAAATCCGAAAAAAAAACACAAAAAATCTAGAGATAATCGCAGTTTTTAAGAATTCGTGAGATCACGCTGTTATTATAGAATAAAATATTAAAAGCAGATAAAATTACTTAAACCCCAAAAGAATTGTGTCTATTTATATAATTCTCCCTTTTAATACCAAAATTTTTACAAGGTTTTTAGTTCTATCCTAACAAAATTGTTAAGTTGCCAAGTAAAAACGCTGTTTGCAAAAAAACGAAGTTTCGCAGGCGGCAAATTGGAATTTATTGTTAAAAATAGTCCAAAGCCTTAATTTTTCAAACGGTTTGGTTACTATTTTTTTTAAGTAGAGCTAATAAAATTTAGAAACGCAAGAAAACTGCATACCAAAATTTTTTGTAAGAAATTCTAAAAAAAATTTAAAGTCACGTGAAATTTTTTCATAAGTTTAAACCTTAAGTTTTGCATTTTTTTGTCGGTTTGGGGAACCGTAAAATTGTCCTTAATCAGTTTTTATTAGGTAATACTTATTTACAAACACATACAAATTCATAAATCGGGCTCGACAAATCTCTTTGTCTTCTCAAAAGGGCGGATCCGGTGTGATATTTAGACTCGCCATGTGACTCCCGCCGAATAGCGTGCGATCAATACGTTTAACAGAATTTAGAGCGACAGCCTGACGAGCCCCAGACCAGGAGTCACTCCTATATTTTCCAGCATTACGCTTTCACTACTGCATCCTTTTTACCAACAGGAAGCTTCGAAAGCCCGAAAGCTTATCCATAAAGTCTAAGTAGTCAGTTTGAGTCAAAAAGGTCAACGTTCGTTACAGTCCTGTGCATCCCATTAGGTTGCGTCAACTTGGAAATATGTTCTATTTGTTTGGTGATGTTGTAAAAAAAGTACCTAGTTAAGTGTTTGTTTAGGCGCTTGCTTGCGGGCTACATCAACTTGTTTATACGGCTGTCGGATGCCGTACACACACTTTGACTGATGCGATAGACTTGGCGATCGAAAATACTTCTGCCTGAAAAATACGCAGTAACTCATACAGTTGAACTGATCTGTTTATTCTCAGGGATTCAGAGAAATCGCCCGCACCCACTCCTTGTTGCATCGGTGTACAGAAGATGTTTGTATCTAGGCAGAGGTATGAAGTTCCTTATACCAAACCATGTAGTCCCCAAACATGCAATCCTCTGAAATCTGTCAAGTTTTACATAATTACACTGGTGCCATAAGGCTGCCCATCAGACCAGAGAACCATTGCATATGTAAGATCGACCGTATCACAGTTGTAAATTTTATTTACATTCGTTTGGATTTACGGTATTTTCTTTTTGTTGGTCATAAAGTACTTTTAATACATTGCTTGGCAGCCGGTTATCTGCTCATAAATTTTTTAACGGTCAAAAATATTTTTAGTTGATTCACAACAGCAACAATAAATTTATTTCTATTGTGAAAAAATTTATGGAATTGTGAGAATATGATTTGTTATAACTCCACGCGAGTTGCTTAATGATGCTTAATTAATATAAAAGATACGCTTTATTTTCATTCATAAAAAGGATATTTCATATGCATATATACATACAAACCAGGGTGGTCCTTCAAACATCAACATATAAATTTTAAATTATCAAACAATAAATATTTCGAAATTAAAAAATAAAATGTTAGGGTCGCTACCAGCGTTTGAAAAAAATTAAATTGAAAAAGTCGCGAAAATACGAAAAATAAATTTTTAATTAAAATCTGATAAATTTGAAATAAACTCGTCGAGTTATAGCTGGTCAAAGTAAAACTTTTGTCATATTTAAGCGATTTAAAAAAATTAAATTTTGAAATTTTCGTGGATGTCTTTATTTGTACGTAAAACAAAGGCAAAGGGTGCCCATGATGTCAATATTTAAAGGGCCACCCTAATACAGATATAACATGTGTATGTATGTATGTATGTACGAGTATATGTAGAATTATTATCGCCAACTTTCATTTCGTACCACATTTGTGCTGCGGCGGATGAGCAACAAATTTAAATGAAAATTTCAATGATGCATGCAATATTTACTAAATTTATGTACCTACATACATACAAACATGTGTACGAGTACAAACATACATATGTGCATGAATGTGTAGTTATGTTTTGAAATGCATGCTTGGCACTCGAAGGCAATTAGTAAAGTCAAAATTAGAGGTGAAACAAAAAATATTAAGTACGGTAATTACATTAAATATAAATATGATAAGTTATAAAAGAAGCGAAAGTGTAATTTAACAAAACATTAAATTCACCGTTTCTAATAAATGAGCGAAAAGATATCAAACACAAAAGAAGCAGCATTCCCTATGCACATTTAATGATATTAAATTCAATTAAATGCCTGCTTAGAGGTAAAAAAAGCGCAAATAATAATAAAGTTTTTTAGGAAAAGCCAAAAAATGTTGGCGCAATTGTACGCCGCAAATCACAACAAATAAATTAATTGAATAAAAAAGCAAAACAACAAAATAAAAACTAATGAATAAAATAAATAAATTGATTTCAAATAACTTTATTTATGCATGTAAATAAAAAAATTGACAAAATAAATGTAAATAATACAATGTAACTTGCCACAATGTTTTTTTGTTTGTTTGATTGCTGCATTGTACCAAAACGAATGCCTCATAATCGTATTGTAATATTGATGGCGGTAACGGTAACTAATTTCTTGCATGTTTTTTCTTAATTTACTTCGTGCTTTCAACTTTTTTAGTTTTGTCAGTTTACTATTATTGACCATATTTTTAATACATTTTTTTCGAGTAACTTTTTCGTGATTGTTGATTTTGTCATACGCCAGTGAATATTTTTATATAACGTAAAGGGGGAAAACAGGGACACAGACATTGAGGTAAAAATATGTATGAAAAAAAAAATTTAATTTAGCTGCATTACTCGTATTTGTGGTAGCAAACAAGTCGCTGTAGGTGCGTTTGAAATTAAATTTTGGCGAGAGTGAAATACATAAATGTCGAACAATATAGGTATGCATATGACATAAATGCAAAATAAATACAGATATTGAAAATACAGCTGGTATACCTCTTTCCGCTCTATACTTAAAGAACCAAAATAGGGAAGTAATACATATGAACATTAGGGCGGATCGACTTTTTTCCATATAATCGCATATGAGGAAAATACTCTACGAAAAATACTCTACGAAATACTCTCTGAGAAAATTTGGTTAAGAAACTTTTAAGGGCTGTAACTGATGCTAGTCGAAAGAAATATCGCGCTTGAAAAGCATGTAGGACTTAACAACTTAGTTATTTACGTATTTTCAAAAAAATAAACTGCTTGTTTTAGCATTATAATCATAAATCAGCTATTTGTTAAAGTTTTTCCCACAAAATTTTGTATTACCTGATTATGAAACTTTCCCTTAAAATTCGTCCCGCCCTAATATACATATGTACATATATACATTTATAAAAAATACTTATAATCTATGCTTTCCCTATTTGAGAATAGTTTGCGTTTATACAGAGATCAGTGGTATTCGGCTATAAAGATATCTAACCTTTTTCAATGGTTGATAGTCATACAGTCACAGATGAGAAGACATGGGCCCCGCATGCAGTGGTAAATCCTTCTTGTGCACGAGTTAGAGGTTGTGGCCTTCCTAGACCTCTTCCGCCAGATACACTGCAGCCTTTAATAGGCACGCCGACCCTTCCTTTGCACAAACAATTATTTTGTAGATGTCATCTCACACTTTTGCCACGAGGTGCGTAAAAGCTTCTCCTGACCCCGGTAAGCAACATAGCCGAGATCCCTTGGAGTTCTCTTGCTTCTATTCTATGCATATACCAAGGGGTGTTTTTCGTCTTGACACATTTATCTTTTATGAATCGACATCGTAGGAGTGGTTCCCCTTAAACGAGTACCCTTGTACACCCTTCAGGTCTCAGGGCACCTCTTTGATCCACAATATAACAGCCGTACCCAAAATCTTGGAAGCCATGTAACGGTCTGAATAGGTAAAGCCGAGGGAATTTTTAGGTGAAGCCTACGACAATCCTCGGAAGCTAGTAGTGATCATTCCACTTAGCCCTCTCCTGAACCGAGCCGATGACAATCGTACCTTCGAGCATACTTTCTCTTGTTCTATTAGATGACCAAGTTTTTATAAAAAGATATCGAATAATTTTCTTTTGCAATTTTTGTGAAAAATTCTCGACTTTTTGACAGTCGTTTAAGTATCAGGTACCTAGAACGCGTTCAAGTTTTGGATTAGTTCTTCACGAGAACAAAATACAATGTCAAGAACGCGCCCACAGAAGATCAAAATGGGGAAAAAAGTATTGAGAGCAGTATGAACGGGAACAAAATGAGAACAAAAGATACGGGAACGTTTCCGTAAAGTTCAAAATGCGAACAAAAGCCTCGGGAGGTTGTCAAGAAGAACAGAATTAGAAAGAATCTTTCAGGAAGGTTTCCAATAAGAACAAAATGAGAATGAAAGTACCCAGAACGTTTGCAAGGAGGATGAAATAAGCAAAAAAGGCTGGGGAACGTTCTGCTAGAGATAAAAAAGAGAACAAAAGTTTTGAGAACTTAGCGTTAAGAAAGAGAGGGGCGTCTGCGCGTTGGGAAGAAAAATCGTTTCAGTGAGAATCTCGATTGTTGATTCCAAGCCAGAGGAACTGGATCATTTCGACTTCCAGATCGTTTAGCATTAGGGTGTACTGTCCATTTATGGAACAATTTTTCATTTTCTGTACACGAAAAGTTCGCGTCTTAAGTCTTTCGTTATCTAATTTGCGTAGTTATCTTTCAGTTTTTTCTTTGAATCATTTTAATATGAAAACATTTCAAACTAACGAACTCCATGTGAAAATTATTGCTCTCGCTTCCGTTCTTCGCGAATAGTTCAGAGAAGATTTTTTCCACGGAGAGAAAATCAAATTTTATTACTTAGAGCCACCCTGTAATACAAACTAAGTACATACTTATGTAACTATAAACTAATTAAAATAAAAAAAAAACTGAATAAAAATTGTTGAATATAAAAAAAAAAACTTTAAACAAACCAATTTAAAATTTAGTCTATACATACATACATCCACATTTTGTATTTGAGTATGTGCGTGTTCACACCTTTCCGGCATTCAATGTCGCAACAACACGCGACAAAATATTTTAGCGCTTGGCACAGCAAAGTGGGAAATATTTAAAGTGCGAGATTTACACGCAAAAACAATTTGTTTGTTATTACAGCTTCCTTAAATTACAAAAATAAATAACAAATTACTCGTTACAGCATTTAAAGTAATCACAACAAGCAAAACAAGAAACTAGAAGGAAGTGAAAAAGTGAAACAAAAAATACAATTTTAGTAAAAAAAGAAAAAAAAAAAGAAAAAGAAGCAAGTAAAAAATTGAGAAAAAAAAATCAAAAATCTTCAAATATGCCGCTCCAAGAGCTATGCAACAGCACATATTTTCGTCTGTTAGTGGGTGTGTATAGTTAACGCTTAGAATCATGAGAAGTCGACATAGCGTAGAGCCCACATGCACTTCCGCAGCAGCAGCAACACCGGCGCTAGCAACAGAAACGCATGCGCCGCCAACAATTAAGGCTAAAACCTTAGCCGTTTCGACAGTAAGCGCACAACAACAACAACAGCAACAACAACAACAGGAAAGCGATGCAGATTCTGTGCAACCGCCGGCGGCGTTAGTGGTCAGTCGAAGAAGCAACAACAACAACATAAAGCAGACAATCAAAGCTAATCTGCAAGCAATTCAAGAACAAGAACAAGCACAGCAGCATAGCGAGAACGACGAAATGAACGACGTTCAGCAAGAGCAGCAGCAGCAGCAACAACAACAACAACAACAACAACAAAGCTCAATTAATAATAATCACAATTTGAATAATTTTAGCCCACAAAGCAATAACCTAAACGATAATAATAGTATTAGCAATAATAGCAACAACAACAACAACAACAACAACAACAACAACAACAACAGCAATAGTAGCCACAATATGAGTGCAAGTGTAAATAGTGTATGCAATACAAGCAATAATCTCTTAAATAATTCAAGTAATTCAAGCAATAACAACAACAATAATAGCAACAGCAACGATAACACCAACAGCGGCATGGAAATGCCACACAGCAAAAATAATGCAAATATGCAAAATAATAACAACATCAGCAACAAAAACAGCAACAGTAATAATGAGAATAAAGCGTGTAATATAAATAATAATAACAGCAACGGTGTTGGTGTTGGTGCTGGCGTTGGCGCTTCGCTGAAAAATGCTATTAATGCCACACCATTGGCGCCAACAACACCAATAGCAACATCACCAATTCTAAATGTAAATACAAGTGTAAACAACAATAATAGTAACAGCAACAACAATAATAGTGGGAGCGGCGGCGGCATTGGCGAAGGTAGTGACAAAACTTCACCAGCCAACAGTATTGGCGCTAACTCTGCGAAAATCGCCGGCCTCACCGCACTGTCGTCTGCTACCCACTCCAATACCAACACTAACATCAATAGCACAAGCAACAGCGCCAGCCATAGCAGCACTTCATCGACCAACCTTTTGCTGCGTAAACAATTCATCGCCTCATCGGATGGCAGCAATGCGAGTTTTAGCTCGGCATCGGTTGCTGGCTCAATACAGGTGAGTTGACAATATACTTACATTTTTATTTCATAATTACACAGTCTATTAGTAGGTTATTTGATATTATATATACCCCCGATGTGAGATTATTTGTTATAATGATGGTGGCAATACTGAGGCTGAGGTATTTAGACCTAGGTTCCACAAAATGTAAATGTCTTTGTAGAAGGACTAATAAGGCAGTCAGGCAGCATATATATAAAGCTCTAGACCTATTCAAAACAGCATATGGATATGTGCAAAAATGCAATACCCTACTGATCTAATTACACAGAATCACCCTGTGGTGGGTACATGCCATGTGGGTTTTTGGATGGATGGAAACGAAACCAGGCTAAGTAGTTTACAGACATTCGGCAGAGCAGCAGTGGAATTCTGGCAAATGTCTTTAAGTGAAAAGCAGTGGGCCATAAAGTATACAACATGGGAAAGTAGCAGAAGCAATGTGTAATCAGCTAAATACGCTAAATCTGCCGGTATGAGGGGCTTGTGACTATATGTTACATGTTGTTAGGAGCGCCTGCTATTTTTCCGGAGATTTTTGGCGATCAAAATTAGCGATTTATGAAAGAGGCAGAGCTCTAGAATATTGGGCCAACTACCATTTTGTACCTAAACGTAACATTTTTTTTGCGGTATATGAAAATTTTCCTAATTTAATCAAAAGTTGTTATAAATTATTTAGAAAATTTCTTTTAAACTACATTTATCACTAACCTTTTCGTTAATGGTCTAAAGTAAAATTGAATTCCGCATATTTTTGTTGCAACATTTTCACCTTCTCAGTCGTGTAGGTAGTTCTAACACTTGATTGGGTCAAATCTAGTCTGTTCTGGGTCTGTTGACCCATTGACCTGAAATTTGGTATGCCGACAATAAAGTTATGTATATACAGTATTATAGAAAATCGTAGATGGCCGCCGCCACAAAATGGCGGACTACATATTTTTCCACAAACCCCTTAGTATCAACTTATACTTAAACTACCGAGAAGCGTAGACTTTTGGTTGGTCTCATAACTGATCGCCCTTAAAATGGGTTTGATGAGTAGTGATAAGTGGAGCACATAGTGTTCGATTGTCCAGCGCTGGCAAATTTTGCATCCAAACTGTTTTGGGGAGACGTTCCTCACCAACCTCGCGCAAGCAACAAAAGAACGGTTCCACAAAATCATAAAATTCGCTGAAAAGATTTCATGGATTTTTGATATGGTGCCCACCTGTTCATCATGAATGGTCATTTTATCTGGTAACATTATAGACAAAAAAAATTGCCAGCCAGTTCTACCTAACCTAACCTAATCCCTTATCCAAAATGGTGTCCCAAACAAAATGACGAATTATAGAGTTGAGACAGTCAATACCTTAAAACAGACTCGTCAACTTTTACTGCGCATCAACTAGTAATATGGAAATCTTTTGCGGATTACGAGGACAGTGTTTGAAGAGTAAGAGATAAGAATTTGGGGACGATTTTTGAAAATTCTTGCGTTGTTGCCATTCATCTTAAATCTTAATGATCCCTGCTGAAATCTAGAAAAAAAGAAGTCTGATGAGGAGATGTGGTGATCTCCGAAATAACAGCTATAAATTCTAACGCTAAAAGCTTAAACAGATGGCAGCGCTGATCCGGATTAACTCGGATTTAATCTGGATCAACTGCAGTTCATTCCCGAGTTGATCCGGATCAACGCTGCCGTCTGTTTATGCTTTAAGACTTCGTTGTTTTTTTTTCATTGCTAAATAAAAAGTAAATATTACTACGCCGCAACTGTGGAAAATATTATAAATTTTATTTTTGTATAAGAGAAATTCCTATGCATTTTATTTACTGGGTTTGCAAGCAAATATTCAAATTTTTATTTTCCAACTTAATTTGCTGAAAAATCCGTTTTTTAGAGTTTTAAATTTTTTTGTAGTAGCAAACAGGCACAAGTCCCAGACACAGTTTTTGCATTGCGAAAGTTTAGTTATTTTTTACTTG
>NW_023458561.1:59231557-59242811 GCF_013731165.1 Rhagoletis pomonella | reverse complement strand
AATAATTGTGAACCCAATTAAGGAATCACAAATGCCGTAGGCAATTTAACGTAACTACATACGATTTTGGTGGCCTTTGACTAGGTTCCGCCAATGTTAAAAATTGAAAAATGAGTGGAGTGGAAAAATAATAAGTTGGATATGTTGAAATAGTTAATTAGTTGACAAGAATGTTCTAGTATGAAAATGCTACGGGCACAAAAACTTTGTTGCAAGAAAATCCAAACTGATAATTCAAAGGTAATTCTTAGAACGAACTGAAAAATTGTTTTGATTAGTATTAACGAGGCTAACCAATAGAAACCAAAAGGGCTTAACGAAAAAATTGCCCTATCGCTTTTTCAGTGGCATGTACTAGGGTAATTGACTCGGTTTTTCCAAACCGGTTTCCACCGCTTTTTTTAAATGTTTATAGGCGTTTTTTTTTTAATTTCGATTCTTCGAATCTCAAATAAACCGGATTTTTTAATCATAAAAACCAATTATTTTTATTTAAATAAAAGTTTTGAATTTTTCGAAGTTTTCAGCGCTTTTTTAAGTCCTTTTTTTTAATTTTGATTCTTCGAATCTCAAATAAACCGGATTTTTTAATCATAAAAACCGATTATTTTTATTTCAATAAAAGTTTTGAATTTTTCGAAGTTTTCAGCGCTTTGAGGGAAACCCCTAAATAGACACAAATGAGATTCTGATATAAAAATCCACCTAGGACTTAACTGTCATCGGTGATATTAATACTGACCTTGTATAACGCTTGAGAGAAGAATTTACTATTAAATTGCAAAGTCAGAATTCACAGCAGTGATGACAGGCAAGTCCCATCACAAAGTAGTTTTTGTGAAAATTGCAAATAGAGGGTATGGAATATAAGCCCTCGATATCATATTTGATTACAATAAACGAAAAGTGTTTGGCCGAGCTTCTCCACCAATTCGTGTTCGGCTTCTTGATGCTGTGACACAAATGGAGACATCTAGACTTTTATTCCACTTCGAAGAAGCTTTTTTTATGGCAGAAGCATACTCGGAGGTGTGCCATTGTCTGCCGAGAGGCGACTGCTATTTGACCACGGACCTCCCGAGTCCGAGCACTCGGCAATGGCGGCAAGAGCATTACTCAAATCCGAAATAGGTCAGAAAAAATGCAAAATAATATTTAAAAACAGTTAAAATAAGACGAGACGTAAATTTTTCCTGAGTTTTAATTGTTTTATTTTTGCTCTAAAAAAAATTTTTGGACTGATTTTGCTTTGCTCTCTTCTCAGTGTTTTTCTTAATTTCAAAATCGGGAACCGGTTTTTTTCAAATTAAAATTTTACGAGTAACTCGAAAACCGGTTTTAGAAAAAAGTTAGTAATGGAACACCTTGGTATTTATATTTGTCATTTCAGCAGGAAATTTAAACAAGATTTTTTTTTTAAGTTTTAAATTTGCAGATTTTTTGGCATTTATTGTATTTCTGGGATTCTTCAAAGTATTTTCAATCCACCTGAGATTTTTGGTTTTGTTTCGTAATATTTCGGGGGTTTTCAACGATTTATGTTAAAAAAAAAATATAGAAAAACTAAACAACTATCGTTTGTTTTGTCTTAACCCTTTCACCACCAGTGCCCAATATATTGGAAGAACAGTTGCGTCGAGAAAATTATATATTTTTTCTTTAGCAATTGACCGTGTCTTTTCACAAAAGTGAAATTTACCACATAATTCGGTAGTGAGTAGTGTAGCATTGAGAAAAGCTACAGGATTTAGGAACGAATTTGTCAAAGTTGGTTTGCAGATAAACCGGTTTCGGCGTTGTGCCATCTTCTGAGTAAGTTTTCGTACTCGAAACATTAACAACCAAAAAGGACTGTTTGACTTCCTTTTTAAATATAACGGGTATCACTGTCCAATAAAATGGACGCTAAATAACGATAAAGCTAAGAGTTAAAAAAAAATGTTGATTATATTTTTGAAACTAACGGCGCAAAATTTGCCGGAATGAAATTTTTCATAAGATGTTCTAAGCTAAATTTCACACTGATGTCCAAAACTATGAATTTTTGCTGGTAACTTTAGGTTAAACAGCAGTTCCTGATGCCACTAACTTAGATTCATGTCTCTTTGTGATACCCTATTGGGCTTGCAGTTATTTCTGTTCCCCCTAAAACCGCTTAGTGGTTACTCAATTGAAAGCTAAAAAATTGACTATTTATTGAATAATGGTTTACATTCAAAATACAAAAAGCAGATTGCCATTGACTGTCGTCTGTTGTGGATATATTACAAAGGCAAATTAGTGACGAATGATCGAAGCTGAGGCTTTAATCCTCCCTTCGATGAAGTTTTTAAAGTCTTATTAGTGTAAATAATTTTGCTGTCATACGGCGAATATAAATATAAGAAATAGTATTCGATACTCTCCATTAATTCTTCGACTGCATTTTTGGATGGGAGTCGCAGCTTTTTCCCGTTTCTCGATAATTTAGCACCGCAGTAGTTACCGTATTTATGTCTAGGGATCTATACAACGCTTCCACTACAATTTAAAACAAAGACGCCCCCCATCTACAGCTTCCAATGACTTGTTGTTGTTTAATGGAGAACACTTAGTAGCTCATAACCAGAGAACCAAGAAAAAATCTGCGCCTGTACTAAAAATATACGTTCCAAAATATTGCTAAAAAATAGCTGAACACCATCTTTATTCCAGCACTGGCGCACGAAGTGGAGATTCGGCGTTCGTTAATGCTTTTATATTACTATACCATGTTTGAAACCAAGCAAATACAAATATCGAGCTAAATATACGCTGACTGTAACTACTTAGCATCAGAAAATTTCTCCAATCATTCTAAATCACTTTGGGAACTGTATGCCCTACTTTTATAGTAATGTACTAAGTACAAACATCCAACACTAAATGAAGTTAAATACCCACTCCCAAGAATTTGACGATCGAACCTGTACCTTTGTACTAAGCAGAAAAGAGCTTCCCCAAAGGCGTGATGAAATCAATTAGAACTTTTCTGCTCTGTACAAAAAAAAAGGAACGCATGAAAACTGTAACAATCGGGAAGACAAATGAATATCAGTTAATCATTATAAACAGCTGAGCCAGCCGAGTTAGGCCCAAGTTAGATGCGCTAAATTTTGCGCCCAACCAAAGTAGGCTCATTAACAATCCGTTACTTTGACTTTGTCTAAGCAAACTTAGCCACAGAGCAAATGGTTTTTTAATTAGCTCCACCTTCAATTGCTGTGCCTGTAATTTCGTAAGTCTGCTTAGCGAATTTGGGTTAAGGGTGTGGTGGAAAATGCTTGGCTTGCAAAGGGATTGAATGTGTGCTTTATATATATTTGTTTTTGTTTTGTTTGTTTTTAAGGCAGAAGTAATCACGGCGCATGTGTAAGTGCTCTGATTGCTGTGAGAAATGACAAACCTTTATGCTGGTCATACCGTACAGTCGAATGTAATACATATCATTGACCTGTGCGATCACAAAACGTGCGATCATTCTATCGATCAATCCAAGTGGTGATCAGTGCTAGCGTTAATTTTAGTCGGAAAGAAAAAGAGTGCAATAAGAATGCGCAAAAAATCGCTTGCTTATAACACGAAAATTAATTTACAAAATGTTTCAAACTCAACAGTGAAATGGTTAGTATTTTTCAACAACAGGTTCTTCCCACTTGCATACCTGTAGGTATCGGTTTGAGGTGGCACTACTAGCGTTTTTGCGCTTCTTGGCATTGGTGTCCATTTGGAGCGAAAATATCATTAATCATGAAACACGGCTAGCCTTTGGCAATAGAACAATGGCATGAAATGCTTGAAATTTTGTAAACTAAAGCGTTAAGTTACCGAAAAATAGTTTCGAAAATGATCAGTGGCTGAGACTTGCACATGCTCAGCATATATTAGTGTCGTTACAACATAACATACGCACCCGTCACATCCATTAATTAAGACGATTTTTTAATAAATTTTTAATTAGTAAAATAAAAACGAAAAAATAATTCAGAATTTTGAATTCGGACCAGCATAAATAAATCTTGGAATTCTGCTTGGGAGAGCGAAGTTAAGCCTCATAAATTATCTACCACAATTAATAATAAGCAATATCGAAATTAGTCAGAAACTCAGCATTAAATTAAATTTTTTCTTCTGAGTACTGGATCAGGTTTCCACCAAAACTTTAACTGCAGCTAAGAGCTCTGTTATGTTTTAGGACCGGACTTTACCCAATCGTGCTAATGATAGAAAAAACTCTAGAAGATAAAATTATGCCTTTGGAATTTTTTGCTAAATGGAAGCAGTCGTCCTCTGCCGGAAATGGCAAACTTCCGAGTGTATTTCTGACATGAAAGACCGCTTCTTATAACCATTGTAATTATTATTTTACATTAAAAAATGTTAAGCTTAAGATTTTACGACGGTTAACACGTCTTGTGAATTCCCGTAAATGTAAAAAAAAAACGGGAAAAGAAGTTTCTGCAGATATTTTGATATAAATATTTTTAACCCACCTTTTATTATTTTTCGAAGTCAAATTTAAAAATTAATATATTTGTATTGTCACTTATTGTATTGTGTTGAAAAAATTTCAGTCTGGACAAAAAAGCCGGAAAAATGTTATATTTTAACCCAATGTGATTTATAATATGAGTAAATATGATTTCTAACCAATTTGTGGCTGATTTTACATGATAAAATTTAAAAAATAATTAAAAAATTTAATTTTGTAGACAATTTTGATTTGAATTTAAAAAATAATTAAAAAATTTAATTTTGTAGACAATTTTAATTTTATTAACGATAGCCACATAAAACTTGGCAATGCACAAAAAATTAGATTTTCGAAGATTTTATCATTTTAAGATCTTTCTCGGGTCAGATTATAAAGTCGATTTTTATTTTTTGTATTTTTTACTCCTATTGATAATTACATAAGTCTCTTCCAATACAAAAAATTAAACAAAAAAAAACGATAAAGTAATATTTTTTTATAATTTAAAATAACTGTCAACATATATATATGTATTTTGTTTTTTTTTTTCTAATTTGGGGAAATTTTTCAAGGTAAAATTGGAGCACATTTAAATTTTCTATTATCGTTCAAAAGTTAAAGATTATTGATCACTCACAACCCTAAAAAAGTACACTGTGCGACGTCAAGAAGTCAATTCACATGAGTAATAAGTTTCCCGCCTTTCCAGTAGATGCCTCCTCTGTGACAAGACAAAATTGCAAGTGCATTACGGCAAACAAAAGCTAGTAAGGCACTGTCTGTCTTTAAAAACTATAGAAATAATTATAAAGGCAGTGAACACTGAAAAAGTGTCGTTTTTTTTAAATTATAGCAAATCAAATACCGAAGGCATTCAACCTCGTTGTGGCGAGGTTTCACTGTAAATTATTTTTATTTCACATAAAATTAACCTTTCCTCTAAACTTCTTTTAACTTACCCGACTCTGAGATGGCCGAATACCCAGTGGCATGACTTGCCTCGGACACGTCACTCATGGAACCCAACCATTTTAGGGTCTCCGTTGATGAAGTGCTTTCCGAACTGTTATTGTGTTGCTGTTGATTGCTGCCGCTGCTACCGCCTGTGAGCGCTACATCACGACCTATAGTGGAGAGTAGGAGTGGGGTGGGAGAGGGTGCCATCGAGGCACATGAAACGGAGGACAAGTCGTTCTGCGACCAATGGTGGGAGGATTGGCGTGACAACATCTCGCTTTCCTGACGTAATCTGCGTAAACGAAATAGAATAGAAAAATATAAATTTAGACGAAATTGGTAATTAAAAATGAAAATAATACTTATGTAGAATATAAAATTTAATGAACAAGATTGGCACAACATAAGAATAATCATGCCAAATTAAAATTAATTGAAATTTGAAGTCATAAACAAGTGGTTTAATGATAAAAAATATATGTAAATATATATGTAATATTAGGGCGGGTCGAAAAACACAAAATGCTTGATACGTAAATTGCATAGGCTTTAAAAGATGCGATTTTAATCCCTTAAGGCTAGTTTGCAGCTCTCTAGAAAAGCAAAAATATATAAAATTACGTACATGAAATCGCTAAGATATTTTCGTGAGACAAATTTTCTTAAGGCAGTACGCAGAACTTAAGAAATTTGCTATGTTTTTTATTACGGGTTTCTAAATTTTTTTGTGAAAAAAGAAATGTGTGCCCGTTCCTTTATTTCTTGAGGAAAAAGTGAGGCAACAGGCTATCAGATATCAAAATTCCTTGGACACACACACGAAATAATGGCAATTTTTTTCCTGACCGTTTTCATGAGAGTTGCATACTGGCCTTTATTCTAAAAAATAAATCCTAGAGCATGAAAAATTAAAAATTAGACTGGGAATACCAATTTTTTTTTTATTTTTACAACGACTTGTGTAGATCAAATCCGGAACTTATTTCCGCTCTTAAAATCACAAAAAAATAAATTGGGCAAATTAAAAGTAAGTAACATCAATATTTTAATCAATTAAGAAAGTAAGTAGGAAATAAAGATTAATTGATTAAAATATTCATGTTACTCACTTCTAATGTTGCCAATTTGTTTTTTTATGATCTTATGAGAGGAAATATGTTCGTTGAAAAAATTTTAAAGATTGGTACTCCCACTCTAATTTTAAATTTTTCAAGCTCATTCCACAGACTGAAGATATTGTCGCAGAGAAACAGGATTTCTTTTTTAGAAAAATGGATTAAAATAGCACCTTTTAAGACCTATACAATTTTTGTATCAAACATTTTCGGTTTTCGACCCAGCTTAATGTGTATTCTTATAACATTCTACAGGTTTATATAAACTTTTGCACGAATTCGACGCGTTTATTTGATCAGATGAATTCAGGTGCCATATTCAGCCACGGGCGAGTGAATTTTATTATCCGAAGTAAAAAAAAATAATAAAAATCTAGTACAACAATACTTCAACAATTTTTGTACAGTCAATTGCGGAACTAACACCAATGTCTTACTCAAAAGTCATGAAAAGGGAAATAAAAAGCAAGTCTTACAAAAAAAAATATTAAAAAGTTAATAATTTAATTTAAAGAACAAATCATTAAAATGGTTTTATTTTCTATAAACTAAGGCGGCAATATGTATAAAATCACATAAGCAGCATGTCGTGTAGCCAACCACTCTTGTAGTCAGGCAGTCAGGCAGTCAGTCACTTAGCCAGTCAGTCCATCAGCCAGCCAACCAGCTAGTGAGTGACTTAAGCTGCGTGTATTTACTCGTATCAGGCATTCGATCTGCTTCCACATGGTTTGATTGCTTTTAGCCTCCAGGCGTCGTCAGTGCCAATAACACTGGTCTACAAGGGTTTTGCGAATAAGACGGGACCTGGTGTTTCCGAACGGATTTTTCGTGCTGAACACGAATCTGGGGTCCAAAACTTCCCATCACGTCACGTTTTCGAGAAAAAAGGGGTTGAAACCCCTAAAAACAGCGTTTTTGGCCATTTTTGAAAAATTGTAGAGCTGAACCCTGACGTGCTACAAACTTTGTATATGTCAGAAATTAAAGGCTAAATCGTGCCCTTTCGAATGAGCCCTATGTCGAATTAATCGCATGCACCCTTAGATCAGGGGGTGTATTTGTGTCTAGGAGTCCAATTTTTATATCCACCATATTCGACCCGTCATCTTAAATTTTTAAAATCTAACTGCAGATTCGTAATCAGCGACTTTTAATATAGTTAAAACCTTGGCATTATTAATTTTCTATGATCGTTTAAGATTAAATTCTTTCTGTGATCAACTTTTCCTGCACCCCTAAACACAAATACACCCCCTGCTTTAAGGGTGCACGCGATCAATTCGGCATAGGGCTCATTCGAAAGGGCACGGTTTAGCCTTTAATTTCTGATATATGCAAAATTTGTACCACGTCAGGGTTCAGCTCTATAATTTTTCGAAAATGGCCAAAAACGCTGTTTTTAGGGGTTTCAACCCCTTTTTTCTCGAAAACGTGACGTGATGGGACATTTTTGACCCCGGATTCGTGTTCAGCACGAAAAATCCGTTCAGAAACACCAGGTCCCGTCTTATTCGCAGAAAAAAAGTTGAAATTTGTAGACCAGTGTAATCAATTGTGGCTTAAAACGTCATATTCATAGAAATAAATACACGCAGACTTACATAGAGTAGGTACTTCCAGGCATACAATATGTATGTACAAATGTATTTAAATACTCTTTTTTTCAAATTAGTTTTTATAGTAAATAGCAGCTTATATTCATATGTATGTATGTATGTATGTGCACTTATGTGTTTACGTGCTGTTTATTTAGTTATGGGCTTGTTCATGTGTATTGATATGCAGCCTTCAAGCAAACGAATGTTTTTTTTTTGCCCCAAATTGACAAGCAAACCAATTGACATACAGACAGTTGGCTAGACAGGCAACCACCAGCTTAACATAAAACTTAATGAAGTGTGTTTATGTAGCGTTGACTTTTGACAGGACACTCTTGTATAAACAGCGAAAATAAATTATAATTTCTGGAGCCAAGCAGCGTCCAATAAATATAAAATGAGACTGTGGCCGCGAAATATGTAGTACAGTGTCGGGAAAGAAATATGTTTTTTTATATCTTGTATACGAATAAAAAAATATATTTACTAAATTAAAATATTTGCTAAGCAGCTACTCGTGCAGTATATGCAAAGTACTAGGCTGAAGAACGAGCTTTCAAATAATCTAACCTTTTTTTTATGAGCTTAAAGTTCTTGCTAGGTGGCGCTGGAATCGAGTTATTTATAAAAGTCGTAATTATGAACCGACTTCGTTCAAATTCAAAATCTATATGAACTGCATGTTAAAAAGTGCGTCTGCGAAAAATGGGCCAACTAGATGGTATCAACGTCACTCTATGCTGGGTTCTCGGACATAGCAATATTGAAGTGAATGATTCGACTGATGACAGGGCTAGATGCGGCTCAGAGATGCCAATAGAAGAAGCGAATAGCTCCGGGGTAGTGTTAAGTGATCACGGTAGCAAAATTAATGAATACACCCTAGCCGTGACGAATGAATTGTGGAAGAAACGGGAAGACTGTGAGACCATAAGATTATTATGGCCGCGGCTGGGTAGGAAAAAGTCAAGGGAGATACTGAAACTCAATCGATTTGCAGTAAGTGTCCTTACCGGCGTCATCACAGGACACTGTGCTATAGCACCAATGCTCCAACGGTGGCGAATACCAACGAGTACTCTCTGCAGAGGCTGTCATAATATGGATGGGGAAGAGTCAAATGACCACTATCTGTGTCGATGTCCAGGTCTACAGACGAAGCGATTCAAGTTCTTGGGTTCCATGCTTTTCAACAGCCGGGCGAAGTAGCAGAGGTGGAACTGTTGGATCTCCTCGGTTTCATCAGGGATAGTAATTGGTTCAGTAAAATAATTACTTTTCGATATAGGTACGTGTCTCCTCCTGACAATGGACAATTATGTCTCCGAGTGAAAGTATGGATTATTCCACACACGCCCTCCTACCCTAACCTAGGTGGCGCTGTGGTCGAAATATTTCTTATAATCCGTTTTTTGTCATTTTCGGTATTTCTAATTCTTAAATATAACAATAAACACTTTTGCAAAAATACACCCGCTGAGTAACGCTTGGGTCGAGTTATTTTTAAAATCCGATTTTTCGGTTCGATTTTGTTTCTGTTCGAAAGGTATTTTACCTACATATCGAAACATATTTTTGCATTGCATTTACATAGCTCCGCTTGACCGTAGAAACCAGTTCATTGATCAGGAGATTTTCTACCAGGGTCAAGGGTGTAACAAGAGGAAGCGTTTGCCATCCAGTTGGCAGCACGAAACTCGCTCAGAGGCCTAGAGAGAGCAAACGAGACTTTATCTTCCGCGGCAAAACTGTGTACTTGAGTTACCTTATAACTACTTTTATTGGCTTAAATGACATAAGACTAGAGATTGACGCATCGGACCAATATTGTAAGCGGTTTGCAATACCTGCAAAAGGGCTTCGGAAAAAAATGGGCACTGTGCCGCAATCACCGAAAGAACGAGTATCTGAAGCAATGTTATCAGACGGATTGTCATCCAGTTTATTGGCAAGGTTTAGTCAAAGAGGACAACAAGGAAATAATTGTGAAAGTGCAAAGGTTCACATGCATATTGGAAACGATAAGTAGCGAGCTACAGGAACAGCTCACCATCAATATTTCTCATTCGAAATTGATTTACTGATTCACGATTATTAAGCTTCGAGACCAGGTTTGGAAAAAACCCCTTGTTGGGGGGGGGGGGGGCTTTGTAGGGAGAGGAGGTCATGTAAACGTTGTTGAAGTATGTATTACTTGTATACTGTAGACGCAAATCTTTGTGAAGCACCTCTTTTTAAAGCAATGCGTTTTTGTTTGTTTGTTAGTATATTTGTTAGTATTAAACATATTTTTTAATCATAATTATACAAAAATATTTAAAGTATTTAACAATAAACATGCCTTTCGAAGTGTTAATAAAAAATGCCACTTAAATTTGCGGAAGAGACTTAATTGCAGGCATTTTCTATGATAACTTTAAAATATGTTATTGTCACAGCTTTTCAATTGATTTTTTATAAAATACAAAACAAAAATGTTAATAACATTAATTACTCGTACAACGCATTATTTATGTACATATGTATGTGTTTGCTGGTCGCAAAGCTGCTTTAATTGAGAAGAAATAAATGAAAAAATAAGTACATTTAAGTAGTTATTTCATGTTGCTATGGTGCAAAAATCAAAAAAAAATAATAATAAATATGAAGAGCATTAAGTAGTATGTATGTACATTAGGGTGGTCCTTAAAACATCAAATTAAGTATTTTTTTCAATCTCACCACCTGCATCGGTAATACCACGGTCATAGATTGGAGACGGTAAAGGCGTGTCGCATAGCGGTCAAAGTCCAAATGCCTCTATGGAGACTCAAAAAATTAAAAATATTTTTTTCATTTAATAATTAATTTCGCGCAGGTGGCAACGTTCAGATTCCTCTATGGAGACTCAAAATTTTAAATTTTTTTTTATCTATTACCCAAAATCGATACTAATAAAGTCGAAGATATCACATATAAATTTTGGTCCCGATTGCAGTCGGTTAAGACATTTTCATAGGGTAACCAAAATTTATGTGTGATAACTTCGACTATAGTAGTAGCAACGACGCACAGAGGAGTATTTGTATCAAAAAGCTGGCCAAAAGTAC
>NW_023458561.1:59221452-59231457 GCF_013731165.1 Rhagoletis pomonella | reverse complement strand
TATTAGAATAAACAAATCAGCCAACTAGTCATCAAGTCATCTACATGGAATATCTCGCGTGTCAATATTTCTCAGCTTTTTTCACACCATGCTCAACAAATAAAGAAACTAGAATGGAATTTTCTTATTCACGCTGAGTATTTAATTAATGCTTCAATACAATTTGCTTATATTATTTAAAAATGCTGCAATATTTAATAGAAGCTTAGCGGCTGGTGATCGTTCTATACAATAACAGCAGCCATAAGAAACCGCAAAATGCCGAGAGCCACTCGCCATATGTGAGTTTGTTGAGGCTGTTAAGTGCGCGCTATGGAAGTGATTTTTTAATTATTTATTTTCTATGTACATTAGGGTGGTCCGTAAATGTAGGAAGGAAATATTTACATCAGATTTCCTAAGCCTCAACCCTTACGTCGTTGCTACTACTATAGTCGAAGTTATCACATATAAATTTTGGTTACCCTATGAAAATGTCTTAACCGACTGCAATCGGGACCAAAATTTATATGTGATATCTTCGACTTTAGTAGTATAGATTTCGGGTGTTAGATGAAAAAAATAATAATTTAAATTTTTTGAGTCTCCATAGAGTAATCTGAACGTTGCCACCTGTGCGAAATTAATTATAAAATGAAAAAAATATTTTTAATTTTTTTAGTCTCCATAGAGGCATTTGGACTTTGACCGCTATGCGACACGCCTTTACCGTCTCCAATCTATGACCGTGGTATTACCGATGCAGGTGGTGAGATTGAAAAAAATACTTAATTTGATGTTTTAAGGACCACCCTAATGTACATACATACTACTTAATGCTCTTCATATTTATTATTATTTTTTTTTATTTCTGCACCATAGCAACATGAAATAACTACTTAATTGTACTTACATTTTTCATTTATTTCTTCTCAATTAAAGCGGCTTTGTGACCAGAAAACACATACATATGTACATAAAGAATGCGTTGTACGAGTAATTAATGTGGTTAACATTTTTGTTTTGTATTTCATAAAAAATCAATTGAAAAGCTGCGACAATAACATATTTTAAATTTATCATAGAAAATGCCTGCAATTTAATCTCTTCCGCAAATTTAAGTGGAAATTTTTATTAACACTTCAAAAAGCATGTTTATTGTTAAATACTTTAAATATTTTTGTATAATTATAATTAAAAAATATGTTTAGCACTGACAAAAATACTTACAAACAAACGAAAACGTTTTGCTTTAAAAAGAGGTGCTCCGCAAAGATTTGCGTCTACAGTATATAAATGATACATACTTCAACAACGTTTACATGGGCTCCTCTCCCTTGTAGGGTTTTTTCCAAACCTGGACTCGAATCGTAATAATCGTGAACGAGCAACTTATCAGACGAGCAGTACGTTCACGACTGTTATAATCCGAGTTGCTCGTTCACGTCTGCTACGATTCGAGCCCTTTTATCTCAAGAATCATTTTATCAGTTTCAAACGAGAAATGTTGATGATGAGCTGTTCCTGTGGCTCGCTGCTTATCGTTTCCAATATGCATGCGAACCTTTGCACTTACAATTGCACAATTATTTCCTTGTTGCTCTCTTTGATTAATGCTTGCCAATAAACTGGATGACAATCGGTCTGATAACTTTGCTTCAGATACTCGTTCTTTCGGTGATTGCGGCATTTTTATTCCGTAGCCCTTTTGCAGGTATTGCAAACCGTGGGTTCTTTAAAATCTCTCGTCTACGTTCTCCGTTACGTCGGATGCGTCAAACTCTAGTCTTATGTCATATAAGCCAATAAAAGTAGTTATAAGGTAACTCAAGTACACAGTTTTGCCGCGGAAGATAAAGTCTCGTTTGCTCTCTCTAGGTCTCTGAGCGAGTTTCGTGCTGCCAACTGGATGGCAAACGCTTCTCGTTGATATACCTTTGACCCTGGTAGAAAATCCCCTGATCAATGAATTGGCTTCTACGGTCAAGCGGAGCTATGTAAATGCAATGCAAAAATATGTTTCGATATGTAGGTAAAATACCGAATAATAACAAAATCGGACCGAAAAATCGGGTTTTAAAAATAACTCCACCCAAGTATTACCCAGCGGGTCTATTTTTGCAAAAGTGTTTATTGTTATATTTAAGAATTAGAAATACCGAAAAAAGAAAAGAAGAAAAACGAAAGAAGAAAAGAAAGAAAAACGGCGCCACCTAGGTTAGGTTAGAAGGGCGTGTGTGGAATAGTCCATACTTTCACTCGGAGACAGAATTGTCCATTGTGAGTGCCCTCTTTTAGTGAGTGTCAGGAGGAGACACGTACCTATATCGAAAAGTCATTATTTTACTGAACCAATGAAGCCGAAGAGATCCAACAGTTCCACCTCTGGTACTTCGCCCAGACTGTTGAAAAAGCGTGAACCCAAGTACTGGAGTCGCTTCGTCTTCGTTGTTGTTCTCTGCCTCTGCAGAGAATATTCTTTGGTATTCGCCACCGTTGGAGCATTGGTGCTATAGAACAGTGTCATGTGATGACGCCAGTAAGGACTCTTACTGCAGATCGATTGAGTTTCAGTATGTCTCTTGACTTTTTCCTACCCAGCCGCGGCCATAATAATCTTATGGTCTCACAGTCTTCCCGTTTCTTCCACAATTCATTCGTCACGGCTAGGATGTACTCATTAATTTTGCTACCGTGATCACTTAACACTACCCCGGAGCTATCCGCTTCTTCTATTGGCATCTCTGAGCCGCATCTAGCCATCTCATCAGTCGAATCATTCCCTTCAATATTGCTATTTCCGAGAACCTAGCATAGAGTGACGTTGATACGACTCAGTGACGACAGCGTGGTGCGACATTTCCACCTAGCTGGCCCATTTTTCGCAGACGCACTTTTTAACATGAAGTTCATATAGATTTTGAATTTGAATGAAGTCGGTTCATAATTACGACTTTTATAATTAACTCGATTCCAGCGCCACCTAGCAAGAACTTTAAGCTCACAAAAAAAAAGGTTAGATTATTTGAAAGCTCGTTCCTCAGCCCAGTACTTTGCATATACTGCACGAGTAGCTGCTTAGCAAATATTTTAATTTAGTAAATAATTTTTTTTATTCGTATACGAGATATAAAAAAACATATTTCTTTCCCTACACTGTACTACATATTTCGCGGCCACAGTTTCATTTTATATTTATTGGACGCTGCTTGGCTCCAGAAATTATAATTTATTTTCGCTGTTTATACAAGAGTGTCCTGTCAAAAGTCAACGCTACATAAACACACTTCATTAAGTTTTATGTTAAGCTGGTGGTTGCCTGTCTAGCCAACTGTCTGTATGTCAATTGGTTTGCTTGTCAATTTGGGGCAAAAATAACATTCGTGAGCTTGAAGGCTGCAAATCAATACACATGAACAAGCCCATAACTAAATAAACAGCACGTAAACACATAAGTGCACATACATACATACATACATACATACATACATATGAATATAAGCTGCTATTTACTATAAAAACTAATTTAAAAAAAGAGTATTTAAATACATTTGTACATAAATATTGTATGCCTGCAAGTACCTACTCTATGTAAGTCTGCGTGTATTTATTTCTATGAATATGACGTCTGTTTTAAGCCACAATTGATTATTGGCACTGACGACGCCTGGAGGCTAAAAGCAATCAAATCATGTAGAAGCAGATCGAATGCCTGATACGAGTAAATACACGCAGCTTAAGTCACTCACTAGCTGGTTGGCTGGCTGATGGACTGACTGGCTAAGTGACTGACTGCCTGACTGCCTGACTACAAGAGTGGCTGGCTACACGACATGCTACTTATGTGATCTTATACATATTGCCGCTTATACATATTGCCGCCTTAGTTTATAGAAAATAAAACCATTTTAATGATTTGTTCTTTAAATTAAATTATTAACTTTTTAATATTTTTTTTTTGTAAGACTTGCTTTTTATTTCCCTTTTCATGACTTTTGAGTAAGACATTGGTGTTAGTTCCGCAATTGACTGTACAAAAATCGTTAAAGTATTGTTGTACTAGATTTTTTTTATTTTTTTTTTACTTCGGATAATAAAATTCACTCGCCCGTGGCTGAATATGGCACCTGAATTCATCTGATCAAATAAACGCGTCGAATTCGTGCAAAAGTTTCTATAAACCTGTAGAATGTTATAAGTATATACATTAGGGCGGGTCGAAAAACACAAATATTTCGATACAAAATTTGTATAGGTCTTTAAAGGTGCTATTTTAATCCCTTTTTTCTAAAAAAAAGAAATCCTGTTTCTCTGCGACAATATCTTCAGTCTGTGGAATGAGCTTGAAAAATTGAAAATTAGAGTAGGAGTACCAGTTTTTTTAATTTTTACAACGAACATATTTCCTCTTATAATATCATAAAAAAACAAATTGGCTACATTAGAAGTAAGTAACATGAATATTTTAATCAATTAAACTTTATTCATTAAAATATTGCTGTTACTTACTTTTAATTTGCCCAATTTATTTTTTTGTGATTTTATGAGCGGAAGTAAGTTCCGTTGTCTAATTTTAAATTTTTCATGCTCTAGGATTTATTTTTTAGAATAAGGGCCAGTATGCAGCTCTCAAGAAAGCGGTCAGGAAAAAATTGCCATTATTTCGTGTGTGTGTCCAAGGAATTCTGATATCACAGCCTGTTGCCTCATCCTTTCCTCAAGAAATGATGGAACGGGCATATATTTCTGTTGCAAACATGGGCGCCTTGTGCTCTTTTTTCACAAAAAAACTTTAGAAACCCGTAGTAGAAAGCGTAGCAATATTCTTAAAAACTACGTACTGCCTTAAGAAAATTTGTCTCAAGAAAATTTCTTAGCGATTTCATTTTATATGGAGTTTTTGCTTTTCTTAAGAGCTGCATATCGGCCTTAAGTGATTAAAATAGCAATTTTCGAAGCAAACATTTTGTGTTTTTCGACCCGCCCTACTATTACATATATATGTACATATATTTTTTATCATTAAACCACTTGTTTATGACTTAAAATTTCAATTAATTTTAATTTGGCATGATTATTCATATGGTTTGCCAATCTTGTTCATTAAATTTTATATTCTGCATAAGTATAATTTTCATTTTTAATTGCCAATTTCGTCTAAATTTATATTTTCCTATTCTATTTCGTTTACGCAGATTACGTCAGGAAAGCGAGATGTTGTCACGCCAATCCTCCCACCACTGGTCGCAGAACGACTTATCCTCCGTTTCATGTGCCTCGATGGCACCCTCTCCCACCCTACTGCTGCTCGCCACTATAGGTCGAGATGTAGCGCTCACAGGCGGTAACAGCGGCAGCAATCAACAGCAACACAATAACAGTTCGGAAAGCACTTCATCAACGGAGACCCTAAAATGGTTGGGTTCCATGAGTGACGTGTCCGAGGCAAGTCATGCCACTGGGTATTCGGCCATCTCAGAGTCGGGTAAGTTAAAAGAAGTTTAGAGAAGTTAATTTTATTAGAAATAAAAATAATTTACAGTGAAACCTCGCTACAACGAGGTTGAATGCCTTCGATATTTGATATGCTATAATTTAAAAAAAACGACACTTTTTCAGTGTTAACTGCCTTTATAATTCTATAGTTTTTAAAGACAAACAGTGCCTTATTAGCTTTTGTTTGCCGTAATGCACTTGCAATTTTGTCTTGTCACAGAGGAGGCATCTACTGGAAAGGCGGGAAACTTATTAGCCATGTGAATTGACTTCTTGACGTCGCACATTGTACTTGTTTAGGGGTGTGAGTGATCAATAATCTATAACTTTTGAACGATAACAAAAACTTTTATTGTGCTTCAATTTTACCTTGAAAAGTTTCCCCAAATTTAAAAAAAAAAATAAAAATTAATATATATTTTTTTTCAGTTATTTAAGATTATCAAAAATCATATTATTTTATCAGTTTTTTTTATATTTTTTGTATTGGAAGAGACTTATGTAATTATCAACAGCGAGTAAAAAATACAAAAAATAAAAATCGACTTTGAAAACTGAGTGAAAATAATAAAATCTTCGAAAATTTAATTTTTTGTGCATTGCAAAGTTTTATGTGGCTATCGTTAATGTAATTAAAATTGTCTACAAAATTAAATTTTTTAATTATTTTTTAAATTCAAATCAAAATTGTCTACAAAATTAAAATTTTTAATTATTTCTTAAATTTTATCATGTAAAATCAGCCACAAATTGGTTAGAAATCATATTTACTCATATAATAAATTATATTGGGTTAAAATTTAACATTTTTCCAACTTTTTTGTCCAGCTTGAAATTTTTTCAACTATAAGTGACAATACAAATATATTAATTTTTAAATTTGACTTCGAAAAATAATAAAAAGTGGGTTAAAAATATTTTTATATCAAAATATCGGCAGTTAAAGTTTTGGTGGAAACCTGATCCAGTACTCAGAAGAAAAAATTTAATTTAATGCTGACTTTCTGGCAAATTTCGATATTGCTTATTATTAATTGTGGTAGATTATTTATGAGGTTTAAATTCTCTCTCCAAAGCAGAATTAAAAGATTTATTTTAGCTCGTCCAAATTCAAAATTCTGAATTATTTTTTCGTTTTTATTTTACTAATTACAAATTTATTAAAAAAATCGTCTTAATTAATGGATGTGACGGGTGCGCATGTTATGTTGTAACGACACTAATATATGCTGAACATGTGCAAGCCTCAGCCACTGATCATTTTCGAAACTATTTTTCGGTAACTTAACGCTTTAGTTTACAAAATTTCAAGCTTTTCATGCCATTGTTCTATTGCCAAAGGCTAGCCGTGTTTCATGATTAATGATATTTTCGCTCCAAATGGACACCAACGCCAAGAAGCGCAAAAAGGCTAGTAGTGCCACCTCAAACCGATACCTACAGGTATGCAAGTGGGAAGAACCTGTTGCTGAAGCAGAAAAAAATGCTAACCATTTCACTGTTGAGTTTGAAATAATTGGTAAATTAATTTTCGTATTATAGGCAAGCGATTTTTTGCGCATTCTTATTGCACTCTTTTTCTTTTCGACTCAAATAAACGCTAGCACTGATCACCACTTGGATTGATCGATAGAATGATCGCACGTTTTGTGATCGCACAGGTCAATGATATGTATTACATTCGACTGTAAGGTATGACCAGCATAGAGGTTTGTCATTTCCCACAGCAATCAGAGCACTTACACATGCGCCGTGATTACTTCTGCCTTAAAAACAAAAAAACAAAAATATATGTCTATATAAAGCACACATTCAATCCCTTTGCAAGCCAAGCGTTTTCCACCACACCCTTAACCCAAATTCGCTAAGCAGACTTACGAAATTACAGGCACAGCAATTGAAGGTGGAGCTAATTAAAAAACCATTTGCTCTGTTGCTAAGTTTGCTTAGACAAAGTCAAAGTAACGGATTGTTAATGAGCCTACTTTGGTTGGGCGCAAAATTTAGCGCATCTAACTTGGGCCTAACTCGGCTGGCTCAGCTGTTTATAATGATTAACTGATATTCATTTGTCTTCCCGATTGTTACAGTTTTCATGCGTTCCTTGTTTTTGTACAGAGCAGAAAAGTTCTAATTGATTTCATCACGCCTTGGGGAAGCTCTTTTCTTCTTAGTACAAAGGTACAGGTTTGATCGCCGAATTCTTGGGAGTGTTACAATGTTTGAAGACTATTTAACTTCATTTAGTGTTGGATGTTTTTACTTAGTACATTACTATAAAAGTAGGGCATACAATTCCCAAAGTGATTTAGAATGATTGGAGAAATTTTCTGATGCTAAGAAGTTACAGTCAGCGTATATTTAGCTCGATATTTGTATTTGCTTGGTTTCAAACATGGTATAGTAATATAAAAGCATTAACGACCGCCTAACCTCCACTTCGTGCGCCAGTGCTGGAACAAAGATGGTGTTCAGATATTTTTTAGCAATATTTTGGAACGTATATTTTTAGTACAGGCGCAGATTTTCTCTTGGCAACACTGGTTATGATCTACTAGATTTTCTCAGTTTAACAACACCAAGTCATCGGAAGGCGCGTCTTTGTTTTAAATTGTAGTGGAAGCGTTGTATAGATGCCTAGACATAAATACGGTAACTACTGCGGTGCTAAATTATCGAGAAACGGTAAAAAGCTGCGACTCTCATCCAAAAATGCAGTTGAAGAATTAATGGAGAGTATCGAATACTATTTCTTATATTTATATTCGCCGTATGACAGCAAAATTATCTACACTAATAAGACTTTAAAAACTTCATCGAAGGGAGGATTAAAGCCTCAACTTCGATCGTTCGTCACTAATTTGCTTTTGTAATATCTACAACAGACAACAGTCAATGGCAATCTGCCCTGTGTATTTTGGATGGAAACCATTGTTCAATAAATAGTCAATGTTTTAGCTCTCAACTGAGTAACCACTAAGTGATTTTAGGGGGATCAAGAATAATTGCAAGCCCAATGGGATATCACAAAGAGATCTGAATTTAAGATAGCGGCATCAGAAACTGCTGACAGACATAACTGTGAAATTTAACTTAGAACATCTTATGAAAAATTGCATTCCGGCAAGTTTTGTACCGTTAATTTCAAAAATACAATCAACATTTTTTTTTAACTCTTACCTTCACTTTCAACAATTATTTTCAACATTCTTACCTTCACCGTTATTCAGCGCCCATTTTATTGGACAGTGGTACCCGTTATGTTTAAAAAGGAAGTCAAATAGTCCTTTTTAGTTGTTAATGCTTCCGACTCGATGGGTGTATGTTTCGAGTACGAGAACTTACTCAGAAGATGGCACAACGCCGAAACCGGTTTGTCTCTAAACCAACTTTGACAAATTCCTTCCCAAATTCTGTAGCTTTTTTCAATGCTACTCTACTCACTACCGAATTTTGTGAAAATTTTCACTTTTCTGAGAAGACATGGTCAATTGCGTCCAGAATATTGATGTGCTGAATTATCGGTACCCAATACTTAAAAAAGATTTCGGTACCCAATACTTAAAAAAGATTTCGGTACCCAATACTTCGTTTTCGGTGCCCGATACCAGTTAGCGACAAGTTTCGGATCGATATCGCACTTGATGAAGTAAAAATATTTCATATCATACGTCAACGAAACCGATACCGATTCGAAAATTGTCGCTAACTGGTTACAGAATCTGCCCCAGGCCTACAAAAATGATATCGTCCGGTTCAGCTGGAACAAATTGCTTCAAACAAGTAAGAGTTTCTCTGCATTATGGCTCTGAACCGACATATATACATCTTTCATTTGAATCAGTATTAAAAGCTCTATTGGCTCCTACATTCGGGGTTTGATGGGCGAGTCTCCCCTGAACCGTTTTTTTCCGCGTATCGAGAGTATTGGATACTTTTTTAAATCGGTACCGAATATCGATCAATATTTAAAAGTATTGACTCAACATATCACTAGTCCAGAAAGTTCAACTCGAAAAACGCGGTAAAGAAAAAATATATAATTTGCTCTACACAACTGTTCTTTTAACAAAAGAGACAGCCTCTATTTATGTACGAAAAATAAAGAGTTTTAAACACAAAAAAGTTTATCCAATATATTGGGCACTGGTGGTGAAAGGGTTAAGACAAAACAAATGATAGTTGTTTAGTTTTTCTATATTTTTTTTTTTAACATAAATCGTTGAAAACCCCCGAAATATTACGAAACAAAACCAAAAATCTCGGGTGGATTGAAAATACTTTGAAGAATCCCAGAAATACAATAAATGCCAAAAAATCTGCAAATTTAAAACTTAAAAAAAAATAAAATCTTGTGTAAATTTCCTGCTGCATTGACAAATATGAATACCAAGGTGTTCCATTATTCGCTTTTCTCCAAAACCGGTTTTCGAGTTACTCGAAAAATTTTAATTTGAAACAAGTAAGAAAGTCTAAGTTCGGGCGGAGCCGAACATTAAATACCCGGCGCAAGTATTAAATATATGTTTT
>NW_023458561.1:59221184-59221352 GCF_013731165.1 Rhagoletis pomonella | reverse complement strand
TTTTTTTTTTTTTTTTTTTTTTTTTTTTTTTTTTTTTTTCGTAGGAGAGGGAAATGCTTTATGCACTGGCCGGGGGCGCTAGTCTCTATACTACCTTCCCCGAGTGTGGGACTCCCACCGAAGCGTGTTGGGCTACCCACTAAAACCCAAACTCCCACCGCCCGCGCA
>NW_023458561.1:59189288-59221084 GCF_013731165.1 Rhagoletis pomonella | reverse complement strand
AAAAAAAAGAATATATTACATAAAATATTTGCAAGTAAAAAATGCTAAGTGAAATGAGAAAAAAAGGTAAAAAAAACAAAAATATGCGGACATTTGAGCTGTCACAAAATTCGAATCCGGCAGCTCATATGCAACAATGCAAAAAGCGCAGGTGCAAATTTTTTCAATGGAAACCCTTTAAATTCGGCAAAAGCTGGAAAAAATTTATAAACAGCAAATATTTGGAGAAGGATGGTATGAAAAGCATGGGACAAAATAACAAGAAAAGCACACACATACACAAAAAATATATTAAACCACAAGGACGGCATGTAAGAATTCTGCTTTAACTGATGGAAAATACAAACATATGCACAAATGCATATCTCAAAACGCCGCAAAATAAGAAAATAAAACGCACGAAAAAAAAATAATCAGTTTAAAAAACGTCAGCCAGCAGCCGCATAAATTCGACACTTTAGTGCTTCTTGTGAGCCTGAACAGCAGTGGTGGACATTCTACGTGATGACTTCGGTTCAGTGCCACGCAACAAACTAAACTAAAAGAAAAAAATAATAAAGCAAATGGAAGTGAAACTTTGCAACTTTGTTGCGAACGCAACTGAAAAAGTTTAAGGTTTTGTATTCCTTGTGGCAGCTTCTGTCATTTCCGGTTTAAGCCCTAAACGTTAAGTTAAGGTGAAGAAGCAAAGCCGCTAAATGTTTTTGACGGATGTGTTGCTGGCTGATCCTTAGCCTGTGCGACTGACCTGCGGGCAGGTAGAATTGAAATCTGTCGGTTGTCATTTTGAGTGAATAAATTTTTTTTCTTGCAACTTGGTTGGCAGATCATTAAAATTTTTGGTTCTGGACGTGGAATTGCTGATATTTCTGCTTGTCAAGGTTAAAGGTTTTCGCTGAAGAATGCTGAAGAATCAAAGAAGTAATGATGGCAAAAGGGTTTGAATGACGAATGCGCTAACCGCAAAATTTAGCGAGAAAGGTGCCGTGTTGTGGTGAATGACGTCAAAATTGGAAAGAAGTAAGAATAAATGCGGCGTAAAAAAACGAAAACGCGGCATATAAGTAAATTGAAGAAATATAGGCGGAAAGGTAAAATAAAATAAAAATTACATGAAATTAAAGTAAAGTAAAAAATAAAAGTAATTTAAAATAATAAAGAAAACCAAAAAGTAATGGATGGTGGCGCACTAAGTCCTACAGGGTAGATGAAGATCTGTCTCTTCCTCTTCATAGATTTTTCAGCTTCTGCAGCTGGAAATGGTAATACTAGCCGTTCTGCATGTTTATTATAAGGCAATTACCAGTTAGAACAACAATGGTATTAGCTAAATCCTGCCTTTTTAGAGAACATAAGCTTCGAGACCTTTTTCGATCCCACCTAGGCCAAGGGCGCTTAGAGATCGGACAGGTAAAAGGCATACAAGTACTATTATTTCCAGGAGAATCCCGTGCCTCTTGCAGGTTCGTTCGCTATACATATTCCCGCAACCGCCAAGTAAAGTTGGTTTGTTAAAGCACCGACTGAAGCCAACGTTGATTCGGATTAACAACGCAATTGATCTGATCAAAATTGTGCCTTGATAGACGGCATTAATGAGGATTTACGAGCCGCGAGGTCGTAGGTTCGGGTCCCACGGCCAGTAGAATATTTATTTTTTTTTTTTATTCATTCAATAATAACTTCTATATTTTGTTTTAAAGTTGCTTTTTAATTTTTAATTTTTTTTGTCTGTTTTAGTAAAGTTAAACTGTAAAAATTTAAATTAACTAATAATAAAATTAAAAATGTGAATTAAAATAAAACAAACGAAAATAAAATAAAGTTAAATTAAATGTATACATCAAATAATAAAAAAAAAAACAATTAAAGAAATAATAAAAACAAAATTTTTTTGACAATCGCTCGAACCGAGGATCGAACCTGGGACCTGCAGACTTGTAGTACGCAGCCCTCACCACTCGGCTACCGCGGATTAAGTAGCCGGGTACTTTGTTTGCCTATTTGTTTGCTCAGGGAGCGTAGAACATAAAGAAAATGCAAAACTATCATGTCATCGGTAATGCAGTCACCGTATTAGTTAATTCAAATAACTTCTTAAGTTATATGTCCAACCTAGTTTTGCATATTCTCTGTATTCTACGCTCTCTGGGTTTTGGTCTGAGTTAAGTATGGGAATCATCTCTAGGACTTAATCTGGATCAACTGCAGTTAATTTCCGAGACAATTCCGAATTAACGAATTGATCCGGATCAACGCTGCCGTCTGTCTACTATGCTTTTAGTTGTACGGGTATAATCATATCAAACCTTTGTAGGGACTAAAGCTTTGCATCGTCCAAAAAAGTTTTTTTTTTGTAACAGGTATATTTGCCCCTCCGTTCGATGGGAGGATAGACTTTCTGGTCTGTGTGTATCTATAAGTAGCCCAACATTATTTTTATGAATCTGGCTATTTCGGAAATACCTTTCGTACAAATCATAGAAGCGAAAGACGTTCGTGTTCTGAGGTAATATTGAAGGGAGTAGTGTCTTGTGTGTTTTTTGAGTCTTCTGGAACCTGGAATACTGTCGTATCGGTTCATTTTCTTTCATTGTATTCCAGACCAACATTCAAAAACAGTATGGCGCAGAAAGAGTTAAATGTACAAAGCAAATGAAATTCACCGCAAAATGTCTTCAAGCAACTGAAGCATTCGCCGGCAGCAAAAAGCGCCGAAAGCTGGAATTAAAAAAAAAAATATCTCTAAGAAAATTAAATTCAAGAAAAAATTCAAAATATCGTTGATTGAAGGGCTTAAAGTGCGACAGAATTGGGTTAAGTAGCCGCGACTCAGTGGAAGAGCAGTCGAAGTTAAATAGTTAAGCGCTAAAGGAGGTTGGATGAGATCAAGCGGTATTGTTTGACCTATAATGCCAAATGCAATACTATTTCCAAAAGTCACTGCAACGCAAGTTTCTTCTTTTTTATCCATGGATTATTTAGCTATTTTGAATTTTTGAATTTTTTTGCTTTCATTTATTTTTGCTTTTCTTTTGTGGTTTCGAACAACACAAAACCGCCAACGCGCGCTCTGAAAATATAGCTAAGCATATGCTTATGCGCTTATGCATATCACTTAAGTATCTATGCGACTGTTAAGTATGCGCGCAAGCGTTGCTTGAAGCTGCGAAGCATAGCAATCATTGGCAGCGAACTGCATCTCCAGCTGCTCTAATGTTGTGTACAAAGCTTTCTACGCTGATTTTTTCTTTTTTTTTTGTAAATGTATTTTTTTTTTAAATATTTTTTTCAGTTACTCAGCGTTGCTTCTTATAGTTGCTGTTGTTGTTGTTGTTGCCGCCTCCGTTAAAGTTCAGTGTAAACGCGCAAGTGCAGTTTAATAATGCAGCTGCTTAAGCGTATCTTCTGAGCGCATCCGCCACACTTTCGAGCAGATTGTACGAGTTTGTCAAAAAAAAAATGTAGTGGTACGCAAACGAGCAAAAAAGGAGTGGAGTAAAAAAAAAATTTAAAGAAGCTCAAAAAATACCAAAAAAGCCAAGCGCAGCGATATGTGTTTTTTTGTTTTTTACCTTTTAAGTTTTTTTTTTATTTTGGTAAAATAACCGCTTACCATTTCTCCATTTGTCTTCATTGCCGCCTACTGCCTTGTTGATGCTGATTTAAATTTACATTTTTAATTTCGTTAATTTTTTTCCGCTTGGTAGCCGCGACTGGAACGCTTTCTTGTTGCAGTCGCCACCAATTGGAGTGCATATTTTTAAAAAGTCATGTTAATAGTTAATATATATTCTTGTACCAAAGCACACACACACGGAAACAGATATGGACATTAAGGTGCCTCTCCAAAAAAAAATTGCGGTCTCTCCACCGAAATAATAAAATTTATTATATTTTAGGACTCTCGCCAAAATATTTTGGAAAATATAAGTTTTATGTGAACTAGACCGATTTTAAAATACAACAAAATTTTATTTTTTTTTTTTAACAAAACAATGCAGACCTTGAGAGCTTAAATTCTTCTATCATCTGAAGTATTTTTTTGCACAAAAAGTTTGTTTTAAACTAATTTTATTTATAAAAAACACGATTTTTGTAGTTATTTTCAAACTGCTCGAGCTTATGTAAATCTGAATATTTTTTAAAATATTTTGGCGAAAGTTTCAAATTATAAGAGGTTTTATAATTCCGATGGAAAAAAACGGTACCGTTTTTTTTCTTTTCTTTTTGATGTAGAGTGATGCACCCTAATATAAATGTGAATGTTGGTTTATCTTTGCGCTTTTCTTGATGTCAATTAATTAACTTGACAGCATGTTTTTGCCGCAGCTAACTATGTATGTACATATGTACGTACATTTGTAGTTTGTATGCCGCGGCACACTTACCTTTGGTATCAACTAGCTGACAACACAGCTAGTGGCATAAACACACTCGTACATACATACAACTGTAGCATCGTCGCTTAAACAAAAAAAAAAAAGTACTCCTCCATCAGCTGCACTTTCAACGCTTTTTCGAAAGAGTTGTTGTCGTATTTTATGTTTTTGCTGCCGTTGCTATGACTTTTTCTGCTTTGTTTTTGTTTTTTAATAGTGCATTTTTTCATGCCAACGAAAAAGAAATTTGATGCTCCGCGCGCGACTTATAGTACTTATATTTTTTCACTATACAAGCAGCCTTTATTTGCTGCCCCCCAAAAATGCCCCTCTAGTGGCCTCGAACTTTTCTCCAATACTAAGTTGTTTTTGTTTTTGCTGCTTCACCTTCGCCTTCAACCACCACCGATGAGGTTCAATAAAATTAAATAGCAGATAATGAAGCGAGCGCGATCTGTTGCGGGGGGCAATCTGCCGAAACAAAAAAAAAAAAAAGACGAATAGGTGAAATCCAGCGGACTGCAGTAGACTTGCTCATTTACATGCATACAAATGTACGTATATATTTATCTACGTACATACATATCTACATACATACATTCATAATGGCTTAAAGTTGCGCTCTGTTATGGCCGCCTGCTTGGCTGCTAGTGTCTATGCTCCGAAAAAAGCTTGTGGATCTTCTCCGCCTTCACAGCTACAATTTGATATTAATTTAATGTGGCATTGTTTAGCTGCTGCTATTGTTGTTGTTGTTGTTGTTGTTGTTTTTTATACATGGGTCCATGTAATTTGACCACAAATTAATGCATTGTTTTGTTGTTTTTGTTGCTGTGGCATACATACATAGGTGAAATTTATTTGAAAAATGTGCACTAATATATTCGTTGTTGTAGTGTGTGATATGTTACAGTAACCTTTGATTTCTTTGCTCAAAAAATATCCGTAAATTAAAAGAAAATTCAGACAGAAATTTAATACAAATTTACTATCGGTTCGATGCTAAAATTGCACTTCTGCATTTTTTTCAAGACAAAATACCACGAACTGCAAATACGTACCTACTTATGTACATACATACATTCATACACTCCCAATCATTTTAATAGCACACCCTTTTTCATAGTTTTCCTTTTCTTTTTTTAATATTCACTAATTTTTCATAGGACTGCGCGATTAATTGATTACTAAAAATTTTAATTAATCATAAAGTAAAAAACTCAATTATTCGATTATTTGGTAATTATGATTACTCAAAAGTTCAGTTACTGGAGTAATCAATATTTTGATTAGCCAAAAACAAAAATATTTGAAGCAAAAAAGAAAAACCGACTTCAATTCTCATATACAAATTTAAGATTATCGTTAATTTCTTCATGATCCAATAATAACCTGTGAGGTAACACCTTTCCTTTAAAAAAAGAATTATAGAAATCGGCTAACGTTGTCCAAAGCTATGCGGTAATATACATACAAAAATTATATACCGACGAATTGATAACTTTTATCCTTTTTGCGAAGTCGATTAATGAGTAATCAACATTTCAAAGTACTCTTTACATATAAAGTAGTTGAAGTTCCTTGATACTTTGAAAAAAACTTTTCTGTTTTCCAAAAATTAAAATGAAAATTTGTTTCATATATGTACGTATTGTATGTAAAAAAATAAGCATTTTCCAAAGAAAACTCTTTTATAGGCGGCATACACGGTGCGTCTGACTCGCGAGTCATTTGTGTACGTGTAGACTCGCCTTCGACTACACACAGTTGAATCATTCAGAGTCATGCCGGTAGTCAGGTGGATGTAACTAACACATATTTATTTTCACAAACACATCCAAAACGACTCACGAGTCAGACGCACGGTGTATGCCGCCAAATAACGAGCGAAATTCATTTTTTGCGTAATCATATTTTAAGTAACTGGATTAGTCATCGTTTTGAGAAATAAAAATCTTGATAACACGAGTAATTGATTAACCGAATAATTGATTAACCAACTTGCTCAAGTAATCGAATAATCGTACAGCCTAATTTTTTGTAAAAATGTAGCATATTCTACGTGTAAATCCGAATTTAAAATTTCATATCAATTAAAAGAAAAAAACATACCTACAAAGGGGTGTGCTATCCTAATGACCTGCGGTGCATAAGTTAATAATACTTTTAGAACATTGTCGGGAATACAGCTTTGTAGCCCATCTAATTTTTTTTACATTTTATTTTTTTTGACAACATCATGCATTTTCTTCCATACAAAGTATGCTGGACAAAATTTTTATGTCGTGTATGACTTGAGTGCCTTCGATTTTATAACAGAAAATATCGAAGAGGGCTAGCTAATTAAATCACTAAGGGGAAATCTACAGATTTGTAAAAGCAGTACTCTCCAAAAACTCGCATTGGCGATTACTAAACACTACACAAAGTATGGCCGAGTACTCTGTCTTCCATCCACAGCTCATACACTTTTCTTAACACTGTCATTGGCAGGGAGTACTCGGAGTTTCGCATATAAAGTTTCCTTAAAAAGTGTATGCAAAAGAAAGGATTTCTATAGTATCCTTAACGAGCTTTGAATTTAGGGACAACGAAATAGGGATGGTTCGGCAAAACACGGAAATCCACAGTATACGCATTGGTCGAAAGGAGACACCGGTGAACTTTTTTACGGCAGATGTCGTTTCCAGGGAGCTCTTCATCAAAATTAAATTTAGGATTTCAGATCGCTAAAGTGTATTACACGTGGCGATTGGTGCTATTAAGGAAGCATTCGATTGGCTGCTGTTGTGCGGTAAGGTATCGTCTATTGCCAGGCGGATATAAGAACACTGATATCACTTACGGCATGCTCGAAGCTTGTAGGGGAATGCCTTAATATTAACTTGTCAGACTTTTAATGGGTGCCAGGTCAGTGATAACCTAACTGATTTGCTTATCAAATAACACATTAAAAAATCAAAAATTTTATTGAGTTTAATTGAACGAATAAGAACGACGGCGGTGTTTAGTAGTTGGATGAAGAAACCCCAAAACATTTTTTCTAGAAACGTGCTGCCCCCACTAGGCGCAGATTAGGTCGCGCAGATACCTTGACACTTTATTCTTAAAAATATGGAAAAAATTCCCCGTGGCGCTATACTGAAGGCCTTCATATACTGGATGAAGTATCTAGCATAATGTATAAAATCCGAGGGCACAGTGCATTATTATGCCATAAGTATAAATCAAAAGAAATTTTTACAGATCGTAGAGTCTAGCCATTTTAGAAGGAAGCTTACAAGTGTACGCTTAATCCAGTTTTATGTGCAGATATACATAATCTACCCAAAGTTTCGTAGAGGAATATCTCTTGAAACCATCGGAAAACCCCTGCCTGAGAACTGTTTCGTTTAAACCGAACTGAAACTAGCTTGCATCCAAACCAAACTGGACAAGAGATGACACAACTTCGTTCCAAAATACAAAACACTCCTACCTTGCAATCAAACAAAAAGACATCTAATCGCGCCTTTTTTGTTTTAAATCCGGCTCAAGTTGTAAGTAGTGATAGAGAATATTTTTATTCGAAGAAATTTCACGAACAACAGCAAGGTTGCAAAAAGCGAAACTACCAATTATCCAATTTTCCTACTTGCTCTTTCTAATTCCGCCCTCTGAACCAGAAAATCAGTGAACTAGTAAAAAAAATTCTAGAAGACTTTTACAACTCAACACTAGATACTCTGAAAATGGACGCATGATCTCATGCGAGTACACTTAGCCATTTCGTTTCTAATTCTTTTCGTTCTACAGGCAATCAATATCTTTGCTGATTTTCACTTGACATTTAATTGCGATCATTAAATGTTTTAATAGGAAATTTCCAAATACCAACAACAGTCAATTTTAATTGCCAGTAAAACTGGAACTGTGTAGATATAAATAGAAAAAAAAACACACACACTCTCACACACTTATAAGAATATAAAAATTGTGCTAACACGTACAGACAACCGTAAAAGCAAAAATGAAATTTGCGTAGCGCGAAAGTTGAACTATTAAAGTTTGCGGAAAAGCAAGAAAAAAAGAGCGCAAAGTAGAGAAGCGAAAAAAAAAAATTGAAATGGAAAATGAAAAGAAGAATAGAAGACGTAAATTTGAAAATATAGACAACCGGCAGAGAAGTATGCGCTTGCGCAAAAGTGAAAAGCCAAAAATTGCTTTCGAAATTAGCTTATAAATGCCAGGCCACAATGAGCGCTTACTTATTTACATACATACATACATACTTACATATACTGTTAGCAAGTTTCGTATATATTTGCATGCAACACAACACAGCAGTTTATGCCACAAAATGTGGCAAGTGAGTGGCGGTGAATGGCAAGGTCATCCATTTAAATGAAATTCAGAGTGGCATTGCGGCCGGGTGCTGTTGTTGTGACAGCCATCCAGATTAGCGCTCATGTCAAGTAAAGTAGCAAATGAAGCCGCAGCGACATCATCCTTTTCAACTTTTTCTTTTTCAACTTTTATTCTGCCGGCGCGGCGCGCCACACAGACGACGCTACGCGCTTTTGTGCTGCGCGTCTACAAGTTCCGACTGCGCTGCCACGCGGCTTCTGTAAACATAATTATTTCGCTGAAATGGACAAGACGCAGCTGGACAATTAATTTCGCGGTCGATTTGTTTGCGAAAAATTTTGCGTTTTTTTTTTCTTTTCAATGAACAAACTTTGTTAAGTGTGGAGCGGGTGCGCGCCGGCCATAAAAAGACCAGCGCGCAGCAGTTGTACGCCCTGAGGCGCGCGGCGTAGAACAAACAAAATCGCACAAGTACGGAGAAAAGAAGAATGAGCCAAGTAAAACAATGAACACAAAAATCTTACAACAACAATAACAATCATCGCTTTCATGCATGTTAGCGCTTTCGCGGCACAACTTCAAAGGAATAGCTACTTGGCCGCGTTCAAGTGAAGTCAGCGCGTTGGCATTGCTATACATTTTTCACCAGCCAGCAGCGATTGGGCAAGAAGACAACAGTAGCAGCCGAGCATTAAAATCAATTAACAGCAAAGTTGGCCTAAACTTTAGCAGAGCCTAAAGGCAAAGAGAGCGCACTGCAAACCGCAAACGCGTTCTAGGCAGTTTTCTTTTGTGCGCATTGCGCGCGTTGTTTTGTTGCGCTGCCGCATGTCGCCTCAGTCAATCAAGTCGCACAACAATCAAATACTAAGACAACCAACGATTGTTAGGCGCGCTATTCGTAGTCGCTTCTCTAGCATGGAATGCGAACTGCTTTTATTAATTACGCTTCGACGATTGTGAGAAACGGGTTCTTAACTCAGCGGCGCGGCGCGGCGCGGCGCGGTAATGATGCGCGTTGGCTTACCGCAGACTACAGCTGCACTTTTTCTTTTGTTGCGCAGGCGCGCGTGCTCTCACTAACTTCTGCGCTCTATGCGCCACTCTTGAACCGCAAGTACTTGTGTGCGCTTGCGCGTATGTTTGTATGCGCGCACATTGGAATGTTGCAGTTGTAGCATACATGCTGCTCGTTTTGTTTTTTAATTTTATAGCATTTGCTTTTATTACTCGTGGTGGTTGTCAGTGGCGCATGGAATGTAGTGAATATGCTGGCCACCACAAACCTCAATGCGGCAGTAGGCATGAAGAAATTGGAGCAAAAAAAAAGTTGGAAAATACATTCATGACCGAAGTGTGCGTAAGAGTACGCGCAGCGGTAAACTGCAATGCGGAGGAACGCCAGCCAAGCGCTCGCAGTGAGACGCTTACAGCAGCATGTTTTGCACTCGCAACAAATGAGGTCTAGTACGCTAGCTACCGCGTGCATGCGTTCGCCATCTCGAATGAAGTTGGCAGATGCAATGCGGTAGCTTAGAATGCGCGCGCCCTTCGACCTCGTCAGGTTTTGCGTAGAAGAGATTGAACGAGAGAGCGCGCGCGCGCACGCCCTTCTTAGCTGCACGCCTGGCTGTTTGACGTATTTCTCCACTTCTACGCCAGCTATTTCCGAACGTTCGCTGCAATGCTTTTAATTGCGCTGATTACGCTTTTTTACTTGCCACGCAACACTAGCCAGAAATAACTCTGCCACTTGTTTGCCATACTGATGCAAGTTAAATAGTTCTTTTTCATACCTAGCGGGCAAAATTATGCGCAGCTTAGCATGCAAGTGAATGAAAAGACAAATACCAGGAAACATTTTTCTTTTCTTTCCATGCAACTAAATACAATTTCAACTATTGCACTGCAACTACTTTATACTACTTCCAGTGAAATGATTATGTTACTGCTATGCGCTGTTCTTTGTGTTGCCTACGTTTGCGGCATGCATTTTTACCCATGCAATCTATTGCGGAAGTGAAGCATAAAACTTGAGAATATTTGTAAGAATTTGTGCTGGCATCTGCTCACGCGCGGTTCCTTAAGAAAGCTGCGCAAGTTCGTTCCCGTAACATTTTGCTTTCAGAACCACTTTCTAATGATACTTAATTGATTTGCTATGGAATGTGCAACAGACATAAAAAATTTGTGGTATGCCACTAAATACTTTGATAAATAGCGAAAAATATGAAAAAAGTGGGTAATTATTAAAGGCTTTTCAGCGTATGGCGTACGAACTCTCAACAATGGGCGGTCCAAAATAAACCTTTCAATGCCTAATTATTTATATCAGCAGAGAAACTAAGCTATTTTTAAGCGTGTTATTATAAAGCTTTTAAAGTTCATTATTCCAACTTCTGGAATCTTACTCCGATTCCGAACAGATGTTGGATATTATGAGAAGTTGATTCATGGCGAGGAGCGACCGCTAATAGAAAAAAGCTTGCTTGTATGTTGCTCGGACCAGGGGTTCACCTTGGTCCTACCGAGTCGCAGTGCGCACCTCTAAACACTCGACATCATTTTGGTCTTGAACAGTGCGGAGAGGTCTTTTCCCAATGTTGACAGAGTTGCGGGTTGAGCTCAATGTCACTGCCATATAGGCTTACTGGGATTTCACATTCAGACATGGCGCCTTGCAGGTAGCTCCTTTTCGTGCTGAAATGAGCAGTGGACGATAAGGTGGCTAGGATTGTCATGGGATGACGATAATTTCTTCCAATACACATTTTCGAGCTGCACTACAGCCTGTCAGCCGTTCGCAGTTACGACTTTTCAACATTCCTTTCTTTTACTTCAAAAGTCTGCATGATACTATTGAACTATTTTTTTAAGATATGTTAAAACTTGATAAAATGTGGTGCGGCGATAATTTGTTCGACCACTGTATGTACATAAATATGTATATAGAAATAAAAATGCAACAAGTTGGAAGAAAAGCTTGGGTAAACACCTAAATAGAAAAATGTTGAGAGAAAAATGAAAAATTGTTCTTACTAATTATTATTTTTTAGTTAACCTTGAATATTTTTTATTTGGTAATTTCGGACTAAAGAACTACCAAAGGCTATATTAAAGTTAATCCCTTTAAAAAATTTTCTGAGTGCTCAGAATTTATGAGTCTAAAATTAGTCTTTCTTTCGTCATAAATATGATGCTGAGACCAGTCAACCAGACTGACTCATTTCGGACTCTTTTGGTGTCATAAATTCAGAGTTGAACAAAAGTTCACGTAGAGGTAAAACTTTATTAATAATCAGAATTAAAAAAACAATTTGTTTTTAAGAGTTCGAAAGCGTCATTTTTACACTCTAATATGACTCCTAACTTGGGCTCATATTGGCGTGCCTTTCTAAGTAGGGAAATATGCTCTTTTCTGCCTCTTCTTTTGCGCTCATAATGAGGGTTACACCTCAGAATTCTAAGACTTCTCTGACTCTAAAATGAGTCCGAATGTTTATACATAGGGATTTATAAAAATTACAAAATTATTTTAAATGAAACTTGACTCCATTTATTATTAAGAAATGATTAACTACTTTATTTGATTAAATTAATGTTGAACGTCAAGTTGTCAATCAATTTATGTTTGTTTTTTTTTAGAAAATTCAAAATGATGCTTGTGCGCTGTGCACGTGTGTATGCTCAAGTGTGTAATTCTACATATATCTTCATATGTATTTCTAAGAAACCACGCGTTCATATTTGCGATTACATTTGCATAATTTGGCACTTTTCAAAAAAATAAAAATAAAAAAATTGAGTAGCTATTGCTTAGGTTAGTTGCTTTTATGTACACATTGACATATGTACTTATAGTAAGCTAATCAATCATTTGGTGCCTTCATTTTACAATAAAATAGCCAATAAATCCATACAATACAAAACAATCTTCTGCCACTTGTGTGAATTTCAATGTGAATGAACGCTTATTCTGAAATGCCAAACAAAAAAAAAATGTAAGAGCAGGTCATTTTTATTGAATTGATGAACTCAGTCCAAATGTACAGCCCACACATTGTCCGTCCGTCCGGCCGGCCGGCCTGCGATTCACCCACACTTGCAAATTTCACACGAGAACGATAAATTAAAAATTCAAATAAAGAATTTGACAGCAAGAATTAGTTAGCGGTCAGTTTTTTGACTCTATACGTTTGAAATTGCTATGTATGTATATTTGTTTATTTACTTGTATCGACTCAATTTCATTTATTGCTATATCGAGCAAGTGGCGATAAAGTAAACGAAAGCACAGGCTTACTCATGCAGGTACCTATAGTTAGATACTTCCCTGCAGGAAATATTCGAAGTAGTGCGATAAACCTGCTACATAGTAGAATTGATGCTACACATATCTGAAAAGTGTTTCTAATTCGGCATACAATGTAACCGTGTCTTTCACCTGTACTATACAATGTAGATGGTTTTATGTGTAAGCATTTGCATTATATCGCTCATTCTCTAAAAAAAAACTGCCACAAGACTGTCGCATGCATATTTGCTCATTTAATTCTTGCTAATCTCTTCTTCGATATCTAAAGCTTGTAGGCGATTTTTTTATTTTGTTTTATTATTATTCACACAGTTGTTGTGCTTTTAGCTTTGATGATGATTCAGTTGTACTGCAGTTGTCGCTTGCCTCATTTTGCATACCGGGCGTATGAGTCAGCTTAGAGCAAGCACTCGCATCAGTGCAGCAACTGCTGAATGTGTAGGTACATTGAGTTCTGATGCTATTTTGTTTGCATTATATGTAGATGGCTAGGTGGTGGCTTAATGGTCGTGCAATAGAATTTTAATATTTTCCAAATTCATTTTGTGCTTTACATTTATTACATAACATCTCTTTGTATATATGCATAAGGAAATTGACATCTCAATATATGTATGTATATGTACCACGGATGTTGCGAATATTTGCATTCGCAGTCGTTATGCGAATGATTCGCATCATTTCACACATCATCTGATACGAATGTTTTGCGAATGCGAATGCATACATGGGCAGAGAGTCCACTCTAATATTGTTAAAATGGCTCTAAGTATATCTAACCAGGGTGCGGACAATAACCGGCTTTTAGCTTCAGGCGCTAAACGGTTAAGTAGTACATCAAGCAAATTGATGGGCCTTCAACAAGTACTGCTAAATGTCTTATAAGCAACCCAGACATAATTTTAGATTCCTCCAGCGAAAGCAAAGGCTCGGATGTAGAATCTGGAGAATGTGAAATTTAAGTTCAATTGAAGGCCTATCTTAAAGAAAAACGAGCTGATCTCGGTGAAAATCCTCTCGATTTGTGGAAACCTGAACTAAATTACGAAAAATTTACAGATCTGGCCCGCAAATATTTGAGCGCTCCACCCGGCAGCGTTCCAAGTGAGCAATTGCTCAGTGCCGGCTTTATATACGAGCGTCTAAGAAATCGCCTCATGGGAGAAAAGGCAGCAAAATTACATTTGTTTTAAATAAAATATGCCCCTTTTAAACTTTGACTACTAGATTAATGGCGATTTCGTTTCTACAAAAAATGTTGCCTTCTAATCGCCCTCTTCTTAGTGTTTGTGCGTAGAGGGCAAAGGTTGAAATTTTCGGTAGAAACGAAATCGGCATAAAACACCCATAGGTTAAACACTCGTCCATTGTTCTAATAAATTAAAAAAATTTTAAATAATAAAAACCATGACTTCAGTTGCTTATACTTATTTTAATGTTATTCCTAACATTCGCATTCGCATTCCGAAATATCGCATTCGTATTCGCATTCGCGAATGTGAAAAATGTGACATTCGAAACATCTCTAATATGTACCTATATATGTAGATCATTGTGTATTTCGTGACTTAGGTAATAAATGCATATGGTGTTTTTTCATATTTTTGCGTTTTTGTTTTACAACCATTTAAATTTTGGGCGAAATCTCTATATTTAATAATTACCTTTAATTTTTTCCCAAATATTGATTTGAATATCTTCTCGAATAACCAAGTGGTCATTAAGGCATACTCTTCTAGCTCGGTTTGACCTCAATTAGTGGAGGAATGTAGGAGAGAGCTGGCCTATATCTGATCAATACGAAATTAGAGGAAGGGGCTGCTCCGCACTGAATGAGTGCCACGCAAAAATTACCCAAATTTATCACTTGGAGGACAAGCAGAGGTAGAACCGTACAGGATCGTACGGGATTACTCGTCAGTTCTGAGTATCCTACGACCAACTTAAAAGCTCTCTTAATAAATAATGAGCAAAGAAGATACCTACAAACTTACTGCAGTGTGCCGAAAGGATTGGATTGCCCTTCAACAGGTTCTGTCGCCGTTGCGATGACCGAATTAAAAGAGACAGTCGAACACTTAATTGATATTATTACCTGAAATTTTATCAATATAATTTCCGGTTATTTTATCGATAACATATTATTTACTAATATCACATCATCTCGTTTTTGAATGTACTTATCTGCTTAAATATATCTTCCGTCTTATGCCAGAAGCAGGAATGTGCAAAATTTACAAATTTTGAGTTATTGGGTTGACTTGATAAACCTGTGGATGTTCTATGCGATACCAAGACCCAGAACACCATGTATACACGGAAACCACATATTTTACAATCTCAATTACATGAATGTACTTAGGGTTAAGTCTCATAAAAGAAACATTCAAACTTGATTTCCCAACATTTTCATTTTTACACATTCATGTTTTTGGCTTAAGATGGACTTACTAGTTATGTTCACTTATTGTAAAAATGCCGAATAAAATACGATATACCAAAAATCCCGAAAACTGAAGAAACTGAGGCCTAAAAATATACATTTGTATTGAAAAAATCCTGTGTGTCAGCGCAGAGCCAATTTAGTTTTCACGCCATGAAACAATGGGTGACCACCACCACCATTGTTGTGGTGCTTTAAACAGAAGAACATCGCGATGCCAACTATTCCCTCAATGCCTTGCCTTGATCTTGTATAGCTTCAACGAACTGGCTTATACTCTAGTGAGCTTTCCAATATCGAAAGGAATCGGCAGATCTATATAAATTTACAACGGGCCTCTATTGATTTTGTGTGACTTAACCTAAGTGTACCAAATTATCACAGTATATGGAGCAGCTGGGGAAGCCTATGTCCTTCTGTACTTCACTCTTGGACAGCTGAACCTCGTGTAAGCTCAGCAGGACTGGACTAAAGCTAGGATATGCGCAATTGCAAGATCCTTCTGGCCTGGATTGGACCGGGGCGGTCAAAGAGGCTCCTTATTATTGCAAAGCATTAGCTCTTACTATTGATTGGGGGTTCTGACAGGCCTTTGTGCGCTTGGTGTTCATGCTTTGCGCTTGCACTTCCTGACTAATCCCTCTGGCACCGAAATAACCACATTCGCAATTTCAATAATCGGCGTTTTGCGGACTAAATTAATGGCCTCTGTTCAGTTACCGTTCTATCACAAGTACATTCTTTTATCTGTCCAAGTGTGCCTCGTATCTGTGCTACCACTTTAACCAAACCGAACCTGAGAGCATCAAATTAAGTTAGCTTAGCCTAAAAAGAACGCACGTGGTTATACACGGGCACTTTTTGATATCACAGAGAATCTGTCTTGACATATTATTGAAAACTATTCATCGTCATTCAAATTAAAAATTATTTTAAAATGTTGAAATATTCGAAGATTTGTTTATTTAAACAATAATAAAGTCACTTAAACATTAAAAAAAAATTCTGAAGCGTATCCGAAAAAAACGTCAAGCAAATCAAGCGAATTTATCGAATTGATGGCAACAGCAAGAGTACTAGAAGCTTTGTAGCTGTCAATGAAAGAAGGAAGAGAAATAAGTTTGCGGCACCTGGCCACAGCAAAGGGTTAATGAACTGTGGCAAAGTAGTTGCTGTTTTATGTACTTTTTTTTCTTTTTTGACTTGCATTGTACTCGCACTTCTGCCAACATTTGTTCTCAAAAGAAAGAGTAACTGCTGTCTGACGACGTCTTCAAGAAAAGTAAATAACGTTGAGCTGAACCCGCAAATTTTCTTTGCGAATTCTTTTGCGAAGTACCAATTTAGCAATCTTAGATTTAATGTATGTATGTACATATCCCATCATTGTGATTGTTGACTGTAGTCGTTTTTTTTTTTTGGTTTGCCAGTAAGTAATTAATTTCAAACCGAAAGTCCGTTTTTTATAAACAATATTTCTGCTTTGGGGCACAAACATTCCGTACAGTATTCTTTTTTTTTTTTGTTAATCTTCTTTCAGTTAAAGAATCGGCGCATAAGCGCATTGAAAAATGGTCTAAATGAAATAATAAATGATGTTCGAATTTAATAATCATAGGCTTAGAGTCATACGAGGCTAATAGTTAGAACCAAGCGTAAAATTGTTGGAATGTGGTTATAAATAAACTTTGTGGAGTCATTTATAATCCGATAGCGTTATGGTAGCCATTTAAGCGAATCATAAGTCTGTAATCTTCTCTGTAATAATCTTCCATCATTCACCAAAAATAGCTTTTAGCTTGAGATGATGAACTTTTCCCAATCATTACAAGCAGGTTGAAGAAATTCGACTACTACCGAAAGATGTAGATGAAACCCTTCATTTTAGTAAATGCAGACTCTTTTTTTCCACAGGGGGAAGTTTCACTTGTCAGCAGTCTAGCAAGAATCTGCATAAAAAAGTCTCGTTATAAAACCCTTCCAGAAGATATATAAATAGAGCTTTGCGGCACCCACTAAATCTCTAGAAATCCAGAGGTGGATCTCTATGGGAAATTTCTGGCCGGCTGTAATTCGGCCAGGTTAAATGCCAGCCAGCCGTGGCGAGTCTTCAGATTCAGACACCCAAAGGTCCTGGAAACTCTGCCAGATAATCTACGTACACTAAATTAGACCACTCCTCTGTTTAGATAACAATTTTTTCATAAGAGGCTCCGAGGGGAATGGATGAGAAGTTGCCACAGACCTAGACATGCAGAACTAACGCCATAATGGAGGCCGTTCGGTGGCTCACATCTTCCACCCCTCCGGAAGGGCCAATCATGGTGACAGCCAAGCTGCTGTTAGATCTTTAAAATCTAGCGGGAAAACGTAAAAAATAGCTCTGAAATGCAGGCGGATTCTCAACCTGATGGCATCGCTACTCTGCTCAAGACGCCTCATGAAACACCCCAAATTAAAGGCTAAACTCATCAAGGAAGTTAAAACCAGGTATGCTGTGGAAACCACCTGTCATACTATCTGGAAAGTTTGTACAAAAGTTAATCTAAATCGATCCTGAAGAGCATTTCGATACAACGTGGTACTCGGTATACATATGTGCCTTTCAAATTGGGGTTTTTGTGTACTTTGTACTGCTAACCTGTAGATTAAGGCTACCTATTTAGAACGAAAGAAAATATCGGTAGAGTCTCAAGAGAAATTTTTAAATTTTAGAACCATTTTACATTTTAATCTACATGTGTATCTTTGATAAGCTAGATAACCTGCGGGATTTGATAAAATAAAGTGTTACGACACATTGGGAAAGGTGCTACATGTACTCGTAAAACAAAAAAACAATTTTTATTTCTTCAGAATTCTCAAATTGAATTATGATCCAAAGCTTCTTGAAATGAATGTGTGTGTGTGTAGCACCAATTACCTTGAGATGGGTTGCAATCGACCTTCTAAGCAATTTGTGAAGATAAGAAGCTCACTGCCTCACATTTTGAAGGCGAAACCAGGGACAATGGAAGACAAGAAAAAATAGAGATATTACAAAAACAAAAAAAAAACATGTGCTTAAATGAAAATATGTATGTATGTAAGTATACATACGTATGCATTCGAAAATTGTAGAAACAAACCCGAGCGCTTGAAAAGAGCCACCAACTATTTAAGAAAGCAATAGAAAAGGTAACCACAAAAAGAAACCACAGAGAAAATATTGTGAAACAAGCCATTGAAGCAAAGGTCATTTGAACAAAGAAAAAATGCAGTGGCCATCTAAGAAGAAAAACTATGCTAGCTGAGCTTGCTTGGCGCGAAAGCCTTCTAATTGTATGGTAGGAAAGGTAGGACCTAAGACTGGAGATATATATGTACTTATATACGCCATTGAAAAGAGCATCGTAATTAAGAAAAAACCCAAAGAACATTAAATCGAAAATAGCAAGAAATTCAGCTCATAAATAGAGAACTACAAATCATTTGAAAGTTCTATTATTTGGCAGATAAATATTGTTCCCAAAAATTATATCTATATACATACAAATTGAAATCCAAAAATAATTTTAAAACTTGCATCATTCAAATTACGATACACGTGATAAGCAAGTACTTAAGTAAGTACTTTGAAGTTTTCGGTGATCAGTCAATGGTAGTGGCCAATAAAAAGCAGATGCCTTTCATCGAAAAACAGACGAAATTTTATACACTTGTTTTCCAGACCAGCTGATGGTGCACAATATTCAGTTGTTGTTATGATTTCGTTTTCGTTTTTTGTTTTCGTTTTTTTTTGTTTTTTGTTTTTTTTTTGTGTGTTTAAATTAGCTGGCCAGTGCACCCAGACCTACTCAGCTAAGCCTGCGCAGCCAAGCATTACCGCCACGCTACCGCGACTGAACATTTTCCTAATGAAAAGGGAAATTTTTATAGCTTATCGTTTTTTTTATTTCTTATTCAGAAAAATGAATTGGTCATACAAAGAGTTTAAAAAGAATAAGAAATACAGCAGAAAATGAAATTTTAATCGAAGACATACTTACCTCGCTCATTTCGTAAGCCAAATGGAAATAACAAGTACAAACATAATTTGAAAATTTGCCATAAAAACTTGAATTGAGCAGCTGCCACGAAATTTATTTAATGACCATGAAAATTATATCTTTCGTTGCTTTTCTTAATTTCTAAGGAAACCTTTTATAGCAAGACTAGTTTTTGAGTAATCAACATTTGAGAATATACTCGAGGCATTGTAAATGTTAGTATAAGAAAACCATATACTATACATATGTACATACTAAGGGTACAAAGGTACATACTATAAGTAAAAAGGTCTGAACCATTTTAAAAATCTACTGGCTATGGCTTTTGCAGCCCGTTCGTGTCTGTATGTATGTAACTTTCGAGTTGCTTTTCTTTGGAAGTGTTGGTGGTTGGCCTTTATACTTTCTTTTAATTTTCTGAGAAGTCATTAAGTCAAAACTTTTACTGCTTTTAGTTCTTCAAAAACGAAATATGCATAATCTAAAATACTTTCGATTTTAATTATGAAGGTTTAGGTAGATCCAAAAAGTGATATTGAAGACTGTGGAATTTATAAATACTGTCTACAAGAGTTCTTACCTCCGTATGCAAACTTTAATAGTGAAAAAATTAATTTGACTGTTTGTTGCACCAAATCCCAACTACTTTTACTTTTTATTTTGTAGAGCAAAATTTAAAGCAAAAAATTTCCGACATTTTTGAACAGAAAATAAGCGAAAAACTAATTTTTGGCATTAAGAAAAAGCAAATTTAATATTCCAATAACTTTTGAAATTTGGAAATTCCAAGACGATAGCTTCGGTTCTGGACGCATCTTAGAGATGAACCAAGTGCTTAATCTGGCCCAATTAACGCACAACTGAACAGTGCTCTCGCTTTCCAACCGAAAACGAAAGCTTATACTCTATAGCGAAGAGCGGTAACTTGAGGAAGGAATCTGAAACTTTAGCTAACTTATGGAACTCGTGGTGGATCTACTTTTGGTATTTGGGACTTTTATAGAATCTTTCAGCACTTTTCGAGATTTCTCTGTTTCATTTCTCGGTAATGTTCGGGACTTCTCGGGATTACTTTTCTACATACATTAGATTGAAAAGTTGCAGTTATTTTATTAAAGTATTTCGCAAAACTGTGAATACAACATTCTGCCTGTTTAAAGCAAAGAAAAATTCCATACGAATCAGAAGGATTCAAACTTTATTAAAAGATCTCGTACTATTTTGGCCTTATCGAATTTTCCGAGCTTTTTTCGGACTTGGCAAATTTTCCATTCACTGAATATAAACGAGAAAACACAAAACAAGGACTTTTACCCTTTTCGAAACGATGCATTTTTAACTTCTCTAGACTCCTGTATCAAAATATGAGTTTTCATATAAATAAGTATTAATAAGTTTTCAGTCTATGAAAGGAATTTTATTGAAAATGTTTAACTTCTTCCTGTGGTAACCATTTCAATTAACTTCTGCCCGACTAAAGCTGTGATTTCCACATTGAATGCATACAAAATGTGATTTCGCAATTTTTTTTTTTTACAAAATAGTGAACTCCATTGTGTGTATGTATGCAGAGGCATGCATTGCTCTTTCAATTTAAATTCTTTTTTTATCTCGCCATTCTCTGCCTATTGACCTGCTTTCTATCAACAACTCATCATCAACTGATTCCGTCGAGTTCTAGAGCTGGCATTGACTCTGAGGCATGGCACGTTTCCACCGAATTGCGGCCACCAGGGATTAACGCACTTGTTGAATTTGTTGTTGGATATACATACATTGTTGCTGCTGCAGAAACTCCAAGTGCGCGTGCCACAATGTGCAGCCGCTGATTAATCACAAAATTCTTAGCCGCAGACATTGATGAGTGGACACAGCCAAGTGATGAGGCTGAAGAACGAAAGAAGCTGCGGCTGTGGCAGCTGAAGAAGAACAACACGTGATAGCAGCAGCAGCAGCAGCAGCCGCAGTAGCAGTCAACAATAAATAAATGTTGTACGCATTGCCTGGTGCACTTTGCAACGCGCACGCACGCGCAACTAGCCGACCGCCGACTCTACCAGCGAATGAATGTAGGCAAACACATGCGAGGATGCAACGAAAGATGAAGCAGCGAGTACATAGCTTACAATGTGGTATATATATGTATGTATGTAAGTTGTTTGTGGCACGTTCCGTCAGCATCGGCTGCCACTGCCAACTAACGCTCGCTCGGTCATTTGGTCAGCGGTTAAAAGATTAGGAGGCGGTGATTTCAATGATGATTTGGAGCGATGTTAGAGGCGCGATAGCGTGCATGGTGGCAGCGGAATCATTTAGTGCGCGCCAAGGCCGCATTGACGCTAGATTGATTGGCGCACAATTTCCAATTCTAGCGGTTGTTGTTGCGCATAGCATAGCCAGTGTAGTGTTTTTGTAGTTGTGCTGCTGCAACACCAAAGCAATAAATTACATTTTGGATAAGATTTAATTTAGCTGGGGCAAAGTCATGCTTTGTGTGCCCCCAAGTAGCGAGCTGCTGTGTGCTCTTAAATGAGATTAATGGGCAAATGCCGGAGCTTGGGAATTAGCGCGGGTTCGAGTGTTCATAGCGCTGTTGAAGAAAGACTCGATTGAGTTGAGAAAATCTAGTTTGATTAGAAATTACGAAAATATGCCAATAACACTTAAAATTAGTTAAATGGCGAGCTATAAAAATATCTAGCTTAATGATTGCGAAGGATGAAAAATGTTTGGATTATTTTAATGGCAAATTGCATGACCACACAGTGCTCCTAAGCATTAATGCTGGTTGCTTTTATGTATAAAATTGGCGAGTAAAATTTAGGAAAATATCTTAAGCGAAACCACAAATATTTATTCGTCAGGTTTTAGTTTCACGTTTCCTGACTTAAGCCTTTCGGGGATCATGATCTGATGCCATCTTTTTTAATTTTTTATTCAGTTTATTAGCATTTGATTGATTGATTTTAAGAATAATCCGCATGCTTTGTGCTCTCTAAGGTTTTTCTTAAGAAGAAAAGCTATCAACGAATTTGCATCGAGTTTGCTTCGAGGCTCGGCCCGATCAGTTCTGTAGCCTTTTGAATCACAGTGTGATTTTGGATCAAGTAGCTTTAGGCTTACGGTTTTTGGTATTTGCTGTAAACAACATTTTAAATACAAAAATTTGAAAATTTTATAGAAATACGGCTTTGAAAATTTTTTCGTTTTCGAATTCCAAGTGTTTTGAAAATAAAAAATTTCAAAATATAATTGTTCTAATCGGTCCGATTTTCGGAAAGTTATGGGCGTTTAAAAGTAAAAACGGTTTTGAAAATTGTTTCAATTTGGTATTCCAAAAAAGTTATGAAAATAGAAATATTTCGAAAAGATTGTTCTATTTGGCCCAATTTTTGAAAAGTTATGGACATTTAAAAAAAGGAAAGTTTTTTTTTGAAAATCGATATCTTGAGAGCTGCAGAACAGAAAAAAAAGACTTGAAAAAAATAATGGAGGACAAAAAATAGAGTACATAAGGTCCTCTCTCTGTCAGAAGTTTCCAGTTTTAGTCCGAAATTTTTTTGCTGGTAAATTCTGGTAAATGTGTCAAACGATCAGCTGTAGTGTATTTGACAACCAAATTGTAAACAAAAGAAAAGTGCACTCTGCTAATGCATGTTGAAAAGTATTTAATTAATTACTTGTTTAGGTGGATCCTAATGAATTTGAAACTATTTTTGGTTATTTATATGTGTGAGCTTACAAAATAAGCAAAAATTTGCAATCTCGCGTACTTTTCAGTGTTACTCTCTCGCTCTTAGCGAGTTTTTAATTTTTGACAGTTTAATAGATTTAATCCGAGGAATACGGGATTGAATCTATCAACAACATTGGTGCCGCTTTAAATTGGAGGTCCGCTACCAGGGTTTGAAAAAATTTAATTTTTATTTAAAACGCTATAGCTCAGCGAGTGAATGACTTTATATAAATAGGTTTCAATAATATGTCAAATTTATTAGATTTAAAGTAAAGTCTTTGTTAATCTTTTGCGAATTTTATTTAATTACTACTTTTTCAAACAATCCTAATTTTTTTTTTTGCTTAATTTTGATATTTTCGTGGTGCCCCATAGAAACGTTAGATATTGATATATGTATTTACGGAACACCCTAATGTGCATATATCCTAAAGTATAAGTAACCCTATTCGCATACAAAAACACACCCAAAAAGCCGGCAATGGCACCCACAGCGTAAAATTCTATGGCTAATTTATTTTTCCCCGCCTCACGGACATTCCTTAGATAATCACTACTGCCAACAATAAACTAAAAAAAAAAAAATCCATACAGCCAACACAAGGTATGCCAGATCATAAATGCCTGCATTTGGTTGTGTGTGTGTTTTGTTTGCGAACAGAGCTAATACGCTTGCCCAGCAGCCGTAACCTGTCCCTTTAAGTAAATAAAAGCCTATACGCAGAAATGCAGAATTGCCGTAGAAAACCAAAAAGAAGAAAATTTATAAGAACTGATAATAAAAAGCGAAAAAAGAACAATAAGAACAAAATTAAAGGACGATGTGAAGTTTCACAAGTGAGTGAAGAATGCACCACAGCTACGATTGTGGTCAGGCGAATTGATGTAAAGCTGTTGCATTGCTAGATATACATTCGTATATATATAGCTGAATATATTTTTATGCATTCGTCGAGGTACTTACTATGTGAGTGGGCTAACGCTTGGTTGCTTATTGCACTACACATAAACACACACACTCACAAACACCCCAATTTGCAATACTCATTCGCAATTCGTTCGTTCGCTTTTTATAAATGTTTTTTTTTTTGTTTTTTAATCGCAAACAAACGCATATCAGCAACGCTTTGTTGTTCTTGTAACTCATTTACTGCCTTTCTGTGTTCTTGTTGTGTTATTTTTGTATTCTCTAGAACAGTTCACCGACAATTGGCTGCAATGACCTTCAGAAAGACAGCCAATGTCCAGCGACAACACGAAGAATAAATAAGCGAAGGCCAAATAGTTGCATCGCCGCAGCCGCAACAACCGCAGAAGATGTTTTTTTTTAATGTTGAAGAAGAAGAAGAATAGACAGAGACTAAAGAAGGTACATATAGTTGCGATGTTGATGCGGTTGCTGTTGCTGCTACATATTTTTTCGGTCTCATAAACGTCAGTGTAGCGGCATGCAACAACCTGTTTGGCAGCTTGCATACATATCTACAAAAATATGCACATATGTACTTACTCACATTGTCTGTACGTATGAACTTGCATTCAAGCCAAACGATTGTGCATTCCCCACGCCGCTGCGCTTGCGCACATTTTTCTGCCTAATCGCACCTGCTTTGCGGCGGCGGCTGCTGCTGCTGCTGCTCCAAGCGCTTATTATGCCGCGGAGTTTCTATTGTTGTTGGTCGACAAGCTGCCACAAAGCGTTGGCAATTGCTCGCCTCAGTGTACATACATACATACATACATATGTGCGTGTGGCTATGTGAGTGTAGCCGTAAAAATTCTTCACTTACCTGCGAGAATTCACATTTCATCACAAAAACATGCCGCGCGATGATTGCTGAGGCTTGTTCTTCTTCTTCTTCAATTGCTGTTGCTCACCTCTGCATTGTTTAGCGTATTTATGTACGTTAGGGTGGTCAAAAAAAGTTAAAAAAAAATTATAATTGGGACTGCCTCAAAGCTAATGAAGTTCTCCATGTATTTTAAATGGGGGAAAATTTTTTTTCGTAGAAATGGTATAAGATCCTTAAAAATCAATATTTTTGGATCAGAAAACTCTGCTTATCTTCAGAAGACTGCCAATAAAAATATCCACTTATTTGTTTCACCATTTTTTGATACAGACGATTTTTTTTGTTTCCCCTTAGCGTTTTTCAGGGTTTCTGGGAGACCTATAAAAAATAGCTTACATTAAAAAATGGTTAAATGAACAATTGGGTATTATTAGATACTGGAAGGTTTCCTGAAGAGAAACATAGTTTTCCGATCCACAAAAATTGATTTTCAAGGATTCTATACCATTTCTAAAAAAAAGTGTTTTCGCCAATGTGAAATATGTACATGGAAAACTTCTATAGCTTTGAGGCAGTGCAAATTTTTTTTTACAAAAAAAAATACTTAAATTTTTTTCACTTAAAAAAATCGTAGGGGGTGAGAGCTTAATATTTTAAACCGGTTTCCACCCGCATATATTTTAGGTTCACCCTAATGTATATATATACATACATGTATTTTACTTCTACGCTTTCTTGTCTGCTTTTGCGCTTTTTGTGGTTTTTATATTGCCCTCAACATTGTTGCATTCAAGTGTATACATCATGGGCCGCAAGAAAATTGCCACTATTGTATTGCAGTTGCATGTTGCACGTAGTTTAGCACACAAACACAGACCCATATACATAACTACCCTGCAAACAATATTTTCGGAGAATTCTGAATTGTAGAGAAATTTTAAAAAATTCGTAAAGATCTCATCCGATTTTTTGCCGAATTTTCTAAAATTAAATAAACTGTGCACACTTCGATTCTACTACGAAATTTTGGATAAATAATCGGTAAAGCAATGAAAATAATGCTGCTATGTAAAGAATTTCTTGCAGAATTTTTTCAGAATTTTCTTTACTTTTCGTACAGAAATTTCGTGTCAACCACTTCATATAATTTTACAGAAATGAGAAAGAAAGATTTCGTTAAGATCTCGGGAACTTTGGTTTGCAGGGTATGCACATTAGGCCGTACCACCTTAAAAGCAAACAAAAAAATTTGCCGTACACTTCGGAGTCTGAAGTATTTTTGCGATGCAATTTAAAAAAAAAAAAAAAAATTTTTTAATTTTTTTGCGACCCTAGGGGGGTTTCGCCTTTTTAAATTTTCCGGTGACACCAGCATTCGGCAATCATTTTTTTTAATAGTTCTACAAGAACAATAAAAATACTTCCGAGGTAAAAGTGTAGTATTTTTTGACGAGCTCTAATTTACTGACTTTAGGGAGGTGCGTTAGGGTGGTAGGAACTGGGATCTGGTGTGTAAGTACTAGGATAGGGTACTCGAAATCTACAATATGTAAGTAAACACTCGGCAAACAAAGCCAGATTGATCAACACTCACACAAGCCTGCCTTTAAACCACCTATAAAGTTGCTCAGAAGTACATAGCTCCTACTTTGTCGCAAGTGTGGCAATAAGTGTTGTAAAGCAACAAAAAAAAACTGAAAGGTTAGGCATAAAATTATTTTATTTTTATTTTTTTGTTGCTTTTGTAACTTTGGTTGTTGTACTTGCTGTTTATTGCTATGCGGTTGTTTATTGCGCGTCACCTACCAATTTTTATTTTCTTTTGTAATCTGAAATCTTCATTTAATTTATATTTGTGAAATTCCTCGCGCCATGTTGCAGCAACAGCACGCATGTTGCCACACTGCAGCACTCATACAGGCACCTGCATCAGAGCAAGTAATTTGTTATCCGACACACAAAGATGCCAAAACATTGTTTCTACTATTTTCTTTGTATTCTATGTTTTATTGGCTCTGAGCTGACATTGGCATTGGCCTACGCCTCAGCTAAGCCGGTCGGTCGCCAACTCTCGGGCTGCTTGTGCAGTTATCAGCATCAATAAATCTGCAATGTGCATACATACGTACATCCATATGCATATGTACAAACAAATTTACATACCTTTGCGTGTATGCATAAGTATCAATAAACCTACAAATCGCCATGACAGTCAACCATTGAAATGATCATTGTAGTTATGGACGAGCAAGCAGCTTCATCGGGCCAACCATTGCGTTTTTTTTTTTTAATCTAAACCAAGACACTTTTTTGTATTCTTCGTTGTTCATATATGTACATACATAGGTAACATCTTTTTGTACTCCTTCGTTGGTTGTTTTGATTTAAATTTCAGTGTTGTGGGTTTTGTTTGCTTACTTTGTTATGTGAAATCGTTGCAAGTCCAATTATTTATTTATTTTTTTTTTAAGGTCAAGGATGCAATGAAGAGCAACCACTTAGTATAAGAATAACAAAAACGCAGTAGTTGGCTTTCAGCCCATCTTTGTACTTAAGACCTTTGAGAGGCACTTAGATATACATATTTCTCTCGCTTAAAACAAAATGAGGACGGTATGAATGCGGAGATGTATTTTCCTAACAAATATAGTTCACTTTATTGGACCTAAATTCAAAGGTGCACTGAAATATTTTGGAGTAATTCTGCCCTTCGGCATCCGGATTTAACTGGAAGTTGGACAATAAGCAGCGACCAAGCTACGCCCCTGTGGCCCTCTACGACGTCAAAACAATGCTGGATGACAGACGGAGACTGAAGTCAGCTATGGACTCAACTGAAATATCGTCTGCTAAGTCGCTATACTCCATCATACATTATATTCGATAGTAGAGGTCTTAGGATTGAACCCTATACATATATATAATATATATACATATATTTCTTTTCATAGAGAATTTTGATGTATGATTTATTTTTAATGTTTTCCTCGCCCTCGAGATATTTGGAAAACTATAAAATCGATTTGTTTTTGTTTTTGTGCCGTATTTATGTTTATCCATCAACCCTACAAAATTTTAAACAAATCAAACACATGAAGTGTGAACCCCGTCCATGTTGGTATAAAACGCCCCTATATATATTAGACTGCAAACACTGCAGGTACTTAAAAGTCCATCAATAGCAATTATCCACTCAAACTTAATTTATGTATAAGAAGTTGTTATGCAATCTCAATGGACCGCTGGCCAAGAAATAGAAAGTGACAAAATTTGTTAAAGAAAAACTAAAAAAAAAAAAATCAATTGAAGACCTCAACAAATGGCTTTGGTAACTAAAAATAAACGCCAACGGAATGCGTTTTTATGCAGCCTAATAATATTTGCATACTCGTACTATTAGATTTGGTAAAGGTAACGGTAACTAAGCGCTGCATAAAAAATATTGTTTCGTCATGCAATGCAGGAGAGTGGGGGACCCATACTTATAAATAGATATGTAAATATACAAATCAGTTAAATGGCCAATTAACTGCTACCCATAAACTGGTATGCAGGGAAATTTTAACGCTAAGCTATTGCAACATTCGACATTCCGCTGATGGCAAGTTAAGTCAGAGTAGTTGCTTTTGTTGGTCGTGTGATGGCGTTGCCTGCCAGCTACTGTCACCGTATCAGTGTGACAACAAGCAAGTCACACTCGTTGGACCGAAAACGACGATGTGAAAACAATTTTCTAACTAATTTGCTTGCATGATTTAGATTTAACGCTATTTGGACTGGTTTTTAGCTCTTTGAAATGGATCAAAGTGGGCGTAACCGACAAATGCAAATGCATATATTTATGTTTATACGTATGTATCTGCATATTTAGTTATATTAAGGGGACACTCAATTTTTTCATGGACTATGGTAGAAGAGTGAGCTAATGAATGTGGACACCGGATGTGTGCATTGAGAGGAGAAATGCTTGATAATTAATTTTATAGTTATCTTATGATAGAGTGGTAAAAATTATAAAAATAACTTGTTTTTAATTTTTGCTCTTGCAACCATCTTTAAAAATATTTTCCTATATAATTACTCACTTTTACTTTTTTTCTTGTCTCATTTCAGGTAAGTTCAACAATTGCATTCCAGCAAATGGTCAACTTCATTCGCACACATTTGTCAACAAAAGCCACATACATACATAACGCGCATTTTATTGTTCACCAGCCGGTCAGCAAGCAGAGGACCCACACGAGCAACAAAACTGACCTAATCACCTCGTACCGTTGTTGAACTGCAAAGATCTGTATATTAGTGAGAGTGAGTGTAAATTTTCGAAAGTGTTGAAACATTTTTATACAAATGCAATAAATTTGTACAAATGTATTTTGCTCAAAAGTATGTATGTATGTATGTGTGTGTGTGTGTGCGGATGACAGCAATTGTTCGTAATCGACGGCGTAAATGTGCCGAAATTATTCACTAATGGATCCATAAAGTGGCAAGACGATCGTAAATTTTTTCCCGCTACAATTTTTTGGTAAGGCGAAAGTAAAAATCAAAAGAGAGGGCGAAAAAAAAACACAAGTTATGAAAAATTACATATAAGCAAAAAAAAAAACGATAAACTGTAATTGATAAGATGCCCGACTAACCCACTAACTGACTGCGCCACTGACTGACTAGCAGTTTGTGCGTTTGACTGGACATTATGAACTTTGTGTCGGAGAAAAAAAGAAACGCACTAATAACGTAATTAACAAATGTAATTAAAATAATGGAAATACACAGATAATTTGTTTTTTATTGCTAATAAATTTTCGCGCTTATATTATATTAGGCATGGCTGAAGATGAAAGCGAACTTAAATATTTTAACATGAACATATTTAAAATTACATGCCCAACCTCGCACTCAGATCTTTTTGATAGCACAAAAAAAAACAATTTTTAAATGTCTGATCATTAGTTTTGAAATTTAATTTTTTTTTTATGTGTGTTCAGTCAGTCAATAAAGTTTAGGTACAGCGAATTTTTTATAATACGGGCAACTATTTTTGAAATATTTTATTTTTCGCAAATTTTTTATAAAAATGTCACTAATTCTACAACAAAACCCCAAAAATCAAAGTTTCAAACCTTGTGCAAAATTGAAGAAAATTCCGCAAAATTCCATTCAAATATATTTATTTACGCTCTCTAGAAAAAAGTTGAGTATGCAGTTTTGTAGCCCATTCAATTTTAGTATAATAAAGTGCAAGTACAAATAAGCCAGGACTTACCATTGATTTTTGGCAATTTTTTTTTTTTTTTGTTGAAGGCGATGCACATTTTTTCCATATAAACAAATTATCGAACATTATTTTTGATGTTTCTGGATTCGAAACTGGCCTTTAGTAGGGTTTTAAAAATCGCAAGAAACTCGTGTTCTTTTCTACACTTTTCGGGCTCTTTGATAGCTTTGTTAAGCCCCTAATGTTCTAAGGGGGCCTCGACTGGTGCAACACGTTAGAGAAGACTCCACTAGTTAGGTAGTTGGGGCAACGGAAGCAGACTACAATTATTGGAATAAGTGAGACGTTTCAGACAACTCGCACTCTAACCACCTGGGGCACTGGATGCTTAGCTGATTCAGGGCTTTGGACATCCTAATATTTTTGGAAACCCCGACTTGGTCCTTGATAATACGGATCACTACATGACTATGTAGACTGGCGACAATAAGCTCTTTCTTAACTCATATCCTCTCTTGCGATCAGTGAGGAGAAGCTGCCAGCTGGGTTCTCCGGAAAGAGGTAGCATGAAGCAAGCTAGTAGGATGCAGTAAGAATCCTCTTTTCGGTTGCGTCTGAATTTGTAGGCAGTTAGTCTGTTATGGATATCACGCCACAGTGATGTAGCAGAAAACTGCTTGGCGGATTTGATGGCTAGGACAGTAATCCACGAGTCTGACTCACCAAGAAAAGAGACAATGGAGGTAGCTTTGCCTAAATGTGGACTACCCTCTGACAAATGGAGCAAGTATCACCTGAGCAAGTATTGTTAAATATTTCTAACCGGTGGTGACCGAAAGCGGTCAGCGAATCTTCCTAGACCAGTGCCAGGCAAAATACACACGCACACATAGCTTAGGTGGCACACAAAGCCTCGTGTGGCTATTGGCTGTCTGGCAATATCTTAGGCTTACAAAGTAGCAACTTTCAACTTGTATTATGAGGACACCTTCCGATTGAAATTCACGTACATAGATCATCTTTGTCGCAGATTTTTAGAAGATGATGATGTGGAATCACTTAACCACTTCCTCTTAAAACTTCTTGCCTTAGCGAGACTACGGTTCAACTTGAATTGAAGAACTCTGTGGGACTGACATCGGTTTTTTTTTTTCTGCGACACAAGGTTGTACGCCATTGATTAGCTTCTTCTTCTTCTTTATGGGAGGTGTAACAGCCTAGGCGATTCTGGCCCGCATGAAAATTATGATAGATGATAGCAAACAAATGAAATGGAAAAAGTCGTTACACATATTTTAATTTTTCATATAAATCAAAAAGTGAATTTAGAATTTTTGATTAGTTATGACTTTTTGCATTTCAACGATGATGTTTGTTACGTCTTTTTGCATTTAAGGTGACGATATCGTCGGTCCCTACGAAGAGTAGCACATTTCATTATTCGCGTCGAAAAGTAGCACATTTCAGATTTTTGCGTGGAAGAGTAGCACATTTCAGATTTTTGCGTGGAAGAGTAGCACATTTCGTTATT
>NW_023458561.1:59182042-59189278 GCF_013731165.1 Rhagoletis pomonella | reverse complement strand
CACATTTCAGATTTTTGCGTGGAAGAGTAGCACATTTCGTTATTTGCCTGGAAGACTAGCACATTTCAGATTTTTGTGTGGAAGAGGGATACGCAAGGCAGTTCATATAAGGTTGTAGCAGCCGTTAAAACAAAAAAGTTACATAAATATGTATGTTTATACTGTAATTATTTTTCTTCGGTCATGCTGAAAGTTTAGTGTTGTATATGGAGCCTTTTGGCCGGTTATTACAAGTAAAATAAACGTTTATTTTTCCTCCTACACCTTTCGACATTCGCGTCTTTCTCAGGGAATCTTTATTTATAAATAAATACGAAAAAACATATACATACAGTATCATATCAAGAACACCCCGTTTCAAAGTGATATTATTTATGTTATGTTTATTTATTTACTTAAAAAACCTTCAATTAAAATAAAGTTAATTCTCTTAAAAAAATCCATATTGGCCCAAGTTTAAAGCCCAGGAGAATACTAAAAAAACTCAACAAATTTTCAACAACGCAAACGCAAATTAAATATTTTCCTTCGAAGAACTGTCCAAATATTTTCATTGGCAAAAAATTAAGATATCACATGTACGGAAAATTACAATAAAAAATAGCAAAAATCAAGTAGACATGGCAGTAAAATACGACTTTATGCAAAGCGAGGAGAAGTTGAACCTAATGAAAAAAAATGTTCAATGGTCAACCATGAAACACTGTGAATTGCCTAAAGCTTACAAGGGAAAAATACCTTTAAAAAAAAGAAAAGTGGATGATATTCAACAAATGATTAGTAAACGGTATATACCGTCTGAATTTCATGATTTTCATAATACAATTAAAGAAATATAGAATAAACGTTTGAATTTTCAATATATATTATGCTTTTCTGATTTACTTTAAACCGGAGACGTGCAGTTTTCGCGGCTTAACAATCTGAAATATGCTACTCTTCCACGCAAAAATCTGAAATGTGCTAGTCTTCCACGCAAATAACGAAATGTGCTAGTCTTCCACGCAAAAATCTGAAATGTGCTAGTCTTCCACGCGATTAGTGAAATGTGCTAGTCTTCCACGCGAGAATCTGAATTGTGCTACTTTTCGACGCGAATAATGAAATGTGCTAGTCTTCGACGCGAATAGTGAAACGTGCTAGTCTTCCACGGTAATTTGAGATGTGCTACTCTTCGTTGGGAGCGACGATATGTAAGAACTGCCTGATACGAATTAGATTTCACCAGCAGACGCTATAAAAATAGAAATAGTGAACAGCTACCTTCTAGAATCTAGTCCCTTCTCACCACGAGCTTTATAAAAATCAGGGGGAACAATTTATGTGAATTTCCACACTTTCGGTGACACGATCACGCGGTCATTGTTGCAATCCCGCGTGTTGCAAGCTCAGCTGTTGCAAGTTTTACAAACCATTTGCCTACTCTGCATGTCAGGCGCTGTTGGCTACTCATAGGGTTATCGCTTTGCCACTTAAAATTATTATTGCAACACGATTACAGACTATAAACTAAGAAAAAAAAACAGCAAACGGCATATCTCTCAAAAGAAAAAGGTTTTGTGAAAAAATGCAAGAGACCATTTTGAAATACACAAACAAAAGGCAATAAATATGTTACAGCAAATATACGAAGGAAAAAATGTGCAGTAAAAGGGAAAATATGACAAAAATTTTAAAACAAAGCAATTACATGCAATGGAGGCGCTCGAAACGCAAACGAAAATGTAGTCCTTCCTTACTTTTATTACATTGCCGAATTTTCTCATTTCCGTCGATTTTCTGCGCCAAGTAACTAAGCATTTCGTCAGATTTTCATGGCTTTTTCGCAATTTTTCGGCAACTAAAATATTTTATTTTTTTCTCTGCATTTAATATTATTTTACATTTATTGTTTTTGCTAGGCTTTTAATCTGTGTATTTTCGATTTTCTGTTTGCATTTTGTTTGTAATTTGGATTTTCTCTTGTTTTGGGGGCATTTTTATTGCGCGATGCGCGCACATTTTCGCCATTACAAATCGTGATGAAGATTATAAGTTTTACGCTTGTCTAACGGTTAACCATTGTTGCTATTATTATTGCATTGTATTTGATAATAATAATAATAATAAGGTAAGCGTGAAAAAGACATTCTGGCTGGTCAAATGGACGCGGCAGGCACTTTGTTCGGTGTTGAATTTGTGTGAAATTGCAAAGTTTCGGTTTTGAGGTCGAAACAGGAAGCAACAGTGGGCAGGCAAGGCAGCCCAGTTGGCGCGCGCGCGTCGAGCACTCGAAAGCTGACACAAATGCTGTAACCAAATGAGGCAATAAAATGAAGAAAAATGAAAATAAAGGAAAAGCAAAACGAAACCGAAAACAAAAACAAAGGAAATGCAATTTTTTCACACCATCGGCTTATTTACTTTTTTGCTTATTGGCGCTTTTGTCTAACCATTATTTTTTGTTTGTTTGTTGACTCTGCGAAAAATGAAAAATTGCAATTGAAATGCGAGCAAACGTGCCGGTTGCAAAAATCACGCTTTTTCGCCAAATACGAGCGCATAGATCATAGATGGGCACACCAATACAGTCTCATTTTGTCATGGTATTCGTGAATCGCGCCGAGTAACAGTTGCCACTTTTCTATATTGTACAAAAGTGCGTCGTTTTTTGCGCGTGTTAGAAAACGCTCTTACAAATTTATATTTAATTTGTATTATGAACATGAAACGAAAATAATAAAATATAATAAAAAAATAATGAAGAAATAATTTCAAATAATGAATTATGAAATTAATTTTTATAAGTACATATGTGCGTGCATGAAAAGTTTTTTAATTTAATTTCATTAAACTAATGTTTTAAAAAATGATAGTTTATTCAACAACAAAATTCACGAATTTAAAATTTCTAAACTTTGTAAAAAACTCAGTATTCAATAAAGTATACTAAATATATTAAGTTGCCGTATCGTACATACATATATACATAAAACCCATTACAAAAAACTTTAAATTGGTTTACACAGTTCGGCAGTTTGACTTTTTTACCATGACAAATAATGTCGCCTTATATTAAAAGAACGATTCCAAGTAGTCGTATTACCACATAACAAGCATTGGGCATTATTGGCTTTTCTTAAAACCGAAAATTGTAATTGGCACTCATACGCAGCCATTTTGGGCATTGTTACATATAGGTGGCAACAACGCGCTGAAATTACGAATAAAAATATTCAACAGCGAAGCATAGTGTCACTCTCATGAAAACTGAAAGCAGACTGAATTGAAATTCGCTGCGTCGTTTCTGTATACGTATAAGCGCTGCGACGCAGACGCTACTCGCGAGTAGCGTTTTGCCCATCATTGGCATAGATACTAAGCCAGTCGTCAGTCATCTATGTATGTGGCCAATCAGCTAGCGCGGCGACGCGTCACTCAGCTTAGACATCGACATTCGCGTTCGCGTCTGGCCGCACCAAATACTCGATACAACAGTCAAAGCGCACGCGCGTTTTCGCCCAATTGTTGTTTGCTGGCTGAATTTGTGGCCGCTGGCTCTTACAGCGCAAGCGTGTAATCGTGCTGAGATTCAAATTTGGCAATGTGATGAGCAAAAAAATATATATGTATGTATTTTTTTTTAAATAAGAAGGAAAGCAGTGAAAAATAAGTATATAGTGCTTACCATAGCTATACGACACCCACATAATAAGTTTTGACTACTAATTTTTTTTATTATTTAACTCTAATTATTTTTGTATAAATCCAAGTTTCAAACTTTGTACCAAAAACTGTAAAAAATCAACAAAGTTTGAGCAAAATTTCACACTTTTTATTCAGAGTTTTTAGAAAAATTTTAGGCATATAGTTTTATAGCCCATCAAGTTCTAGTGGGTTTGGCGGTTTTGTGCATTTTCCTCCATATAACAAAATTTTCGAACGTATTTCGTATGAAAGAAAGCTGGTGACTCCGTCAGCAAAATTAAAAAATTTCAAAAACCGAGATTTCTAAACTTGCAGTTTATTTTACTAGAATGGAAATGGACCATGAAATTGAACACCAAAAAATTATGAATATAAGGTGTGAAACTTTAATGAAAATGTGTTGATTTTGTAAATTTTTGTACCAAGTTTGAAACTTGGATTTAAATACATGGTTTTTGTCATAGAATGAAATATATTTTTAGAAAAAGTAATTAAAATTAAATAATAAAAAATATATGTACTTATAACTTTTCAATATGTGGGTGTCGTATAGTTATGATATGCACTATACATATGCGAATTAAAAAAAAATCATTTGGAGGGAATTCGAAGCGCTATTATCGCTTGTGTTTGCGCGTAGAAAATATTTTAAAGAAAAGGAAAATTATAAATTTTGTTAACTAATAAAATGCTACGGGCGAATTTTAAATTAACTTGTTTTTATACACGTGGCAACGTTATTGGAAGAACTTTTATGTGTAGTATGTGTTTATTAAAGAGTTATGTTTAAATATGCAATACTCATTTGAAAATAATTCTGAGACGTTATTCTGTAACAAATTAGCGAAAATTATCGTAAGTCGCCATTGGGCCTAAGGTCAATCTAATACATATATTTCGATGAATAACTCTTTTACAAATTCACGTGGGCATAAGGGAAATATATTTCCATATATTCTACTAATATTAAAAATGTGAAATTTTTGTGAGCGAGTGAGTTCTTTTCATATTTTTAATTCGAAATTATTTTACTTGCACTCGACTTTTTAAATTTATTTTTAGTCAAGTACAAATCCCAAACTTTCTTTGTAACCCTCTTATTTTACCCCTACAACTATGTAAATGTTAGCAACATTTCTAGGTTTATATGGAACTCATTTCGTCTGTAAAACGTGTGTCACTCACTACCTTCACTGTGTCTGTAGCTGTTGTTTGTTTTGTGGGCCACTGCTGCCATACAAGCTCTGTGCTACTACGATTTGACCTTCTAACTTCCGACAAGCCTGGCCCTCTACTACATACTTAGATTTCTTTGCTGCTTAAGCTGTGACCATGTCTGCTCGTTATTGGGAAAAACTAAATTTTACATGCATAAACACTCGTGTGCGCACACATACACGTACATACATATGTATGTATGTGTGTATTTATGTATGCAAATGTGTGTATTTGAGCGCTTATAAGGAAGGGCAGGGCATCGTCATTTTGTCGTGACGAAGTGACAAACAAAATTGTTCGGTGTGACAATTTAACCATTTGATACGTGATTACTGCCAAAAACCAATGTAATACTTTTTGCAGTCACAACCTAATTTTTTGACAATGGAAAGGCGGTTTACGGTAAACGTTTTCTGTTTTTCGTTTTTTTTTTTTTTTACGAAATCTAACAGGCAGTTGAAAAGCGTGAAAATTTCACTAGCATACATAACCGAATACAAGGAAAAACTTCCCTAATTTCCTGCCTGTTTAACGGTATATCACCGCATCGTTGTGTATGCGGCACATTTTAGTGCCAAATAAGCGAAAGATAAGCTAAAAGTGGATACTTTTTCATATGGGACGGTTTCAGCAAATAAGGTATTTCTGATGGGCTATCTGATAGCAATAAGAAGCCATGTCGAAATGATTTGCAACATCTGGTATCTGAATAGCAAAATTAAGGGATCGTAATGTGATTTTATAATTATACACGAATATTCGAACGGATATCCGGATATACGAATATCCCTAATTTGAATCTAATCGATCTGTCCACAAAGACAGAAAATTTACTATATCTTGGGGATGATAAAATATCGAAGAACATTCTATATAATTGTCCGACCAAATGAAGGTTAATACATTTCCATGCGTTCAAATTATATAGAAATAGGACTTCCAGAGTCTTTCAGCATTCACTATGGACTCGAATGCTTAGAGACTCATCACCGATATAAAAAGATCTCTTAGGTCGCAATGTACTTACTTAATCAGATATATTGGTTTGGTTTGTTCATTTTCTGATCAATCGTTCGAAAATTTCATTGCCGTTTATATGTAAAATACTCCTATAAAATAAAACAGCAACAAAAACTACTGAGAAAAAGAGCAAATATTTAAAAAACTTTGTCAGTCACTTTAATGCTTCAAAGATTGATTAGAAGCTTGAAGAAACACAGCGCAGCGACACCGCTGGCAATAGCGCCGCTTTGCTGCTTAAAGCGACGCCCCCAAAAGGAAAAATCATGAACGACGCGTGCTTATTTATCTTCAGCTCTCTATGATTTTTTTTGACCATTTAGAGCTAGTGAGGCGAACCGCAGAGCCGGAAAATGCCACGCAGCGTGAAGGTCAGCATTTATTTTCCTAAGACATATTTTCACTGTTTCTGTTTTAATAAACATAGTAGGTACAAAAAATAAAGCACCAAAAAAAAAGTCTCAACGTAATTCGAGCTAAAAAAAAAAAAAATAACCAACGATACTTTAAACCCCCGCCAAACGGTCACTCATACGCCGTGTGGGTTTCGCTCAAAGCAGTTAACGCTAAATTGACCAAAAGAGCGCTTGTGAGTGGCGCTGATTGCAACCAATTTTTTGCAATTAATCAAAGTTGACGTCGACGTTACGCTATGCAGTGCAGCGACAATCTTGGATGCATTGCCACAACAATAACAACTAGAGCAGCCAGCACTCAAGCAAGTCATCGAAGTTGGCCAACATTTGCGTTAATAAAGATTGACAGCAAGCAATTGGGTTCAGATTTCATCAATGCACAGGCAAACACAAATATACGTACATACATGCATACATATATGTAATATGTAGGTGCATACTTGCCCGCATAGTACCCATTGCATTGAAGTTTGTCTACTTAATGGCAAGTATGCATTGCCAACTTCCTTCACCGGCTTCTTTTGCATTGATTTTCGCTCTACTTAAATGAAAATGCGTTTAGCGTTCACGACTGCGCCCGCTATCCATTAGGGTGATTAATGATGCGCGATTTGTTTTATGCTAATAAAAAAAGCTAAAAAATAAAAATATTTTTTTTATTTTATATGAAAGCCGCATATACATACATACATACTTACTGTGGAGAAGAGTTGTGGTTGCGAAGATATGTTTTTAATGGCATGAAAAAAAGTAGAAAAAATAATAAAAAACAAACGCAAAGTCTAAGCAATATTAAAAATTAGAGCAAAACCGGCTAAAAAATAACAATGACAAAAATACATACAAAAATATATAAAATAAAAACAATAATAGCTATCGCACATTGCTAACTTTT
>NW_023458561.1:59147814-59182032 GCF_013731165.1 Rhagoletis pomonella | reverse complement strand
AAAAAATCGCCAAAAATCAACAGTAATTCGTAGCTACTTACTTTAATACAATAAAATTGATTGGACTATAAATCTGGATACTGTAAAAATTTGAAAAAATCTGATTAAAAAGTTGCAAATTTGCATGAAAGTTTGCTGAATTTTCGCGAGTTTTACACAAAGTTTGGAAATTATATTTTTATGTTTACTGATGTGGAATAAACCATATTTTTATAGAAAGTTTTTTTATGCAGATATGAATTTTATAAAAAGTTTTATTTACATATATGTAAAAGTATATATTTTAGAATAATTTCCGAAAAAATTGAACAAGAAATTTTGAAGCAAAAAAAGTTCAGCGCTTAAATAAAAAATTAGGAGTGCCAAAAATATCCGGTAATATACATACATACGAATGCATACAAAAATAATCCGTTAAATGTTCATTGACGGTGGACTTTAGGCTCCATAAAATCTCCTTCCAGATAAGACCTTATACGTGGTAACTGGCACATATGTGGTCACCCGCGTTGTGGATTGGGCAGAGTACAATTGAATTTCAGTCGTCGGTGACAGTGTATTTGTTGCACAAAAATTTGTGATGCCTAAATAAAACTCTGCCCATATTTAAGAATTTGCAGTTAAGTAGAAATAAAAAAAGGTGGAAAATCATCAATTTGTATATGCCATACCATAAAACACCGATCGCAAATATATTAGTTTCAGTTTCAAACTTCCCTTTACCTTTACAACTCAATAAATTACCATTTTCTGGGTCATCTTGCTTTACGACATTTTTACTGGCCCTTCGCGCAACTCGCAACAAATCAAAATCGACATATTTCCCGCTCATCGCTTTGCTTTCAACGCATACAACATATTTAATTAGTGTACAAAAGCAATGCCAGAAATTGACAGACGCCAACGATAATGACTCAACAACAACAACAACAACAACAACAACTAACAACAATGGTAGCGTTTTGCGTTTTTCTTAGTGTGGCCAAGCAGCAACCTCATCCGCCCAGCCGCCAACATTCATACTGGTCATAATCAAATTAACTAATGTGGTCATGGCCAGAGCACGTAATTCATGTCGCTGACAGCGGTCAGCGGTGGTCAGCGGTGGTCAGCGGTGGTCAGCGGTCAGCAATCACAGACTAAAAAAAAAACAAAGCAACAACGACAAAGCAAATGGCACCACAGTTGATCATCATCAGCTAAAGCTCTTATTGCAGGTATTGCTGTGGAGACTCGCTTTTGCTTGTTGTTATTGCTGTTGTTGTGTTTGAGTTGCAGCACAAAAAATATGTATTATTTCAATGGCAGCTGCAGGAATCGAAAACTTTTAATTTCTTTACTTTGATGGCATTTAAAAAAGTGAAAATATATGTATACGCACCATAATTTACGCCAACAGCAAGAGCGACACAAACAACAACAATAGCTGTGCAAATGTGTTGATTTTGCAATAAATTTAAATATATTTTACATCTTCTGCCGAAGTTGGGGATTTAAGAATGAGGCAGCTAAAGCTAAGGTACATATGTACATAGGTGAGTTGGGGGCCTGCTGGGCTGTAGGGGTGTTGTTTGCAAGAAGTGTTAAAGGAGAGAATGAACAGCGCTGCTGTGGTGAATTGTCACTGATGTTCAGCCAGTCGGGGTGCCTATATACGCACGTGAATATAATACATACATACCTATGTATATAAATATGCCATATTTACCGCCAGTCAAAGGCGCATTTTGTTGTTGTATTAATTTGCATGTTCATTGCTGCATTGTCAGCATGCATTCCCATTTTTATCTGGATGTTGGCCATTAAGTCATTAATGTGACACATTTCCTTTCGCTTTTGATTTACGTACTTATGTATACCCTTAACAGACAAACTTATTTATATTATTTGTATGCAATTATTCATATCACTGATGCTTTTTTTTTGAAAAGATTGTTATACTCGTGTTTTTTCATAATTTTCTCTTCTTAATTCACGCCAAAAGTAGCTAAGCGATTCGGGCTGTATTCACAAATGCCCGCCAGCCTAAAGTGGAAAGATTTCCCCTGACGTAGAAGATAATAGGGTGAATCACTAATGTGTACATCCAGTGGACTATGTGTAGATAAGTTTATGCCGGATTTTTTACCAAAGCATTACTTACACGTTCTCTCTCTTCAGAGTTCCCTATCCAGGAAAGTTTCATATTCACGATGATGTCCAAGTACTGAACAAGAAATGTATTCTAATTCGAGACCCATTTGTAACTTATCTTCTAATTTATTCGTTCAAATATGACATTTAAGATGGACAACGGGCGGTTTGATCTTAAACTTTTTTCCATTTAATCAGTATTAAGTTAACCTTGAGCTTGAAGAATTCCATCTATACCACACTTTAGCTATATTTACGATAGAGTCATGACGTCACAGAGTGGTGTTGTCTGGAAATTTTTAATCGAGATTGAGATCAGCTCAATAACAGCTTTTCAAACAACACCGCTTTGTAACTGTGGAAATGTACAGATAATAAAAAAAAGATAAAAATGCACAAATCGTGTGATGCCTGCTTAAGACTTCATCTGGCAATATTCAGTTAATTTTTATTATCTATAGCTATAAAACACCTGATTGAGACTTATCGAATATGAAAGGTATAACTTTATAGCTAACACTATACCATTTTTCCTTCTTTGCTCCGAGTCGCACAAAAAAAAGGACTTTGCTATGCAAAAAAAAAATATAGGCGATTAACGCAACAATAATTCTTCTACAGACCAATGCTAATATTTATGTTCATCTGTAGCGCTTCTTACAATTCCCTCTATAGCTTTTGATAGTGACTTTCATTTTCGAACGAAACCCATTGAAGCGTATTCACACATCTGCTTCGCAATCAAAATGCATTTTATTGTCATTGCAAAGATTTAAAAGTGAAGTTTTTTGCATATTTTTATTTTTATTTTTTTACACTTCGTTCTCTTCTTTTTTATCGCAACATTGTCCAGTCATGCGCGACAATTAATCTCAATTAAGAGGGGAGCACACTAGCGGACATCTTGCAACGTCACAGAGACAACTCATAAATGCTTGCATACAAACACTTGCACATAGTAAAGTCCCTCGATTTTAGCATTGCACTCATTCTTTGCGGCTCTTTTAAAGCCCATAAATGTTGTTTAATGTCGAAAATCGTTGCTGAGTTGGTAATAATGGCGCTGAGTGGCTGATGCTGCTGCTGCAGCTGATGGCTGATGGCCGATGGTTGCCCGCTGCTTTTGTTTGCTGCATATTGTTGCAATAGCAGTTGGTAATTATGCTTGTAATTTTTCATTATTGTCACACTTTCGTGTTGTAATCGCATTACTGTTGTAAGTTTTTTTTTTTTTGGATTTTTTTTTAGTATATTTTTTTCTTGGTTTTGTGCAGATTTAAAGATTTACACATAAACCATGGCTCAGTTTTGTTGCCTTACGTTCCTCCATCGTTTTGATTAATGATTTACGAAAATTTTTGGCTTGTAATAAAAATGTTAAGTATTGCATGCTGACATAAAATCAAATTTGTAATATGAGAAATTGTTGCAACTTGATTTAATATCAGAGAGGGATGTTAATAACGGAGGCAAAAGTTGTACTACTTTACTGTTTGTAAATTAGAAACATATATGTAGTACATATAGGCACACGTATTGCTAGGTTGTTGGGCGTTGTAGTTATAAAACTTCAAGGTTAACGTCATTTTGAAGAGAGCTAACATTAGTAACTGTTCATTTCATTCATAACACATCCACACTTATGTAAGTACAGCTGGTACTGCTACACAAATATTGTAAAACAAGCTGGCCAGGGAAAGCTAATTCGTTAGCTAAGACTGGCTAAAAAAAAATGTCAAATATCGTTCCTTCTTTACATTATTTTATAACTGAGCGGAATGTCGGTTATAAGTAGGGTACCTTACAAAACATTGTCTTATGTACTCCATCGCCCGCGGCGTCCATAATTTGGAGATCGCGTTGCAACAGACTTGTTTCTGCTTTCCACAGCTCTTTAAGGGATTCTGCAGACCGTGATTCAGAAAGGAGTTAAAATTTGCTAAAAAGTGTATTCCGACCTACTTAAGTAAAAACGCAAATCCACAAAGTGTCTTGGCATCACTACGGATCACCAATTGGTATATGTGACATCGCTATGATTATCTAACTCTACTTTAAACCGCATTCCCATTTGGCATTAAAATTACAAAATATTACACGTGAATCGAACTTAATAATTATTAGGTTTTATCTTTATTTTGACCAAGGGTTTGTAGTTGATAAACTTAATTTAAGCCTTCTAAATTCAATCGGGTCCCCCTTTTGTCAGATTTTCCCCAGTTTTCGAGATAGCGGTTGCTACGTGCGGGTCGCTGGATGCGTGCACGGGCAGAGTCGTTTGGGTACGCTAATTTGGCGGACTATGGGGCTGTTATTACGACTCACTTGGCATTCCATCTGCAGCATACAAAAGATTTCGTACCCAACTGCACAATTACCATCACACTCCCGCCCTGTCATTCTCGTTCACCGCTCAACGATGCGATTCTTTTTCTTTTTTAAACGAAGTATCCATCACAAAGGTGTAATATGCCAGCCCTTACTTATCCGACCATACCACGGTGAACTGTGGTCATCGTTCTTTGCTGAGCCCAAAGCTAGTCCGTGACTTCCCAGTTCAAAGCCAGTTTTCCATACAAACTCACAATGCTATGTTCGATCGTCCGCAACGCATCCGAAACGATTAGCGACAGACTTTTGTGAGATAATCCATTCATACTCGTAGGGGTTCATTTGTTAAATAGTGAGGTAAAACGCTCAGAAAATTTTTAAGAAAAGTGCAATTCATGCATCACTGAATGTAAGCTGGTTCCTCCTAGTGGTAGTTCGGAACTCTTACCACAGGGTTACTGCAACCACACTTAACTTCACATGAGGTTCAATTCAACTAACAGACCTACTTTAAATATGAGTGCCTCGAACACTAATTTCTGCATCGTAGAAAACCTGGACTCAGGGGTAACTTTAAGATCGAAACGTTCTCGACCTAGAGAATTGCTTTGCTATCACCTCTGTCGGCTTGCCTGCTGCTCGTTATTCTTCTTCCTATTTGCTCCTATAATCTTTGGTCGATTGATTCTCTCCTTCGCGAAGTTCCACCATTTGTGCAGACCGAGTGTGGAAAGATCCTTCTTGGTTCCTTCATTTTGGTCGTGGGCGCCCTTTTTCTTTTTGAATGCCAAACCGTTTGGTCCAACTAAGGTCACCATAAATAATGGAATAAGTTTTGCAAGAATATTAAATTAAGACAATCTGTAGCCACACTGAAAGGTTTAATCAGGCTTGGTTCATGAAAGTCTTCGTGCTTAAAAGATTTATTCCTCTGTTATTGTCGCATCTGCTTTGAGCGAAATCTCCTTTCTTGAGTATCAATTTATTTATTCATTTTAATCTACATAGAAAAGGGTAGCATTTCTTACAGACTTCAAAGAAAGGAAATTACAGAGCACTTAAGACCGACTAAAGAATTCATTTAATAACATTTGAAATAGTACTTTATGGAAGAATAGTCAGAATCATTAAAAGCTGAAAGCGAACTAAATTTCGCAAAGTTCTCAGAAACGGAGCATTGCAAGCATAATTTGTTTTAACCGTGCCCAATCTAAACAAATTTTTTCGTGTAAAGATGGGGAGTCGATCGTCCCACTTATTAGATCGAAAACGAAAATGAGAGAGATAATAGTCCTTGTTCTTTTCAGGTAAAGTATACTGAGTTTCAAATCTTCGGAAATGTATTCATCAGACCGAATTCGGCTTAAAAGCTGGTACATGCTCCTTACCAAGCTCTCTGCGGCCGGCTTGAAACGGCTCAGTTGGTAAACAGTCGGCTCTGTTGTTTCTAAGCCCCATTATTGCTGTTCTCATCTCGTCTTGGTCGAGTGAAGGTACTTGAGCTTTCTCCATATAAATGGGTTCGGATTATTCCTCATCAAATGCGGCACCTGTGTCGGAGATTTGAGAGAAGTCTTACTATGCTCTCTCTTTCGACAATTTGATATGATTTCATAGTAGAAGATACACATTAGTTAAGTTAAGAGGGTGATTTCATTATGTTTTATTGGGGAGAATTTATTTTCCGCTTAATATCGTAGTGAAAGCTGCACGCCTAAGCTTTTAGGACAAAGCTTCGTAAGGCTTCATTAATTCATGTAAAAACGCTTAAGTCCTACTATGAACTACAACAATATGTCACGAGAGAAATATTAACTTGGTAGGCATTCATTTTAAGCTTAGAAAGTGTAGCCTTTATTTAAAAAATTACTCAGATGTTCGTTACTATTTATTAATTTTCAAACGTTCAAAAAATTAAGCTGAACGTAAGTTAACAGTTGCCCTAATAAATGTTATTTTTTGCACAATCTATGCTATTTAAATTTGCTGACCTGTCATTTTTGACCCAAAAATACAGCCATGCAATGACATACTGAAATTTATGTATGCAGCAAGTACGTACTCGTACAGGCATGCAATCTTTATTCAAGCATTATTCTCACACAATATCTCACTGTAAGCCATTTGTCACAATTACTAATTGGTACAGTCGCGCATAGCCTTTCTAACAACTGCGAGAAAAGAACCCAGCAGCACAGAGGCATGCTAGGCACACTCGAAAGCTACATGCAAGTGAGCTGAGGAGAGAACCCTAAAATAAATTGTGCTGACCCGTATTGGAGATTCAAAGCAGGCAAAGAACAAGAATAAAAGTAAAAAAAAAAAGAAGAGTGTTTAACAATAAAAAGGAATACAGTTGCGGCAACAGCTGCTGCACTTTCACAAAAATTTGCAAATAGTAAATGCTTTAAATTTACCGGGAAAAAAAGCGACAAGCCGATTACAACTAACATACTCGTATAAACGCTGCTTATTGTAACCATAGAAGCTTACCTGTATCTAAGACTTATGAGTGTGTTTGTGTGTTTGTATGTATGCTACTAGTACGCGAACTTTCAAACGAATTTAGGTCATACGTTTGGCTATTTTTGCCATTCAAATGCAATTTAATTAATACCTGAGGGCATGTGGCAACGATGTAGAGCCAATAAATTTGCTAGTAATCGTTGCTGCAACATCGGCGAGCTGAATAACAAAAAAAACAAAAAACAAAAACTACTCCAAAAAAGCACAAAATTTAAACATGAGCAGGAATTATTTGCGTACCAGTGACGCGGCAAATTGCACAATAATTCACTCGAATAGAATCAATGATTGGCGGCAAGGCAGTAGGTAAGCGTGCAACAATTTGTGGCCAGCGCAGTTGGTGAGCAGCTAAAGCGGCGAATAGTAAAAGTAGAATATTCTAAAATAAAAAAAAAACATAAAATGAGCTTTCTATTGTTATTGTAGGATGTGGTTGATGGTTGCATGTGGCAACACTAGTTGCAACATGCTACTTTGGGATCTTTTTTTTTTTTTGTGTCGGTCAGCAGTTGTGCGCGTCAGCCACCAGTTCAAGGGTGTTGTGGCCATAAATTGTCAGCTCTTGTTGCCACATATTTTAATGCTAGCATTTTTGTTGTTATTATTCTTATTTCGCGAATTTAGTTGTCAAGTCTGAAAAGCAGAAAAGCCTACATACCCTGGCATCTCCTGCCAGCCACTCGTCGTATTCACTGCTACCTTAATCGCTAATGTTTTATGCATGTTGCAACAACACTGCAGAAAGAGCAGCGGCAACAACAACAACTTTCCAACAAATTGTTGCCAATGCACGCATAAATTCACTCGTAATTCGTAGACGCCGTCAATCAACCAATTTTGCGCCGTTACGCCCCAAGCGCGCAATCAGCAGCCGCAGCAACAATAGACATGCAGCATGCCACATACGTACATAGCTGCATACGTAAATCGCTTGCTAGACCACTAAATAGTTGGCAATACATTGCAATTGCTGCTGTTGCTCTGGGCGCATTTGGCAATAAACGACACCTACTTAGCAGCAATGAAATATGTTGCAAGTAGCTGAGAGCAATTGTGAAGTTGAGAACTGTGCCACACCATCAAAGCGCAAACAAATTTCGGGAGCGGAATTCGCGCGAACTTGAACTGCTTGGGAAAGTTTGTGAGCAGGAAAGTAATTTCACAAAGGCTATGCAGCAGCAATGGGGCATGTTGCAAGTGCCAACAAACAACATAACGGGCGATGAGTTAGTAGGTGGTAGGAGTTAGCGTAAGCGCATTCTTTTGTATTGTGCAGCGAGCGCGCGGCTGACCAATTGACCCAGTCTGCCATGTTCTACACACACACACACATACATACATACGTGAAGCATTTATATATGCGATTGACGCCAATTTCGTTTGCTGCATGTTGCAAGTAGACATCTCAGTCATGGCTGCATTTAAATGAGTAGGAAAACATTCTAACGTTTATTGTGCGCTGCCATATCAAATGCCTGGCATGGGAAACATTTTCACACAAAAACAAAAGCAACCAAAGACGCTACTGCATGTGTAACGGGAATGCTGCGCTCATTGGTGTTGTTGTCGCTGCTGCGGCGCATGCTGCAATCAACGAAAGGGCACTCAGTTTGCTATAAATGTTGTTGTTCGCTAGCCGCTATCCATTGCTGTCACTGCTGTTGCTGCTGCTGCTGCTGCCAAAGTTATTGGCAACTTAATTTTGCCTTTCGACAACATAATTGCCGACAATTCGAATTGCAGCATTGCTTGGACTACATAATAACAAAGAAAACAAAAAACGACAACAACGCCAATGACAATAGGCAGGCGAAAAAGTGGGTGGCGTGAGAGTGACAGAGTTACTAGATATGGCGACGGATGGAATGGAATGGAATCACGATTACTATAAAAACAACAACAATCAATGGCAACTATAAACGAAAAAGTGGTGAGAATAGAAATCATGCCGACCACCATTAAATGTTTCTTTGAAGCACATACATAAATGGGATTTAAATGCGAGACTTTTTGGATATATTTAGATAAAACAACGGTATATCGTCGTAATTAAATATATTTTAGCAAAAAAGACTATGCATTTAGAAAATTGCAATTTTTTCTTGAAGTATTTTTGCAGACTAATTTTTGGATTTTTATATTTTTCATCATATCTTCGGGTATACAGTCGGATCTTAAACCACAATATATCGATGTTTTTGTCTCGAGGAGAATTTCTTTGGTAAAAAGTTCATTGTCCTCAAATTACCTACCAGACCTCAATTCCTACCACCCTAATGTGGGTAAATTAAAGCCTGCCAGAAATAACTAAATTTTTGCTCAGGAAGTTTTTTGAATATTCCAGTAGAACTATTTAAAAAATAAAACTTTATTGCAGAAAGTAGGTGTCCCTAAGTTCAGGTTAAAGGACGGTTTGCAGCTCTCGAGAAACACGAAATATTCATACGTATTTTTTTATTCTACCAAAATTTCTTAAATCAGTTTGCAGCTCTGAAGAAAAAAAAATGCTAGAATATTTATTTTTTCAAGAAGATTTACAGCAGAAGCAAATTATTTTTTCAACCAACAGAAATAATGGAAAATATTTCTTGTGATTTTTCTTGGGAGCTGCAAACAGCCCTTAATAATAATAGAATGGCGCTTACTCAATATGTTAGTGTATGGCCGAGCTTCACCTCCGATTTGTGGCATGCGCCTTAATGTTTTCACACATAGGGGAGAGACCTATTATATTTTTATGAGAAGTTATTTTTCATGTCGGAATACACTCGGAGGTTCGCCACTGGCTGCCGAGGGGCGCGACCGCTATTAGAAAAAAAAACTTGGGCTCGAACCCAGTGCCAGCGGAATGGTAGCGCGTTAGGTAGGAAATATTATCCAATAGCGGTATAAATATTGCCTTTCGATAAAAATCTTCAGTGTTAGATGCTTGATAATAAGCCCGAAAAAGTTTGTCTATTCGAATCGAAAATTGTCAATTCGAAGTCGCCGAGGAAGGACAATGTCAAAATAAAATTTCTTTGCAATATCGGTAGCTAACGTGGCAATGCCAAGCTCTTTTTCTACGCATTTTTCTGTTATCCTCCTGAACTGTTATATTTCATCCCTTTAATCTTGTACCACAGCGGGGTAATACCGCTGTTTAAGCCGGGACTTATTAATTTATTTTAACCGTTGAGTAAATATGTTTTCCTAAAATACGCTCTTATAATAAAAATTAATAAGAACGGTAATGAACGGTTATAGAATTATTTTTAATTTTTTATGCAAATTTCTAGTCACTAATATTTTTATGCGCATACAAATATCTAGTTACACATATGAAAATTAAATTTTCTACGTTCACCGCGGAAATAGACAAAAAGTAGTATCAGAAAGTTCGATTCGACATACATATAGTACTTATCATAACTTTACGACACTCACATAATGACAAGATTTCACCATTTATCTTAAAATTTTTTGATTTTAAAAATTTGTTATAAAAATATAGTATATTTTTTTTTTAACAAAAACCATATACGTCTAAGTTTTAATCTTTGTGCAAAATTAAAAATGAAATCAACAAACTCTCGTAAAAATTTCGAGCTTTTTAATTCGATATTTTAAAAATATTTTGAGTATGCAATTTTGTAGCCCATTTAATTATAGTGTGCAAAGTGCTCGGAATTACCACTTGATTTTTGGGAATTTTTTCATTGAAGGTGCTGCACACTTTCTCCATATAAACAAAATTGTCGAAAATGCTTGGTATGGAAAAAATTTACTGACATCATCAACAAAAAAAATAATGCCAAAAATCGACGGCAAGATTTAGTTTCTGTAAACTTGCAGTAAAATTTTAAATTTTCACGTTGGCGAAGAGATTTACATGATTTCTTTTTCTGTAAATAAGGGATAACGATTGAAGATAAAGAAACAAACTTTTTAATAAAATTGTTTTCAATTTTCTCGTTTGAGATACATAATATATTTTAACCGAAATTGTTTCCAGCTCTGGCGGATTCAGGGGGCCAAGGTAAATGAAAAGGATGAGCTACTAATTTTTAATATGTGTGTAAGGTATTAGTCTATAATATAAAAAAATAAATACTTTCAAAGAACGAGTTTTGAAATAAAGGGCAAAAGTGATTTTTAGAAAAGAAGATAAAGTCAAAGGACAGTACCTTGAGTAAATGGACTGTCTTCTGCTGGAAATATACATAAATAAATATACATACAAGTGCATACGTACTTACATACATACATATTTGTGTTAAAAGCCGTTGATACGTTTCTCCCCAGAACAACAAAAGCAACAGCAAACACATGAGCTGCATAGTAAATTGGCAAACAGCCGCAACACCAGCAGCAGCAGCACAGCGCCACCATAGTTGTATTGCCGGCACCATCACCGGCAACATTCTAGGTCATATCTGTTCGCTGTTGTTATTGCTTTTGTTGCTCTTACTGTTCTACTCTTAACTTCCTTCTGCTGCAACACCGAAAGGCATTCATTGTTGATATCACCGTCGATTCTTTGAAAAATGTCTCTATTCGCGCTTCCCATTCATCAATGTCCCGACAGTAGACTAGGCAACACACAACAACAATATCACCAACAGACAACAGACTATAGCAACATATAAGCAACAGTAATCCTATGCAACAAATACATAACCGCTATAGCAGTAAGTTATTTAGTTGCAACTTGCAGAAACAACAACCAAAAAAACTAGAATGCTGCTGCTGCTGCTGGTGGTGGCACAGTGAGAACCAAACTGACTGCCGCCTGCAGAGACAGTGAAATTTTTCAGTCACAACAATAACAACAATAAAAGAAAGAATTCACTATGTGGCAACAATGCTGTTAGCGCCAACGGCAACACCATTCACATTGGCAGACTGTAGTCGCAGTCGTCATTTCTATGAATGCATATGCAATATTTTGTTGCAGTTGTTTTTGTTGTTGTTGTTGTTGTTACAAAAAAGCTACTTTCTGTCGCAAATTGTCGCTTTTCCCAGGATTTGCGCTTTGGCATAGCTTGATTTGTATTTGATTCTGAAGTTTTTGTTGTTTGATTGTTGATGCTCAGAGGTTAGCTGTTATTTATTTTGATTGTTGCAGGATTCAAATCTGTTTGTCATTGTGGGAAATAAACTCCGAATAAATTTTCCATATAACTCTTATTTTCTCCGCTTGCATTTTTTATTACCTTGCAGATGTTGGTTTTTAATAGGTACTTATTTAATCAATGATGGGTGGAGTAAGTGTTCCAAGAGCAGACCGGGGGTTGCCAAAGGAACTTCCACCAGGTTCATAAAACCATATATGTGTATACATATGTAAGTATGTATGTGCATAATTAGGGCGTACCAGGAAAAAAAAAGTTCAGTGTGTGCCAGCTTTATTTGAACACTTATTTCGAGAGAATTTTGGGGTGTAAAAAAATTTTTTTTAGACATCCGCTAAAAATAGCTAAATCGCGTTTATTGCTGTAACTTTATTATTTGATGTCCGATTTTTTAGTCTTTGTGTCGTTGTAAATTTCTTGCTTAGGACTATAATTGGCCCTTAAACAGTTTTGACCTTAAAACCGTTTTTATTTGTAGCTTCACTAATTTTGGAAATAATACCCCTAGGTTTTTGGGTGCCACTGAAAAATGTAGAAAGCCAGCACCTAGGAATGACTTGAATATAAAATTTTCGAAATTGCCTTGCAAACATACATACTCAGTGTATATGGTAAACTTTTTATTTTTGCTTGCAAGGTGGTACGGTCTAATGTACATACACATACATATCTTCTTATTTCTCTATCTCAATCAATTGTTCTCTTTTGCATATATTATGTCACAAAGGCGGACAGGCTAATAACAAACATTTGTAAGTTAACAAAAAACAACATCCATCTTACAATAAATGCAAACGAAATTTGATTTTGTAAGAATTATGCATCTTAACAAACTAAGCTCTGCCATGGAAAAAATATATGTATGTATTCTACTTATTTATCTTCACCTCCTTTATTAATACATTGCGGCTGAATGACCATAAATAATGATTTTGTGACATTTTTTTGTTTGCAAAATTTATTCGCTTAAATACTGCCGGCGCTTAGCAATCGTCTTAATTCACACCTACGCGCTATTAAAAGTGTTTGACCAAAGTAAATAAAAATCAGTGGGATTGTTTTGCGACACGTCAATCATTCAAGTAAATATTTGTACTCGTTTTTGTGATTCGAATACATAGATAGATTGAATGCACAAAGATAAAGTGTGCTTATACCCTCTTCAAATCTATACAAAAGCTTGAAAAAGAATAGAAAAATATTGAAAAACTTAAAAAATTTAAAAATGCACTGAATGCGGGCAAGATGTTGCCTATCAGTTTCTCCGTGACTGTTCAAAATAGCTTAATATAGTTGCGATGAAAGCAATCCCCCGTCAGAAGCTTTTTAAAAACTTTGAATATATGTATGTAGATTATTGAAAGTCAATGCTGCGGTAGACTTTTCACACTGTGTCCAAGCCTGGTAGAACCACAGCGACCAGAAAAAGTGCGTACTGTGTTTGCATCCATATTTACAGGGAGCTTTAAAATGTTAATGCCACTGAATGTATTTTACAGGGCGATTCTGGCAACTGCTTTCACACACAGTCCTTCGTAAGACAATTGCCAATTCCGGCAACTATCTTAAAAGCTCCTTACTGTGTTTCGAAAGACTAATTGAAAGATCTGCTAACGAGGAGATCTAAAGCTATGCTCTGTTCGGTTTTAGAAATAAGTTTTTTAAAAGTTAAATTAAATAGAAAAAAATATTAAATTTTTCTTTTTAAAATAATAAAAATTAATAAACAAAATAAAATTTAATTAGAAAACAAATAAAATAAAAAAATAATAAAATAAATTTCTAATAAATGAAATTATTTTTTTTTTACTATAAAATCTAGAAATAAAAAAAATATTAAAAAACTAAAAAAAAATATTTAAAAACGAAAAAAATAAAATAAGTTTCAAAAAATTAAATGAAATTAGGAAAATATTCTTTTTAAAACAATGACAACTGAACCAAAAAAAATTAAATTAATAAAAAAAAAATTAAATTAGAAGAGAAAAGGAATACATACATAATATTAGTTTCTAAGCATTAAATTAAATTAAAAAATATATTTCCTTTTTCAAAATAAAAAATTTTAAAGATTTAATTGAAAAGTTATAAATTTAGATAAAAAAAGAAAAAAAAAATCCGCTGCTCCAGGACTCGAAGTCGGATCTCTCGTTTGGCACGCCTGTGCTTTGCTCACTCGGCTATTACGATTGTTGGAGTGACGCGAGCTTAGTGATATATAAGTACTTTCTTTCACAATAGCTTTTCGCCACAGGTATTTTGAATGAGAGAGCTTTTTTCTAAGATTTTTGTGCTAGATTAAAAAAATTCTTTAGACCTATCTTGCCATCTGTCTTTCATTTGTCTCAGGAAAGACTTTTTACCATATCGCTAGCTTAGAGTGAAAAGTGGCTAAGTCTACTTTTTATGAAAACTCATATTTTGATATAGGAAATTCGAAAATTATATACGTACTTGTTTTATTTTTTCCTCTTCATAAGCAATAAAAGGAAAATTTGCTAAAGTCCAACAGAAGCACCACAAATCCGATAAGGCCAAAATAATACGACATCTTTTGATAAATATCGAATCCTTATGATTCTTATGGAGTTTTGCTTTGCTTTAAACGCGCAAAATGTTTGATTCAAAGTTTTGCGAAATAGTTAAAGAAAATGGCTATAGGAAGATTTTTTCTTCTCCTGTAAAATTTTTAAAATGGGACTTAGCAGCTTTTCTTTCAACTCACCACAGCCTTTCGAAATACAAAAAATCTTTCGTGACACAATTGTAAATTTGGTAAATATCTTGAAAGCTGGAAAGACTAATTGAATTAACTTAAAACCTAAAAATTAAAATCAAATTAAATTAAGTAAGAAAAGGAAAAATTGATACAATATAACTTTTAAAAATCAAATGAAATAAAAAATAATTTTCTTTTGAAGACAGAAAATCTAAAACATAAAAGAAAATTTAATTTAAGAAAAAATTTATTTATAAAATAAAATAAAATAAAAAGTTCTTAAAAATAAAATGAAAATAAAAAATGACTTATCTTTTTACAACAATCGAATGCAAAAATTAAAAAAAATAAAAATTAAATAAGTTAAATTAAAAAAAGAGAAAACATAAAAATAGAATGCGAGGATGCGAACCTCGGATCTCTCGAATGGCACGCCAGTGCATTGCTCACTTGGCCTGTTTGAGCAGCGCGAACAAAATTATGAAATCTCTAGTTTAAACATGCGCAAAAGCTTTCTAACCAAAGTTCTTTTCATCATGGAAGTTGGCAAGGGAGCGTTTTTTGTAATACTTTTGTACCAAACTCAGCATTTTCGAAGTTCTTCAAACACACAAGATTGCCATTCAATTTTAAATAATAACTTATATAGTTATCATATAACTTTCAGTCATAAAAACAAGGAATCATTATTTTGCTATGCGCATAGCAACAAAAATTAAAGTTCAGTAAGTAAAAGCTGCTCCAGTCGGCAATTGTAAGCAGGCAACAGTTACAGTCATTCAATAACGACACAATTCAAAATTCAAAAAATAAAAAATGTTACTACTCTTGTCTCTAATCCTTGTCAAATCCATTTACATCCCTTACTAAACGAAGCAGCAAAGATTGCAAAAGTAAGTACAAAAGATTAGACATGGATTTGACAAGGATTAGATACATGAGCCACTTAACAGTAGTAACGTTTTTTATTTTTTGGATTTTGCATTGTGTCGTTATTGCACAGGACCATCGGTATGTACATGCTTGTAATTATGCACACCATTAATAAGTGCTCATTAATTTCTTATCTACCCATATTTTTGGCAAAGCTCTTTAAAAAAGCTATGAAATGATAATTCAAATGATTCCACGGCGCCATGTGTAATTATCCACTTGGCAGATAAAACATAACAGAAAATATGAAATGAAATGCACAAAATAAATAAAAATTGCAGAAAGTGAAGTTGCGCTAGCAAGCACAAGCATAAACAACAACAAAATTGCTAGCATTAAATTTTGCTTAGCTTAAGTTTTGTACACTCTCCAAGTTGTTTACTTTTCACTTTACTTCACGCGTTCCATTTTGAAGAACTTAATTACTTACGAAAATTCTGTACAAAGTCGCAACAGCTGCGCTTAGTTGAGTGCTGCTTATGCACTTAATTTTTTTTTAAATTCTTGTTTTCACAAAAACTTGCAGTGTAAAGTTCATTAGGCAAAGCGTTGATAGGCGAGCAACCTACATACCTACCTGATGTCGCATGTCGTCCTCCCATCTGCTACAAACAAACGAAACATAATATGCAGATAAGTATGCATGTAAGTATGTATATGTATATGTAATTGCTGCGGTGGGAGCTGTCGTAGCGCCATGTCAGCTGTGCCTCATGTCCAGCGTTGCCGAGAGCTTCGAAAAAAAAGTATCAATTGCCAAGCAGAAAAAGTATCTAAAGCAAACTCAACTGTTATTTTTTAAACTTTTATTTGAAAAACAAATAATAGATAAAATTATATAATTAAATCCATAGTTACAAAAAAATTTAATATTACTTGCTTTAACAAAAACACAGAATATATATATGCTTATTTGCATAACGAAAAAAAAAAAAAATTAAAAAACTTATAGGGCCCCTAAACCACCCGACATCATTGAGCAACCAGAGACTTGTACAAGTCAAAATTCTAGAAATTACTACACAATAAAATTGGGAAAACGTTGCTCAAGTAAATATGTGCAAGAAATGTGAAAAAATTTTTTTTTTTTACGCTCATATCCATAATTTACAGCGCGATCCAGACACCAAAATGCCAAAATTAGACTAAAAATTGCGCAGTCATCGCCATAGGCAACACAAATTATTGTACAATAACAAAAGCATGAGCGAAATATCAAAATAATTTTTATTTTATCGAAATAACTGTGCAATTTAGTACAAACAACCCCACGCACCACACAAACGACCGAAACAAGCCCGGTATTGCGCAGTGTTTTTGTTTGGTTTAGGGGCCCTATAACCGCAGCGGGTGCAAAGAAATTCCGGGTTGTATTTCACTTTTAAGAGTTGGCAAATCAAACTTATAAATACATATAAAATTTAAAATCTTTAAATAACAAAAAAAAATTATTTGCCTTTTAACTAGTAATATTATTAATAGTTTTCAAAAATTCATTTCCGCCAGCCAAGGCATCAAAATGGGGCATTTGTGAACAAAAAATTATCAAAGTATCAAATAACAAAATTTAGAAAAAAAAGTATCAAAAACGATACAATTGTATCACAGCGGCAACGCTGCCCACGACGTACGCAATTTGTTGGATCGCACGCTCGTTCGCTCCACTGATCCAAGTGATCATTAAATGATGAAAATTAGTGAGAAAAGCAAACAAAGTTGATAATAGCAGCAGCTGCAGTGACTACAGCAACAACAATAACAACTATAATTACAATTTTAATAATATCAATTGCCATGTGGCCAAAGACAACGAACGTTTCACCTACGAGCTACGAGCTTTTTTATTTTTGCTTGCGCTGTTTTTGCCGTTATCCACGTTTTTTTTCACTAGGGGTCATTGAAAGCGAAAGTGATCCTCTATTTGCTAGTTAAATGACTTTTCAATTGGTTTTTCGATTTTTCACTCAATTGCCATGCATTATTGCATTTCGAATATTGAGTGCTGATAACGGTGGTTAGCTGTTGTGGGTCAGCCAACTGACTGGCTGACTGACTGCTATTTGAATGACCACTGTCTGACTGATGATCTGACCAAGCGTTCACGTTGATCTCCATTCAGTGCTGTGGGAGCTTAGCTATGTTGAAACAATAAATGGAAAATTTGGTGGATTAACTAAGCCATAATGGCTAAGCTGGCGATGAAGATAAAGCTTAAACGAGTATGGGATTAAGCTCGCCTATAGAGCTTATACTCGTATCTACACTGGTTATGCCCAAAATTTTCGGGAAAACATTGTAGTAAAAACAAATAACTGTAATTTAATTTAATTTTGTTTGAATTTTTAATTCTAATTGGTATTCATTTTTGTATGCTTTTATGTCTCTCTTCTGCAAAGCATATGTCGAGGCAGTTTACTTACGTTACGTACATATTAGGAATGTTAGTCTCGGGATCTTTGAAATTACAAAGTCCTTTAAAATAAATTCTGATGTCAGAGAGAAAAAAAAAATGCTACTTTAAATAAAAAGTAGGTTTCAAAGCCATTTATTTATTATTTATTTTATGGTAGGAGAGCTTCTCAAACAATATAGATGCAATTTCGGGACTAATTCCGGGATCCCGAAATTGTGATAACGGCTCCCCTAAAATCTCGGGATCCAGAAAAGCTGACAATTTAACATCCCTAGTACATATACATATGTAGTATATGCAAACAGTCGCAATACGGGTTTATGTATTCTACTAACATTCAATTTACGTTCAGAGTATCTTAAGTCCTATGCAGCCGAAATTATTGTAACTGAGGCATCGGTTTCCTGTTCTTTGAGAACTGCAACTCTACTAAGGAATTGAAGGAGGTGTTTTGCCAAATTTTTGTTAACCACCATTAAAATTCCATTAAATTATAAATTTCCTTGGGCATTTTTTCAGTATTTTTATAAACTCTGTATGCAATTTTTCATTCTTTATTTATTTTTAGTCTTAACTATTTTAATTACATACACACTCCGTTGTACACTCATTTGCCAATAAAAATCACTCGGTTATTTATTTATGCTGATTGCCACAGTTTTGTAACTGCATTGTTAAATTAAATAAATGACTGATCAGCTGAGGAGGTTACATCTAAAAAGAGACTAAATGCAGGCAGGCAAGCCAACAAATACACAAAAATAAATGCATACAAAACTAATAATCTACGATTTACCCGGGTGGGCCACCACAGATTTTAATTGAATTGAACTTTAGCATCGGCTTTATTTCAGTCGTAAATATAGCAACCGTTATTTGAATTGAATTTCACAGCTATAAATAAAGTAATCCTAAAAAAAAATGTATGTAGTTTAATCCAATCTTGGAGTGGTGTACATACATACATATGTATACATTAGTAAACCCAATGAACTGCATTGAAAATGCAAAGTAACAATCAAAAAGCTTTACATTAAATGAGTACTAAACCAAATAGGTAATATAGGTAAGTATCTCTGTAAGCATTTAAGTGGAAACGAATATTTTATACCCAATGCATCAAACTTAAATTTTTATTGCGTTAGACCTGAAATGTCGAATAAATGAAATGATCTATGATTTTAGTGCAAATTTTACACGAACTTTTTATTGAAAGCAGATCTTAAAATATAGGTTTTTAATGTTACTACGCCAAACTTAATTCTAACTTCCACCGAAATTTTTTGATTTTCAAAATTTTTTTGCGATCTTTCAATCCAGTTAACTCCTACTTTCCTACCGTATTCTTGCATTTTCCGGAAATTTTCGAGATTTTTTTTTGGGAACTATTAGGATTTCTGATATTCTGTAGCTTTTTCGAATTTTTTCTGGATTTCAAGGGACTTCTTTGGCATTTTCTGGTTTTTTTCGGGATAAACCCCATTTTTGCGTTTTATACATTTTTCGGGAGCTTTTGGATTTTATTTTAGGACTTTCGGGATTCTTCGTGTTCCGTTTTGAAGGAACTTCCGGAACTTTTTCTTTTAAGATTGGTCCTGCTTAGCTTTATGGGATTTTTCAGAAAATTTTTGATTTTTTCGGAAGTTTTCGGAATACCTCGTGTTTGTTTTTTCTGGATTTTTCTCGACTTCTATGGATTTTCAGTACCGACAGCACATTCAAATCCTTTTTATTTAATGAAAGCTTAAGAAGAAGCTATTGTTCGAGAAAAATACTAACTTTTGCCTTTACAAAAAAATTACAAGAATTACTTGCCCAAAGAATATAAGTCAAAAGTTTACAAATTTTTTTCTTTTTGGTTTGGAAGTAGTTTTGTTTCTATTTTCGTTCAAAAACATATTGGTATGATAGGTCGATCTTTTACTCAAGTGTCGATATAAAATTTTTTACTTTTTATTATAAAAGCCATATTCGGACGGACTCTGGTTAAATTTCCTTTCCGTCAATACAAAAGAGCATATATGCATTGGGTATAAAAATCGATTCATGAATGCATTAACGATTTAGATGCAGGGCCTAAACATGCATACGTACATACATACATACATATCTACACGCTTACACATTTATTTATAACACTGAGTTCAAGGTCCACTAATGAACGATCAATTTGTGCTGCATATCGATCATAACTCATTTTTATTACCCTTTGCCACACACAATTGCATAAGCTGACCTATCAAAAAAAAAATAAAAAATTACTTACTTACATAAAAAATTTAACAGAAAAACCACTAAAACGACTCCAATAAATAACTGTTTATTCTTTTATGCCTCTTCGAAGCGGCAGCTGCGTTGCTGATTTTCATATTTTTCTATTGCTTCTTCTTCAATTTTTATTATAACAATCAAGTTTTCCTCTTATTTTTTTCACACTTCATTGCTTGATTGCGGTAAAGTCGCGGCTTCAGTCGCTTAGTCGCTTCCTCTGGCTGCGTCGTGGTTCTGCGGTACAGGCAGCTGGAAAAGCTGACCGTTGGCCATTGCTAATGTGTTGGCTTGCTGTTGTGGTACATAAGCGAACGTCCGACGAGTTATGTATGTGTTGCCAGTATGGCTGTTGTTCTTGTCATAGCATCGACAACAGCTGACAATAAGCTGAAGAGCATGACAAATTGTTAACAGTCATTGCTGTGGTGTTTATCATCCGCTTCAATATTATTGTAGCTTTGATTTAAATTTTTTCCAAAGGCACTTTTTAGTCACTGTGATGTGTGATGCTCTGTTGCTTTTCATTTACCAGGTCATGTACTGGAAAGAGCTTGTTGTTGTTTAGCATTGCTGTTACTTTTATATTGTCATGATTTAGCGCGCTGTGCTGAGGAAGTTACGCTTGCTGTTGTTCCATATTCTTATGACTTGGCGTTAATTTGTTGCATCAGCATGTTGCAACACAGCAATGTCAGTAGTCATCGGTACAGGAAGAGCAAACGCAGCTGAGGTACTCGTATTCTTTGAAGTATGGTTGCAACAGCGTTAAGCCGCTTTAGCTACGCTTCTCCTGTGGTCAATCAAGCAATCATTTGAATGCGGGTCATTAGTGATTAATCAGCTGTTTGGCGAGCGGTGCGGATTTTCCGTAATGTGGCAAATGCACAATTATTACCTGCGTCGGAGTGTTCATACATAAATACCTACATACAAGTACAAAGATATGTGAAGAACGATGTGCAACAATGCCGTAATTTATTTCTAACGGCTACTGGTAGCACTTAGGACGTATGCACACACATACGACAAGCAACAATGTATGTAGAGTACTCGTATTATGTTAAGCCAGAAAGCAAAATAACAACAAAATCAATGGTGCCACGAATAACAATAACAAAAAAATCAAATAATAACAAGAAAAATTACAAAAAAGTACACAGAGCTTCCAAGTTGCAATCTTTTCTTTCCTACGCTTGGTATATTGTTGCTGCACTTTTGTTGCTTGCCAGTAGCCATTACTCTATGTTATTCTGGCTGCTTATGGTTTGAGGTATGTTGCAAGAATTTCAAGTGCGCATAAAACCGTTTATGTGTTGGACGATGTGACAACAAAAAAAAAAAAAACACCAACGGCACTAAGTAAAGGCGACAAAAGCAAAAGCAGCAACAAATTGATGGGCAACGAAGCACGATTACGCACTACTGACCGACCGGCAATGACGATGACTGCTGCTACTGCTGCTGAGGCTGGGGCGACCAAGCAACGGTTAGCCATCTTTGAACAACGGAAGCCGAGTTGCCATGTTGGCGTGTCTGAAGGTGCGTGGTGGCAATAAGAAAATGAAAGAAAGAACAGCGGCAGCGCGACTAAGCGATCTTGACACTTGAATCTGCATCAGAATTGGCAGCGTCATCATTGTCGTCGCGCTCATGCCGCCCGCCACACAGTGGTCTGAGAGTGGCAGAAAGTCCTAATTTCGAAATGTGTGGAAATATCCAACTAAGTGGTTGACTCGATTCTAAAAATGTCTACACTGAGGGAATAATATAGTGAAATTGGAAAAAAATTTAATCTTAATAAAAATGTCAATGAAAGTACTGTATGGTGGCACATACATATAAAAATGAAGGATTTTGCACTTCATGAATGGCGTTTTGCACTTGAAAAAAATACGTATATTTAATTTGCATGTTGCCTGCAATGAAATTCTAACACTGACCCTCTCGAAATCAACAAATTGTGGCAAGCATATTTGCGCACTCAACTACAGCCAGACATGTAAACGTGCTTTCAAATGTTGAGGTCGCCAAACCACAAAATTGTTTATATTTCTGCGTTTTTTATGCAAAAATAATTCGGATGGGTGGTGGGCGTTGCAGTTGACCGATTTTTATCATCTCTCAGATTTATGTCTTCCTAAGTTAATCTAAGTCACAAATCGAATTTCATTGATCTCGGAGAACATTTACCAAATCCGCCCCTAGTGCAGTGGGCGGCGTGGCAGTCTGCTCAATTCAACAATTTTTCATATTTATTCAATCCTACACAAAGGTACTACACGTTACAATTTTCAGCAAAATCAGAGCACATTTACTACTTTTTGCCACATTTTATTTGGAGCTATTCCACTGTGCGCTGCGCCGCTGCGTAGCGTTATGCAATGGTTCTTCGTTGTTGTGGTTTTTTTTTTGTTGTTGTCATATGCGTTGCGTATTATTTCAGCCAAGCTAACCCAATAAGTTTGGGCATTGCCACCGATGCGAACAATTTCTACGACTCATTGCGTTGGCAGGCACTCCTTCCGCTACAATATACTAGGGTGTAGTAGATATAGCGGTTATAGCAATGTGTTATAATTATTGTTGTAAATAGCTGCTGTTGCAACCAACATTCTTTTTTTTTCCAATTCATTTTGTTTATTTATTCTAACACGCATTTTATTAGTTTTTGTTTTTGCTGCTGCTGCAACATTTGCCACAACGGCAGCAGAATAAACGCACAAATGAAGCGATGTCCATACATACATACATACATACGTTGTTGGGACGGACATACAATAACAATCCAGTTAGCCGGTTAACTGCTTGTAGCTGCCACTTTAGTTTATAAGTGCTACGTGCAACATAATCTTAACACATACACATACACAAACACACGCCTTTCATGCGTATTCATAGCAAACCAAACCACTTGCCAGCAACTCAATCAATCTTTAACCCGCTCACAAGCACTTAACTATTTACTCGACTACAATCTATATTTATTTTGCTTCTTATACTTATTATTCTCTACTTCTTTTCCTCTGCCCATTTACAGGATGACATGAGCGATCAGTGCAGCCTCACACAGGCCGGCCTCGAAGAGTACAACATACGCGCCTCATCCTATTACGATCAGCCAGCGATGTTGTTCCATCATCAAAAGCAATCGTCGTATGCACAATCGGAGGGTTATCACAGTTATGTCTCCAGTTCGGATTCCAGCTCGGCCACACCATTCCTGGACAGGTGAGTTTTGTAATGCCACATTCAATGTACTACATACCGGCAAATAAACTTACATTTATACACACATGTTTGTATGTATGAATACCCAATTTGCCAAACGACTTCGTAACAACGTCGTTTTCCACTCATTATGGCGAACTCGCCGTCGGATGAAAAGCAAAAACCATACAAAATCACATTTTAAATTATGTGTAATATTCAAAAAGATAAATCAGCAAGCATTCCCAAAAGTTTCAAACTCTTCAATCTGAATTAAAAAAGAAAAAATATAAAGCAATATTATAGCTCACTAAATTCTAGTGTAATAGAGTACAAATTTCGGAAAAAGGGAATTCGATTTGACGTCGTTTTCGAGTCACCCAATCGACTTCACCAGACTGACGTCGTAACGACGTCGATTCGAACTCGTCTTCGCTCTGTGGCATATTGGGTAATTGTACTCTAAAGTACTCATTCGGTGCATTTGCTGGCCACCAGAGCCTGCTGCCATGGCATGTTGCAAGTTGTCCGTTGGTCGCGTTGTTCATTCGCCTACCTATTTATTGGCCGTTGGCTCTTAGCTGCAGGCCGTTTGTCATTTGCTGTTTGGGCATCTTGGTTTATTTTAGGCTCATTGATGTTGTTTAGTTGCTTGTTTAGTGATTTGTTGCACGTTCACAGCGCACACACACACACACATACACACGCTCACATGGCAGGCGGTTGCTAATGGGCAACGTCCTAGTCGCAACAAGTTATGGTCAGTTAAGACAGCTATTGGTTGTATGGAATGCGACAATCGAGTTTTTTCTCCTGTCACGAAATGTTTGTCATATCGCTGGTTTCTGAATGTGCAAATATATATTTTATTCTTTGGTTTTATAAGTGTTCCATATATTTATTTTTAAAACGTGCCAGTACTGAAATAATGGTGTTGCCAGAGTATCAACTGCTAGCAGTAATACGCGATAGGTCCAAGTGCTATCAGTCGAAGGATTCCGTCGACATTTTTGTGAGGCTATCAAGCAGCCATTTTTTCTAAGAGCAAAAGCTGTTCTATGGGCACTAACTCCAGTCTCTCAGTTTTAAACAGTTACAGAGAATAAAATGCTCGATCGAAACCAAATGTCGTTCTCGTTGTTTTGTTCCAAAAAACGCCTAAAACCGAAATGAGAACGAAACCTTTGTGAGTATTTTCACATAACCAAGCAAAGCATAGAAGCGAGAACAAAATTTTTCTCATAGCGTTGCATTATTTCGAAATGTTCACGAAAGCAATTTAAGTGAAAAATGATTTTAATTCTTAGAATGTTATATGGAAATTGACAAAAAATAAGAAATCATTTAAATTTCTAGTGAAACAGGCTTTGAAAGTTAATTACGCAAATTAAGTGAACGAAAGACTTAAGACACGAACTTTTCTTGCACCGAAAATGAAATATTGTTCAATAAATGGACAGTTCACCCTAATGATAATGGAGGTTCAAATGATCCAGCTTTTCTCTGGCTTAGAATTAATAATCCTGATTCGCACTGAAACGATTTTTCAACCCAACACACAGACGGGCCTCTCAGTCTTAACGTTAAGTTCTCAAAACGTTTGATCTCCTTTTTTTCTGTAGCAGAATTTGCTCAGATTTATTGTTCTCATTTAATTCCCCTTGAAAAGTTCTCGATACGTTCGATCTCATTGGAAACGTTCACGTAAATTTCATTCTGATTATCGTCTTCTTGAGAACATTGTTGAGAGTTTTGTTCACATTTTATTCTTTCCGGAAACGTTCCCGTATCTTTTATTCTCATTTTATTCCTATTCAAACTGCTCTAAACACTTTTGTAACCATTTTGTTTTTTTTTTTTCGGGAATGTTCTTGACAATACATGTTGTTCTCGTGTAGAACTAAACCGAAACCGGACTGCATTCTCGGTTCACTGGTTTTAAAACAATTTCAAATGTTTTTTTGATGGTATGATGAGACCCAAGTCACGACGCAATGATATTGTGGCCGCTAGTGGACAAGAAAATTGTTTAAGTAACAAACGGGTTTTTCCGAGTTTCGCTTTTTTGAGTTATGACACTATTGAAGTAGATGAGCGATAGGTTAAATATTTTTATAAGTTTTCACAATAAACTTTTCGTTTTAATTCACCCAATTTCCTAGTTTCACTTTTGTCGACCCCTGGTGTACATCCCAACAAATTTAAGATACTGCGGCAAACGACAACAACATCAACACCAATTTTAACCACAGCATTTTAGGAATTGAGTCCCTTGAAAACAAATGCTCCATGAATATGTATAACGATCGACTCAAAAGTCTCTACATAAAGAATTCTTAATATGTTGTCGGTTAAAGTACCGTTACTTGACATATAACAATTTCTTTCAAAATTTCGCATTTTTGTTATATTGAAATTTTGATATTCTATAAATTTTATAACGAAACTATAGGTATGGGGAAGTATTTATACAAACCCTTAAACTTCGTAAGACCGAGCTTTCTTTTTAGTATGTAAATAAGGCTGTGCCAGAAAAAGAGTTTTTCGTACACCTTCGAACCGGAAGTGTTTTTGCAAGGTAATTTCGAACTTTTTTTTGCCGAATGCCTTTTTTACATTTTTCGTCATATCTCCAGCATTTTCAGGATGATATTTTTTTTTTCCAAATTTCATGGATCTCAAGTAATTACCCACCAAATCTCAATCCTTATCGCCCTAACACACCGACTTGAGGCCATCAAATCATTTATTCCAGTAGAAAAAATTAAAAAAATAGTTTATTTCCGAATGTATGTAGGTGTTACCGAAAAAATTAAAAAGAGGCAACCTCTAGGTTCGACCAAAACAAAATATTTTTTTTTTTTTGTTAAGTCCAACGCTAAATTATTTTAGGCCCAGGGGTGCACAGCGAACATTTTTTGTTTGCTTGTTGGGTGGTATGGTCTAATGTACACATGTGTATATTTAAACTCGTACATTTGCATAAAATTGTTCCAATTGGTGTTAAAAAACGCACTTCAATGATAAGGTGAGCCTTACGGCCATAATTTTGCTGTTGCTCGACTCAATTGCCTTGCACTTAGCACAGAGCATTTAGGCGCATGCGTGCATGCATAGAAACTTTGCATACGCTCCGTACAATGACTAATAACAAATATGACCACAAATAAAAGCACACGTACAAGTACCATTCATCGCAAGTAAATATACATATGTGCACCTATATATGTACGTTATATGAGTACATACAAGAGCATATCGCACACGATCTTCAAAGGTGACACAACTCAAAATTACATGTGCGTCAGAAAATGCGAAAAACCACTTTTAAAACATGCTAATCATATGGGCTGGGAGGACTTTACCTTAGGGTTTTTCAACAAATTATAACAAAAATTTGCTCGAGCTTTTGCTTAAAGGTAAACCAAAGCTCAGTGTACATTTTTAGTGCATTGTTTCAAAAATGCGAAATTCTAAGTTGTGTCACTTTTAAAGATCATATGCGATATATGCATACATACGCGTCATATTGCGCCTTACGCACTTAGGCGGCACTTAAGTTTCTATGAGGCACGTAGTATGTACAACAAACCAATAATGACTCGCAGACAAACTTGTGGCGGAGTAGCCGCGCGGCAGCCAGCTTGCTCTTGACAAGATGAGGTGTTCGGAAATAGTATCTATGTTAGGTGAGGTGTACGCTTGTGCGTGTGTGTACAAATGTGCCGCGGCGGTGACAGCGCCAAAGGTTTATGGTTTTAGTGGTCAGTGGCGCAAACGCAAACGCGGGCAACCGCAACATTGCCAGTGTGACTACTATTTTCAGCCGACTTCTGCCTCTTCGCTGTTGCAACTCTACGTCAAGTTAGCTCATCTGGCAGGCAGTTAGTGTAAATTTATACAAATATTACATTTTTTCAGTGTCATGTAAATATATGTATGTATATTTGACTAAACTTGTACTTGTACGCTGCTTGACGCTTGGCCATGGAAACATGGCAAGCGGCAGCAACAGCAACAGTAACAGCAACGCAACTCATAAATATGCATTTAATAGCGTTTGTGTAATTAATGTTATGTTGCTGTCGTTCAACACGTTTTTGAATTGCTTGCAACATTGCTTGTATTGTCGATTGCTGTTGCTACTAAATTATGTACATAGAAATGCAGCTACATATGTATGTATGTTAAGTAGCCTGGTTTTTTTGTACTCGCATTTGTGCGTTGCATTTCTTACGCATTTGTGTTTTTTGGTTTTTGTTGTACTTGGACTTGAAATGTTGGATGTCTTTAAAATATATAGCAACTGCCAGAACGTGTGAATGCGGACTTTGCATATTGAAATATATGCAGTGTAGAGCCGAAGTTTCAGACCCTCATCCAAATATTTTTGTCTTATTTTTTTTGGAAAAAAATTGGTTTAATTTCTTAACTTAGTCTCCTTTTAGCTCAATACATTTAGTCTAGTGTTTTTCCACTTATCTTATCGTATCCAAATAAAGCGTTTGCTCAAGATCCTAGACATTTGTTTTGTTGCAGTAGCGAGCTCTTCATCCAACCCAAATCTCTTATCTATTCATTTAGAGGTGGAAACAGAAAAGGTTGTCCGCTTTCAGCGTGACGAACACAAACTGAATGATTTAGCTTTGATGGTTCTCTACTAACAAATTCACTTGCTTTCCAAACCCGACGATTCAGACGATCCCTCTAATGAGAAAACGGTCAAAGTACCAGAAGCTTCTGGTGGCCTATACCCACACCAGTTCGCTTTCCAACTGTGAACGCTACGAAACTTTAACGTTCCCGCGTATTTGACAGGACTGATCACCAATTCCTTTGCAACGCCATAAACGGTGGCGTGCTAAACGTACATATTCCTACGGTAGAGAAGAAAATCGGGTTTGCAGGTGACTTTGCCGTGGTAGTTGTTGCCAAACATTTAAATAACTGAGGTTGAACGATGTGCACAATTGGCAATTCCTACCATCATTGATGGGCTGACCTCGATGGGCCTCGCGCTGGCTGAGCAGAAAACTGAGCTTCTACTCTAACACTGTGCGACAATTTTACGAAAATTCAAACCAGCTGGGCTTTGCTTATATTTTCTGAAAGTATGCATATCCAGTAATAAAACACTCGACGGATTTGCAAAAGTCAGCACGTATCTTTATTTTATGGCCTACGAAAGTTTTCATATCCCGGCCTAAGTAGTTTTCAAAAAAGTGGACAAAATGTTTAAAATAAATATTTTAGCGAAATTAAAGGTTAAGAAATATATAGTTAAATTATATGGGAAATACTTTCGTAGTACATTTTAACCTATTAATTCTTGCTTAAAAATATCGTTTTGGCCCTTAGTTCAAGAAACCCCGGAAATAGCAAATTTGGATGTTCGTTAGAGCATTGATACATTCTAGAAAATTTTTCTTTGGATAATTTTACTAGGGGTCTCCTCAGGGAAAAGCTTCATGCCACCAACGTAAAAGTCGTCATCGATCGTTCCGTCATGGAGGTTGTATTTCACGTACTTCTCCATCTATGGACACTCCATACTTAACTTTCGTCGGAATGTGCGGCAAATGAGTGAGATGGTGAACAGTGCGACGTTTTGCTTTGATGGGCTCGTCCACTGCAATGAAATACTGCGATGGAGCCTCCCTCCCACTACAAACCCAACATCGAGCTTTCGCTTCTCTACATGACAACTGGCATATCAGGCATGCCTTTGTCAGACATGCGTTTTCTAAATTTTTCCGTCCGTTGCATTTTTTTGGATGACACTAATGAAAGTCCTATGATTCGCCTCTACCATTAGGGGTATATGGTCATTCTAGGTGAATAAATTCAAACCGTAATCCACTAAACATTTACAATGGTGGTGGCCAGCAAAAGTGGGGGGATATTATTCGAAGCTTTTTGTCTTTTTCATTAGAAAATTTTTTTCAACGTGGATGATCCTAAACCTAGCTCAAAACTATACTTTTGTATGAAGTAATGATTAAAAAAAATTTTCTTTCGTATGGGGAACGACCTGATCTAACAGCCAAGTTCACGAAAGCAATTTAAGTAAAAGATGATTTTAATTTTTTGACTTTTATTTGCAAATTGCTTTATAAATTGCTGGTGAAACCAGTTGTTAGTCATTTCTCTTACTTAATTATGTAAGTATGTCGTATGTACATTAGATCGTATTAGAAAAAAAGTTTACTGTCTAAAGCATTTTTTTTACATAACAATTCAGTTTTTTTCCTTTTAGCTGTATATAGATAGCGGACGCCTTTTTCCATTTTTCAACACGGCTGTAAACTCCGTATCTGAAAGTATAAAGTCCATTGACCTCAAGTCCCATGTCCTAGTACTTATTCACCAGATCTCAGTACCTACCATCCTAACGCCAGTCAATTAAATCTCTCCTAAAATTATTACTCTTTTGCTGAGGAAGTATTGAGATTATTCCAGTGGAAATATTTAAAACAAAAATATTTCCGAATTTGGACCTCACCAAAAATGTAAAAAATCTACCCCTAGGATTGGAAAAAAAGATATAAATTGTTTTGCAAAAATACTGTGGACTCAGGTATGTTCTCCGAACTTTTTTCTGTTCGCTTGCAAGGTCTTATACGGTCTTATGTACATTTGTATGTATATACAAATATATGTATGTATATCGTTGGAAATTCCTTTCCTTGAGCACACTACCAACCTAACCGTTTCACCTACTTCTGTCACAAAGACGCATCCGGTTGGTTGGTTGGTTGGTTGGCTGGCTTAATGCAAAGCGAAAATTAATAACACGCGTTATAGTTGACACCATAACACTTCGAAAATTATCTACGAATGTACCATTTCACACCCACTCAGCGGCGAGCTTTATTATTCAAATCCAAGTGCAATATTTTATGTGCGACAAGTCATAGGTAGATAAATAAGTGGCAACATATTGAAGCACAATTATATGGGTATACATATGTATGCAGGTATGTATGTGTGTATGTATGTGTGTAATACCACATGCCGCATAAGCTTGTAACAGGCAATATTGCTACCTTTGTGGTTGGTTGGCTAAAGCGCCAGACAGGTAAACAAACAATCAGACAGCAGCAATAATAATCGCAGCAGTGGCAGCAGCAGCAACAACAACAACAACAACAACAACAATTACTAAGTGCAAGCAATATTCATAAGCATGTTTGGAATGCGGCTGCTTTGGGCGGCAATCTCGGTGTGTGTGTGTGTGCCGGTCTACAGATAGTCAAGACATACAGATGGACAGACATACAGCAGACCAGCTGTGATCTGTGGATCTGGCGACCGATCGAACGCTGCTAATGACTACATACAATCCAAAGTCCAACCAAGTGATATATGCATGTTCAATACATATATATGCCTATAATATTGCAGTAGGTATGTATGTATGTATGTATGTATGTATGTAAGTTAGAAATCTAATAAACATTGCAAGGCGCTAAGTATTAGAATGAAATTTGCTGCGCGGTGTTGCAAGTATGTACATATTGTAAATACCCAAATAAGTATGCATGAATTGAGTACTTAGACATTTATTGATGTCGCGCTATTTGCTTGATTTGAATTTATTTTTATGACCAAAGTTGATTTGCAAAATATGGCAATAAGCTGAGCGGCCGACTGTGCTGACTGACTGGACTAAGTGACTGAACAATTTTGTGTTATTAGCGGTACATATAAAAATTTAATAGGGGCTGCGCTTTTATTTGGACGGTGCAAAAAAAAAATTAAGAAATTAGCGATAAAAATATTTATGTACCTTAAAGAGATTATGTCACGGCATTTGACCGACGGAGCATTCAAGAGGTAGACAAATATTTTTGTAGATCGCAGATCTGTAAACTTATATACATATGTATGTAAGCGCTGATGTTGCAATCAGAATGGAATGTCATACTCACTGTTTGCAGAATGATGGCATCAAATTGAGTTAGCATATTCGCGATCCAAAAGCAAAATTTTTCTAACCAAACTACGTAAAAGTTGTAGCAAAGCTGGAAAATAAGAAGTGATCATAATTTTTCTTAATCTCATAACCGGAAAAAATATTATAGCTTATCTAAAATAATTGTTTTGCGATTGTTCCAAAGCCGGACATAAAAAGTGGACATAAAAAGTTAAAGATTTTTGAAAACTGGACTTAACTGTGGTAGTTTTTGGGTCACGTAAAAGGTTAAATAGTTCTTGGTAGTAATGGGGTTGGAAGTAAATTGTGGTAGTTTAAAAACTGGGTATATATTTTTGGTCACTTTAGTGATGGCCGTTTAAAATTAGAAAAAGGCATTTTTGGTAAATTAAAATCTGAGTAATTTAAAAATTAAATCGAAGTTTTAGGTTACTTATAAACTTGACAGAACTTGTTGTTGGTTTAAAATTTATTCATACGTCTTTAGGTTACTTAAAAATTGAAAACAATTAGACCATCTTGAAACTAGACATGCAACTTCGGTCATAAAAAATGCAAAAGGGTTATGGTCATTAAAAAAACTGGATATAATTTTTACTACCATAAATTGTACATACAATTCTGGTCATTTAAAAACTGGATTCTCGGTAATTAAAAAACTGGTCATAAATTTTTGACCATTTAAAAATAAGACAACAATTTTCTGTCATGTATGAACAGGTCATAATTTATTGGTCACTCAAGAAAACTGAATTCAATTCTTTGGCCATTTTGAAACTAGTCCAATTTTTGTTATTAAAAAAATTAACACCAAACTTTGTAATGTAAAAGTTGGTAAAAAAATTGTACTTGAATTCTGGATCATTTAAAATGTGGCGATTAACTTTTTATCAATTTAACAACAAGATTTTTGATAACTAAAAAAATGGACATCATTTTTTGATAGGTTTAAAACTGGACATAAGTTATAGTAATTTCACAATTAAAAATTCATAACTGTAATAAAATTTTGGTAATTTAAGAACTGGATATAAATTTATAGCCATACATACGGAGATATTTAAAAACTATTTATAAATTTTAGGTCATTTGTAAACTGGACATAATTAATTAGTCATTTCAAAACTAAACATGAAAAAAGCTAAATGTAAACGCTCGACTATTTTGACAGGAGACATACAAGAAAATTTTACTAGGGGTTTTCTCAGACAAAAACTGAATGCCAATCAATGCTAAGAAGGAATGAAAGTCAACCTCAGCTTTAAAAAATTGTTTGCACAAAAAAGGCAATATTTTTTCCCCGATTTTTTATTTTAATTTTTTAGGAGCTTTTGCGTTGTTGGCATGAAGACCCCCAGTAAAATTTTCCGAAGAATAATTTTCTAGAATATATCAGTCCTCTAACGAACTTCCAAATTTACTTTTTGTGGTGTTTCTTGAAGTAAGGGTCAAAACAACCCTTTCAGCCGGCAGCTAATGGGTTAAAATGTAATACGAAAATATTTTCCGTTAAATTTTACTATATATCTCTTCACCTTTAATTTCGCTTCGGTATTTATTTTAACCATTTTTTTTTCAAATATTTTGAAAAATATTTACTTAGGCTGGGACAAGAAAACTGTAGTAGGCCATAAAACAAAAATACGAGCTAACTTTTGCAAATCCATCGAGTGTTTTATTATTGGATATGTACACTTTCAGGAAATATTAGCAAAGTCTGGGCTGAGTTGAATTGTCATAACATTGTCGCACAGTATAATTGGTAATTTTTAAACTGATGATAAATTTTTGATTATTAAAAACTTGGGCAGAAAATTTGGATATTTTAAACTGGAAACATATAATTGCCACTAAATGGGTGGATAAAATTTTTTGACTGCCAAATTTTTTCGTAATTATTTTGTCATTGCATAGCCATAGTATTTTATATTTCGTCTTAAGTTTGTGAATATCCTTTAAAAACGAAAGGAATTTGTCCAGTTTTTAAGTGAACAAAAATAGATGTCCTATTTTAATATAAACAGGAAATTATGTCCAGTTTCTAAATAACTTAAATTACCAGAATATTTGTTCAGTTCTAAAACGACGAAAAATATAAGTCCATTTTTTAAGGAGCGTAAAATTATGCAAATTTTTAATGGCCACAAAATTGTATAAAATTGTTTAGTGACCACAAAATTATATACAGTTTTTTATTACACACAGACTATTTGCAATTTTATATTTATTAAAAAATAATGCTTTCAAAAGACTACGAATCTGATTGCTAATTTTAACACTTGGAACCTAAGTTATAAATAGCGGAATCATTTCTTAGTCATTGCAATAGAAGATGTACGTGAATATGTACATATGTTAAGTGCTCTTCACCGTCAAGCTGCTTCAACCAGTTTTATATCTTTATAATCATTTTGTGTAGTTCTTAGAACATTTCCTCAATCAACAAATCAAATAAATGAACAAACACGCAGCGCTTAATGTCGATCAGCTGTTTAAATAAATTGAAACAAGTAAAACATAAATTAAAGGCGAGAAGACATGCAAATGTCCGAGGAAATATATTAATAATAATTACAAAAAACCACAATTATTAGAATAAACAAATCAGCCAACTAGTCATCAAGTCATCTACATG
>NW_023458561.1:59102059-59132814 GCF_013731165.1 Rhagoletis pomonella | reverse complement strand
AAATTGCCTACGGCATTTGTGATTCCTTAATTGGGTTCACAATTATTCTAACCTTTAACGTTCCTTTCCAAAACGTAAGAACTTTTGGTTTTTCCTACCAATTTTTATTTTTTTTGCTTCGCTTGCTTGGCCGCAAGATATTTGTCATACTAAAGTAGGTAGTTAGTAGGTGCAAATTTAATCGTATCAGCCAGGCTGACGGCCAACAGCCGCCACAGCAACTCCCACCACGCCCAAAGGCGTAAGCGCACAAGGCGACGAAAAATGCTAAGTCCGATGCGATTAAACCCGTATGCGGACGGAGTGTGTAGCAAGTAGCAAGTAGTAGCATGTAGTCTAGTAGCACATACGAGAGCAAGCATTCAAGGAAAAATAAATTTATAAATTGCAAGAAAAAAAATTGGCAAAAAAGGTTCTATAAAATTAATACCCCCACCATGGCTGCTTGGCAATCTTTTATAATTGCAATATAAGCACGAATTCGCGCATGCCGCAAAACGAGGCAGGAAAAATTGTGTTAAGCAACTAACGGAGGCAGCGGCGGCGATGGCGGCGGCGGCGACAACAAAATCAAGTACAAAACCGTTAAATGAATTGGCTATTAGATTACACAATCGCGGTGAACGCCACAAGCGCAACTGTTGCTAGCAAACGATCGCGTTGCCACTGTGTCATGTTGTGGCCATTTATCTATGACAACTAACAAACGCATATATATATGTATATATGTACATAAATGTGTAGCTTGTTTCTACAGGCTTCTTGACCGACCCAGCAATGCGACAATAGCGGCAGCGATATATCTTTTCCGAGCTGCTGGTGCGCCTGATTTGACACCTTGTTTGCACAGGAGCTCCGCGCGTTGGCCGGTAAGGGTGGTTAGCTAGCGTATAAAAAACGCAGCTTGTTCACCACTTTCAAACGCTTAATCATGTACGTCGCCTGCGCCGCCATCCTCTGCTAATCGCGAACGTCGAGCGGAAACTGTCGAATGTTGGTCGCTTAATCGGCAAAGAGCTACTGGCGGTGGCTGCAGTAAAGGCGGTGGCGGTGGAGCCACCGGCAACCGCGATTGACTGGATGCCGGTAATGAAGGCGACTGTCCAGTGTGCCGCTGCAGGCTGTTTAGGTGATTTATACGTTGTTGATTTGCGCAGTTGGTTCAAGGATCATTTTATAGATTTGCAATTCATTTTTATTCACCTCGTTCGAGGGGCGCACGCTGCTGCGAGCATTCTGTGATTTATCTCTGTAGCACACATTATTTTTTTTCTGAAATTAATTTATTTTTGTCTTTCCTCATTCTTTTCAGTTTCCTCGTCGCAACTGATTGTGCATAGTTCGCGCGTTTTGACCCCCCAAACGACATCACAGCGAAAGCGTACTGTATCTGCACGACGAGTCCCAGCAGCCGCAACAAGCGCAGCAGCCACTAATATCGTCTGCGCAACAGCACTCGCCGAGCGCACCCAAACAGATCAGTCCAACATTGTCCGCGCGCGAACGCACACACTCGCCCACACGGTTGATGGCGCAAAACGCCGCGTTGCTTCCGAATCATCGCCACAGTCCAAGTTACCCGCCTGTACACGCCACCGCCGCCATGCATCCCTATCAGCCACATCCGCAGTATGCAGTACGTCAGCAGCCACAATCACTCGCGCATAAATTACCTGCTGCCGCGTCACTTGCAGATGCGCTACCCAGTTCCATGAGTGCAAGCGTCACTGATGGCTGCAATCTTAGCACACATGCATCCGCGAAAACGTCGCCGCTGGTGAGTGCGCTAAAAGCAACAGACGACGGCGGCAGTGATGTGGCAGCACCACCGCCATTACCAGCACAAAATACAAGCATATCTGTGACAAATACGCAAGCGGAGGTGGAAGCGCTCACTTCCGCGCTTGCGTCCCACTCGCCTGCCATAGCGCCGAAGCCAGTTGTCGTCAGCAGCAGTGCGACCAACGCCATTGTGGAAGTAATCGCTATTGGCGCGGGTCCAGTTGGTGGCGCGTCGCTTTCGCCTGGCAGCGCTAATTCGCAGCTGAACACGTCCACAACTTCCTTAGCGTCCGCGGTATCGTCGGCATCCGCGCAACCATCGCAATCCTACCGCAGCAATCACCGTCTCTTTCCTGTGAGCACCTATACCGAAAAGGTGCATAGCAACACCTCGCAATTTGTGCTGCATCCCAAGCCGCAGTATAGCGCCGGCTTGCAGAAGCCGGTGCAGCAACAGCAGCAGCAACAACAACAACAACCGCAGCTGCTTCAGAAGCAGGCGCAGCAGACGGCAGCATCAGTGGCGCTGGCGACAAAGTAAGTTATAGAATTTCATTGTACGCAAGCTTTAAAGTAAATTGTATTCCACTCCCTTCTCTTCTCTTCACTTTAGATACTTGGCGTCTCCAACCAGTCCGCCTCAGCCAAGTTGGCAGTCGGTCGCTGAGCTGATAAACGACTTTGAGCGCACCAAAAACGAACCGCAGCTGCAGAAGTATACCTACATGGACCCGAGTAAGACACATCGCGTCTCGAATCCAGCGCTGAAGGCATTCCAAAAGAATGCGGTGCAGTCGTACTTTGAACGGCAGCAACAACAACAGCAGCAAGCCAAAGAACAGGGTCAGTCGCAAAAAATCTATCAGCCACTCACTGCGCATTCCCAGCATCAGCATCAGTTAGCGCATCAGCACCAGCATTCACCGCCGCAACAACATCAACAACAGCATTCGCCATCACAGTCGTCGCATCAGCCACTTTTACGTCCGCATTCCTACCAGTCGAACATGAAAGAATCTGACACACAACATCAAATCATGCGCAGCTCGCTGCCAAACTCCTATGGCGCGCAGCATAGCAATTTGAGTGGCAGCACATTTCAGCAACAGAAAACCTCCGCACAGCAGCTGCCAATGCGTTTGTGCGCACCACCGCCGCCGCCACCTCCACAGAAGCCCACCAGTGGCGGCCATGTCGGCAGCAATGATGAGCGTGCGACTCTCATACAAGCCGTCGGTGCATCAAGCAGTTACAGCGCGCTGCCCACCAAACCACCCTCTCCCGCTCCACCACCACCGCCACCACGTTCACGCTCACTCATACCACACACGCTGCTGCGGCGCTCCTCATCCGCCTCAGATTATGCCGAATTTCGTGATCAGTACATGCGTGCCACGCAAGAGAAACTCGTTGCGCAATCCGTTAAGAACATTTCGAGCTCGGAGAAATCTTCCTTCAATGATTGCGGTATGCCGCCGCCGCCACCGCCACCACGAGCAGCGCGCCCCACTAACCTGCTACCCACGCGTCGCACCTCTTCTGCGGCTGAGTATGCGGCAGCCATGCGTGAGAAGGCGTTGCTGCAGCAAGCCGCTGCGCTGGCACATCAACAACATCATCCGCAGCAACATGCGCGACCACCAAACTATGTGCAGCAATACTACAATCCACCGCTGCCAGCGGCCGCCATTGAACCCGGTTGGGTGCCTGAAAGACCGCCAAAGAATCCGAGTTTGCGCGTTCCTTCGCCGGATTTGCCGCCGCTGCCACCCAGCGCGGACTTGGACACGCAACTCGCGGATGAACCTTTGCCACCACCGCCGCCTGAGCTGCTGCAACAACAACGTCAACAATATCAGCAGCAACAGCAACAACAGCTGCAACAATACTATGATCTGAGTGCGTCGATGAACGCGAGCTGTGAACTGGTGCCCAAAGCGCCCTCACCCAATCGTCGCAACAGCTTTGCTGGTTCTTCCTCGCGAAAGGCGTATTTTGGGCGCAGCGGTTCCGAGACGTCACCGACTTCAGCATCCTTGTTGGCTGGTAAGTTGCCTCCACCACTCATACCGAAGAAGCCGAACAACATTGAAGCGTTGCATGTGTCGATGCGACAACCGCAGCCACAGCAACACACACAACAGCTGGCGGCTAACCGTTTGCTGTTGAATGGTGGTGTGCCACAGTCGCAGCAACATTCGCCGCCTACGCAGGTTCCGTCGCTGACAAGCGCGTCAAATGCGAAGCTGTTAACGAACCGCAAGCGACCGCACCACAATCCCGCGCTGGCTGGTTTTAACGTGCCGCCACCGATTTTGGAAAATGTGCAACAACCGCAGCAGCCATCATCACCAGCACCACCGCAGCAGTTGACCAACACCAGCAAATCGCCATCAAATACGACCGCGCCGCTGAAGTCTTCACCACCGCCGCCGCCCTTAATGCCGCGTTGCATGCCAACGCAGACGTTAGTGAGTGGCGGCAATGGCATCAGCAGCAGCAGCAGCAGCATCGGCAGTAACAGCAACAAGAGCAGCGTGCAAGCAAGGTAAGTGTGCGTTAGTTCAATTACATTGTTTTTGTTTAAACTTTGAATGCCGTGTGAAATAGTTGTATGTGTATCCCACAGTTGCATGCCGCACTGTGCTATCAGCGCGCTGTTAAATTTGTTGCGCGGCAGTGAGATAGCGCGCGCCGCTGAGTTATCGAGCAGTCAGCAAACCGTTAACTTTGCCACGCGATATCTACTGAAATGCGTTGTGAATTTCAATATCCGCAAGCATGATTTAGAATATTCGCAGCTTAGCAAAGTTTCACAAGTGCACGCCTAACCAGGAACCATAATTTGGAACGGCTATACCGGCTGTTTGGCATTAATTTTTGTTCTCCGTATGCCGCGCCGGTTGAGGTCAAAGTGGCAGCTGGCTACATATCCGCCTCGCCAACAACAACAAACCCACCTTTAGCGACTATCAAAACTCGCGCGCTGTCGTCGATTGGTCGAGTGGCACATAGCGCGCGGTTCTCGCTGTTATTGCCTTCAATTTTTGTCGCTGATTTTATTTCTTATTATTGCTTTCTTTTCTCGCGATTACGTAAGGCACCCAATAACTCTCAAGTCTCAGCAATTCGGACAACACATTGCGCGGCAATCGCATTTTATTGACAGGAATGTGCGCATGCGCGCGCCATCACCAACATGCCACCACACAAATAGCCTTCAGCCTCCTTCAGCAGCGCTCTAACCAACCATTCCGGTCAGCACACCCCGTCGCGTTACTCTTCGTCGTCTCAATCCCGCTTTTTCGCTTTGGAATTTGGTCCAGTTCAGGCCGTGGCACAGCGTACTGGTTCAGACCAACCAAGCAGCAGCAGTGATTTGCTGCCAAAGACCCACCACCAGGCTGCCAATATCGCGCAATACTACTCACATTTTACATTCCACCAGCCCCTCGCCTGCGTCCACCTCCGTACGCCTGCGCATTGGTGTTAAATGTTGTTTGCGCTGTAATTATTGGCACTCACATTTGACTGCCGAGTTGTTGGCGCTTTTTTGTTTTGCATTTTTGCATTCCTTTTGAACTGAAGTGCCATGCTTCTTTATTTCTTTTGCTGCACTCTCTGCCCGCTCGACCGCTTTTGTGGACTTCAATTTCTTTGATTTTAAATCCGTTTGCTGGTTTGCTTGTTTGTTTACAGTTTGCCATTCGGATTTTATATTGATCCTTCGCTTTTCGCGTTCGTTAATGTTGTGTTTGAATTTATTATTACGCTTTGGTATTTTTGATGAAGTGCCTCGTAATGAAACACTTGTATAATTTAAGTAGTTGTCAAAGCAAGCGCGCACGCGTGTAGGCTGTTTGTTACGGTTGCAGTCACACCAGTTACGTGTGTGTCATAGCAAGGTCTTTTCAGCAGTCAGAACCTGGGTGAGTCAGTGATTGTCGCTGTAGAATGTCATTCAATCCGCTTTAACGGAAACATTTGTAAAATTATCTGCACAGAACAGTTATTTGTGCGTGCGTATTTAGGTCAAGTGGCCAAGTCGAAGAATTTCATATGTCTGATAAGAGTTCAGTTAGTGAGTTATACGATGAGTACTAAGAAATATGAAATAAGTTAAGAAGCATGCAAAGATATTCGCTGCACAAACTGTTCATTTCAAAGTGCAGATTTTGCCTTTCTGGACACTTATGGGAGTTTATAAAGCCTTAGTATAATGTATTGGTTAGGTTAGATTAGCTTGACCGATCCGTTAGATCTTACATAGGTCAATTGCTGGTTCCTGGTATAGTCAAATATATAAAGGCTTGGTCCTCAGAACCTAATCGTAATGCATTCTTATGCGGCATTTAGTTCTTTAGTCCACAAGGGTTCTATAACTCGGGGAGTCATAAAAATGGACCATGGCAAATGGGCCAAAGTGGGAAGGAATCACATGCACCACCTCTAAATACCCCAACCTCATGAGAATGAGGAATGCTGCAGCCTGAAGTAGGTATTGTTCTCTCAGTATAGTTAAGTCAGCATGTTTAGACGCGCGAGAAGGATTATAGCTTGACAGACGCGCACATCAAACTTAACGTAGAGGCAAACATGTTGTCTAAGACGAGGCATGCTTACACGAACAGAAGTTCAGTCCTTGAGAATAGCAAAATTTCTATAATGCCTCAAAACAAGTCATTTTAGATAGAGTAGACGTTCATGCGGCACTGTCGAACTGGAAAAGCAATATGCTGAGTCACCGAAGAGCCTCGGCGCAATGGAATATTAATCAAAGCAGGCACCAGCGGCACGCGTCAGAAGAGCATACAATCGACGGTGGCTGGAGCTCAGCAAACCTGTTAGCTGCAGGGGTATTTGTCATTCAGTCATTAGGGGTGCTCACTAAATTGAGCAAGGGACCTGGCAGTTGGGCAGAAGAGCTGCTTGAGCAAATCAGAGATCGAATCGTCACATACGATATCGTACTATTCGTCACGAAAAAACACATTTTTCGGACTATGACATATGTGAGAGTACTCCTTGTCCCTTTCAGCTTATACTGCCTGACGTATCACGTAAAATTCTTTCGTATCGTTTCCCATACGTGAACGGACGTTACGATTCTAGCCCAGCTCTTCTGCCTGACTGCTAGCTCACTTGCTAAATTTGGTGAATACCCCTATTGATTTATATTGGCATAATACTACTATAGTTGCATGTGGTATATGTAGCTGTTTTGTAATTGCGCATAATTGTGGTTGAAGTATTGTACTGCGCTTATTGTTGAGGGCTTCTCTAATCTACAGTTCTTGCTTACAATTTATTGAATAAATTAATGTTGATGTTGCTACTGACAGAGCTCTCATATGAGCAGTAGGCGAATATGTACATACATACATATATGTATGAGCACTTCTGACAACATCACACCTGAGCTTCGAAAATACCACAAAGACGGCTTCTGTTGGCTGCTGTGTTATTAGCGTGACGCGGCGAATCAGTGAATTATCGGCATTCATGGCTTCAACTATTTTAATTGGTAATTAGAATTGAATCGGTTTCTATTTCGCGCGCCAAGAAGCAAAACATACAAAATAGGAAGGTCGTAAGGTTCTTTTTTTTTTGAAAAAAAAAGAAACACAAATTAAATTTGATATGGGATGAAAAAATAAAATAAAAATATTTAGCGTGTTGTCTGGTAGAGAAGAGTTCAAGGCTAGTGATCTTACTAAATTTAAAGCAAATTAGTTAATACGGCAAGTATCACGAAGCTGCTAGCAAAATAGGCAACAGGAGTAGAATTTGAGCCAGTAAGTCAGGTGAGCGCGCTGCTACCAGCACATTCCACTGCCTTCTATGCATAACAAGGTAAGCCAATACACGTGCATACAAGCACACTCATAGAAGTTGGCTACTACGCTGCCGCATGGCTGCATTTTTTTTCTTCGATTTTTTCTTCCATAATCACAAGTGACTTTGATTGATTAAGTAATCAACACCACTAATGGAGATTAATTCCAATCGCCTGATTTAGCTAAGCCCAACTTAGTATTATTTAATACAGATGAGCTGAGCGAATGTATTAGAAACAAAGGCTTAAGGTATATCGGCATAAGTGAGCAGAAGAAGACACATAAATAGGTATGTACTCGTATATACACACATGTGTATGTACATAAAAATATTAAGCGATACTTAGACCTTTGCAAGAAATCTTTGTTGGATTGCTAAGCATTTGTTGCGCTCTTCGCCTAATCAGGAGTTGTACGTAAGCGGAGTAGCTGCTGATTGAATTTTTATAGTTAACATTACATGTATAGTAGCCACACGGCAATTTGTGTGCTTTACGAACGACCTTAAGGCGCCTGGGAGTAAATAGGTATGCCCCACTTACATTTTTTTTTTACTTAAATGAAGTGTTGGAAAAGGCATCAATTTGTAAAGTTGTGTGGTATACATACTTTGTTTTTTTTGTTATTAAAAGTGAATGGAACCAGACCCATTATTTTACGGTAAACAAGATTTTATATTCGGAGATTTTTGCAAAATAGGTAGCTATGGCGTTTTCGTACTATTAATCTAGTCTGTATTTGCCCAAAAAATTATGTCGAAATTCATACTGTAAAATCAACTGAGTTTTTGAAAAGTATCAACCATCGAGTCCGTTTCTTTGTACATCTAATTTATAGAATTTGTTTGCATTTATTCGCTCCGTGAGTAACAGGTATGGATTCAAAAATGAACTTACGGAAATCTTTACTTACTAAATATTCCCTCGCACTTCATTTAACCATTCAACATTTCTAAATCACCTAGTTTAAGCTGTCACTAAATAAAATATTTGAAAAAAAAACCGAAAATTTACTAAACAAATCCTATTAGTGTTATCCAATTATTTGCTCGTAAATTAACAAGTGAATGCGCTTTTATGCTGCCGCGCCTGCGCGTTAGTGGTCACTGGTAAATGTGTATGCAGATATGCATAAAAGTATATGGGCACTTTTGCATGGACTACATACATACAGATATGAAAATTCTTGTATTTTTTCTGCAAAAATTTGTTTCGATTGCTCTTTGTTGCTGTTGCCTTTCCTTTTATGCTACAACATTGTGCAAATGCTACAAATCACCGAATGGCGCTAATGAAGCCAAAAATAGGCGACACAGCGCATACATCAAAGTCAACATGGAAGTTTATTTGTATATTGAACGGCAGCAAGAATGTACAACCGCATGCACACTAGGGTGGTCCAAAAAAGTAAAGTCGGAAATTTAATGATCTCACCCCCTAGGATTTTTCTATACCGAAAAAAAGTATACCCCTGTTTTTTTATTTTAAAATCAAAATATATTTAGAGGTCGCTCAAAGCGCTTAAAATTTCCCATGTATTTTGTATGGTGAAAAAAGACTTTTCGTAGAAATGGCATAGAATCCATGAAAATCCAAATTTTTAAATCTGAAAACTCTGCTTCTCTTCAGAAAACTTCAGAGAATAATGCCCAATAGTTAATTTAAACATTTTTTAGTTTCAACTACTTTTTAAGGGTCTCCGAAATATCCCCAAAAAAAATCAAATATACAAAAAGAAATATACAAAAGAAAAAAAGAAAAATAGTTGAAACTAAAAAATGTTTAAATAAACTATTGGGCATTATTCTCTGAAGTCCTCTGAAGAGAAGCTGAGTTTTCAGAATGAAAAATTTTGATTTTCATGGATTCTATGCTATTTCTACGAAAAGTATTTTTTTCCCCATACAAAATACATGGGAAACTTTGAGCGCTTTGAGCGACCTCTAAATAAATTTTGATTTTAAAATAAAAAAAAACAGGGGTATACTTTTTTCCGGTATAGAACAATCCCATACATTTTTGGACCACCCTAATGCACACACACATGTACATACATATATATAGAGTAAGCGTGGCGGATAAATCGGCTCTTAATAAATTAACAAAACATAACTATTGAATAATCAGAACAATCGTCAGCTTGGCGGTACAAAAATTTGCAGGAAAAAAAGAAAAGAAAATATATTGCCACTGCAAATGTTGCCACTGAACTGCTTAGCACTGCTGACACAGTCGACGACGGACGGTCAATGCTCCACCGTTAAGGCGATAAACAAAGCAAATTGACTCACTTGAAATTGTATGTATGTGTGCAAGTAGTTATGTATGTCTGTGTGTTTGTGGGGCAGCCGGTCAAAGTGCAACTCCATAAATGAATGATCGTCAGCGAATTTCGTTACAAAATATTGCGGGTTGAAATTTATATTTTTTTTTTTCAAAACAAAAGCAATAATTGTTTAGCGTACTCGAGAAGCGGGAAGAAAATAAGGTGTGTGTGTGTGACATTGTTTCAAATAACAAACAACAAAGTAAAATTAAACGTCAAACAAAATGAGCAAAGTTCAGATACCCATACATCAACGATTATTGCTTGCTGCTGCTGTTGTACGTTTGTGGGAGTGGGCCAATATGAGAAATGCCAAATAGCTGTCAACTAGCCATGACAACGAGCGCTTGACAGTTGTGCGACAATTGACGCCGTTGGCGAATGCAATGGCAAACATAAACAGCTACACAAACATCGATACACAGATGTATACAAATTTTGAAAATGAAAGTTTATTATTATTGTCAATTTGGCATTATGTTTTTCGGCTGTCACATTGACATTTTGTTGCCGCAAGTCTATTTGTATTAAAAAAAAAAATCTGCGCTGCGCTTTTATATTCGAATGACAAATATAAAAAACAAAAAAACGAAACATTCAACTAACCACACAATAAGTTGAAAACTGTTCATAAATGACATATTTAATTTCATAATCCAATTATGTGTAGTCAGGGAAAAAATGAATTACTTGACAATTGACAGTTGTTACAGCCGATTGTGGGGCTAGAGTTTGAGGATCGTTAGTAGAGTTAGCATATACATAAATTACTAGCTAATTTGGTCACAAAAGCTGAGCTGTCAAATACAATTTGGAGCAGTATTGCAATTACTTCTGAGTAGAATTTTAATTTACAATAAATTTATATAATTTGGGTGTGGTCGCCGAGATCGAAAAGTATGTTTTTTTTTAATAAAATTTTAGCTGCCTTCCTTTACAAAAGTGGCTAATCTCCAAAACTTAGTATGCAATTTTTTGTAGGAATCGACTTCACACCGAATTATATCTTCGAGACTTGCAAGAAAATTCTGGCAACTGGCTTTCAATGCACCACAAGCTTTCGAAGGACAAAAGTCTTTCGTATGACAATTGTCATTTCTTTTGTGTCCTTCGAAAGACTAATTGATAGGTCTGCTAACAAGAGGATCTTAGCGTTGTTCTGTTTGCCATTAGCGATTAGTTTTCTAAAAATTAAAAGAAATTAAAAATATATATATATATGAACATAAGTATGCATTAGTTTTCTTTTTTAAACATCAAAAACTAAAAATTAAAAGAAAATTTACAAAAATTAAAGAGTTAACAAATTAAAAAAAAAATAACATAAAAAAATGTTTTTGTTTTTAAAATAATATAGTCTAAAAACTAAATGAAATTTAAATAAAAAAAGAAAAAAAATTATTTAGAGAGACAAAAAATATAAATAAAGTTCCTAAAATTAAATTTAAAAAAAATTATTAAAAAGGAATAAAATACAAGTCTCTAAAAATTAAATTAGTTTAAAAGAAAATATTTTTCTCTTTAAACGAATAAAGTCTAAATATTTTTAAAAATAAATAAATAAAATACGTTTCTACAAATTCTATGAAATTAAAAAAAAAAATTATGTATGTATACGTGTATATGCATATATGTATGTATATATTGTTATTTTTAAAACAATGAAAACTAAAAATTAAAAGAAAATTCAATTAGAAAAGAAATAAATTTAATTAAAAAAAGAAAACCAATAAAATAAGTCCATAAAAATTAAATGAATCTAAAAAATACTAATATTTTTAATAAAATATAATCTAAAAATTTAAAATTATGTTTGTAAATAACTACGCTTCCCGAGGGCTAGAACCTCGTAATCTCGTATGGCCCAACAGTGTTTTACTCACTCGGTAATTTCGACTGTTGGAGCAGCGCGAGCAAAATGATATACATATGCTTTCTGTCAAAATACATGTATGTAGCTTTTCACCATTAAAATTGACAAGGGAGTTTTATTTTAAGACTTTCGTGCCAGAATAAACAAAATCGTTCAAATTAGCCTGCCCACTGTGTTTCAATTGTTTTACAAAATAAAGACGATTTTAATATAGTAAGCCCCCTCCTTCTCTTCAGCAGGGAGTATCAGTCATAGGAGCATGAATTTATATACAGTGCCGGACAAAAGTATTGGCACAGAGAATTTTTCCCAATATCTGAACAGTTTTTTATTTTAATTTATTTTCGATAATTTTTTATAAATATATAGTTCGTCCTACACCAAAAAACATAAAAACTAAATCTATAAATTTTGTGCAAAACTCAAGAAAATTCAATAAACTTGCATACTTATTTGCAACTTTCTATTAAATCATTCTAATTAAATTATCTGTGCCAATACTTTTGTCCGGCACTGTATTTCATATCCAGGTTTCGAGTGCGCTAAGTAGCCTAACTTTTGTAAATGCAGACTAAACTTCCATGCCCACGATATACCGAATATTAAACGGTTCGCTCAATCATCACTCCATCCATATGCATATGCTTTATCGATTCCTAATCTTTAACTTCAAAGATACACACTAATGTCCGCCAAAGGCAATGTGCCGCTAAATCGCTAAGCAAACGCCAACAACAAACCGGCAATTAAGATCGAAGTCGAGGTCTCCATTAGCATGCCATGTAGACAGCAACCCTGGCTTGGCTGGCAGCGTAGTGCATTAACGGCGAATATCTGTATGCAACTAACGTGCAGAAAATACGAACTCCAAAAAGGTGCTGCAATAAAAAGCGCCGCCCACTACTTTGCCGCCTAAACGCTCTTACTAAGTTAGTTCGCTGGCAGTACAAAATTGCGCCACTTTACCCTTCTGGGCATATAGAAAACTTAATCGCCACACAATTGTTTCGTTTTGTGATGTGATAATTGTGGCAGTTGAGGCGGTACGATTATCGCGTAGAAGAAAAAAAATTTAGTTGCCAAAAAATGCGATGAAAGGAAATATATGGGAATAAAACAAAACAAAATGAGATAAGATAAAATATAAAAAGTAAATTAAATTAAACTAAGTCAAATTAAACCAAATAAAATGAAGTAAAAATTTTAAATAAAATTAAAAGCAAAAAATTAAATCAAAAGAATATGAAACAAATATATGTATTTATTTACATATATAAATTTATAATAAACTGAAAAAAATTTACAATATAAAACAGTTAAAGAAATTGTAAGAAATAAAATAAAATTGAACATATTAAGAAAAACGAAATAAAATAACATAAGAAATATTAGAAAAATAAAAGATATTTATATATATGAAAAAATAAATAAAATAAAATCAAAAATAAATAAATATATTAAAAAAATAAATAAAATTGAATAGAAATAAAAAATAAAGAAATATGAAAACATAAAAAAAAAACAATATTAAAAGAAGAACTAAAATAAGATAAAAGAAAAAAGTAAATTATCTATATTAAACAAGAAATGAGGTCAACAAAAGGCTTATATTAAAAAAAAATAAACCAAATAAAATGAAATAAAGATAAATAAAATAAAAAATAAGATTCATTAAAAAATGAATAAAAAAGGATATTAAATTGAAAAAAAATATGTAAATTATTTAATTTTTCCAATTTAATTTAATTAAGTTAAATAGAATAAACAATAGCAAATAGCTTAGAAATATGAAACTAATTTAAAATACAAATTGTTTAATCAAATAAAATATAAAATTTAAAATATTGAAAAAATAAAAATCATAATAGTAGGCTGCAGCGCAATCGCATTTATAAGGTTAGGCTTTTGGGTGAGCGTACTTTTTCGGCAACACAATTTGTGTGGCATTTAATTTGTTTTCAGCTTAGCTGTGATTTTTACTGTTATTGCTGCTTCCATTAACAGCGTCAACTAAATATGTATTTCTGCGACTTTAACCTGCTGTGCGCCTAGGTAGGTGTCAATAATTAAGCTTACAATTTTGTTGGCTGTTAGATGCGAACAACAAAAGCCACAATTATAGCAACAGCAACTGGAAAAGCCATTCTAACGGCAATGAAAACAAAATGCCGTCAGCATAGTCATAGCTGTGAGCAGGCGCGGCAGCAGGTGGCATTAATTGCAAGTTGCAACGAAAATTTGTTGCCAATTTTTGGTTAGCTTTTTATTTTTTGCCAGTTTTCCTTCAAATGTTTTGTACAAAATTTTGTTGCCAGCAGCTTGCAACAAATTGACGGCAAAAGTGTGGCATTACTAAGCAGATAAGCAAAAAAAAAAAACAAAAACACCAAGTCATTGCAGGGCGAGTGCATTGCAGCAGCTATGACGTGGCAGGAATTGCAGCAAAAACTAAAAAACCACCGCAGCTGCTGTCGCAACTCATTCTTCAATCGGATCAAATGTGCAATTTTTAGGCTACAGGTGAGGGACAAATGTTAGACGGCAAAAAACAGCGAGCGCACACATGCAAATGCACATACAAAAATGTAGCGCAACTAAACGGCTGCAAGCTACAAAGGCAGCCATAAGAACAACAACGGTTGCTGTTGGCAGCAGGCTGAAGCCCTGCCAGTGATGACGTCCAAGGTTTTTGAGGCTTACTATTTGTAAAAATAAAAACATGCTGCCTGCTGCAAAAACGCTTTGGTAACAGCGCAACTAATTAGTAGGTTTGTTGCTTAAGTCTTTTGTTTACTTTTTTTTTTGGTTCTACTAGCTTAAGCACCAAGAAGTGCATACTTACATATGTATATGTAAGTATGTATGCATGTGCATTTGCATACAATCAAATAGGCTTAGCTAATGAGTAAGTCACTGCGTTGCCGCTCAGAAATTAATATGTGTCACAATGTATTTAAAGTGAAATATATATTTATTGCTGTTCTGTTCTTGTCAACATGTGTGTGGCAATTGCGTCCAAAATTTAGCTGAATGACACTCGACGACGAATTACTATTTAAGTAGAGTATTGGTTGCATTGGCGTAGGTTGCATTGAAAAGTATTTGACGCTAATTTCTGCTACTAAAAAGGCGTCTACTTAAGAATTTTCTGTGCGTGAATATAAAATCTGTATACCTCGACTGTTGTTTCGCATAAATTATTGCAATCGACAGCATCTATTTAAGGGATTTTTTTTTTCAAATTGAAGTCGTAAGCCATTAAGGCCAGTGAAAAAGATATGCCTGAAAACTGTGAGTTTAAAATGGGTTCAAAAAAATGAACCACGAAATTCGAAAAATTGTACCACTTACATTAACATTATCCTAAATGATTTTTGCGTCAAATAATCCCTTGACGACCACCGTAGCCGAGGAGTTAGGGGTGCGCACTACCACTAGCTAGGACCCGGGCTGGATTCTTGGTCGAACAGACATCGCCCTCGGCATTTTATAGAAACCTTCTAAGTATATTTTTTTCCATGAAAAAGCCCTTAAATTGTAGGCCCCTCTATATGTGTGAAAAGTATTGAATAGGGTTGCCACTTGTTTGAAAATTTTAACTTGTTTAAGCTATGGCAAGTATTAAAATATGGGTGTCAAATGAAAGAGCGTTAAGAAATGTTTGGTTCTAATATTTAGATTATTTCTAAGATGCTCGAATAGGGTTACCACCTGTTGAAATAGTTAAATTGAGGTATGTACTTTAATAAGTTAAATGAATTAATAAAATCAGTGTATCAATCGAAATAGGTTTTGAAAAGGCTTGCTTTCAAAACTATATGTAGCAGAGCTGCCACCAGTTTAAAAAGTCCGATTCAGTTACGATTCAGACGAAAGAAAGTTTAAGTTTGAAAATACTTTTGAAGAGGGTTACCACCTTTTAAATACCAAAATGTATGTATACTAGGAGAGGTAAAAAGTTGTTGTCTTAAAAAAAAATAATAATTTCCTAATTTTAAGGGCGCAATTTGAATAGGTTTCATGAAAAACAATTTTTGCAATTTTTTTAAACCTCTCCTTATGTGCGCAATTTATGGACCAATAATTTGGTGTTTCAACGCCGTAGAAGTTCATTAGTTTAATACTGAGTAAAATCAAAAAATGGTTTTTTCCATGTTTTGTAAATCTCTTTTACCACTTAAATTCCCACAACTTACCTAAACGAAGGGCTGACAAATCAAATTTAATTAATCTGAAACTAAATTTAAGGCCAATTAGTCTCTTGTAAATTTCGGGAAGTTGCACATCAACAGCAATAAATACTTACTTAAATAAGTATGTTGGCATGAAATTGGAAAGGGAAGCCACAGAAATTTCTTTGATGCAATAAAAAGCCAAGCCCAACTGAATTATTCGATTGGCTACGACTATGTTTGTAAGCATGTTTAAATAAAAAGTCAGTCAATAGCTCATTTAATAAGAAGGCAAATTCTTTTATTTTTTTTATTTAAATTTTCGTTTGTCTTCAAGTAGCCCTATTAATTAAATCCCACCACATTTACACTTGATTGATTACGCCACTCGAAAAAAATGTATCTCCTTTTGCTAACTATTTCTCCATACTTACTTATGCAACAAATAAGCGAAGAAAGGGCAGGTCCCAAAATACTTACATGGAAAAACATGAAGTTGCACAAAACACAAAATCCCACGCTGCTGGACATGTCAACACAAATTGCAAGATTTACTCGAAGTGCAGGAAGAAAATGTTTTATAACATTTTCATGAAATAAATCGAAATGATTTGCACAGCAGCTAATGTGACGAAAAGTTAGTTGAAAAAAAAAGAACAATAGTCCAACATTTCCAGTAAAAACGACGGACGGCCGCTAGCGTATGTTGCAAGAAATTTTGAAACCAAAAAAAAAAAAATCCAAAAATGTGTTTACAAAGTGGTCGGCATATGATAGCAAAACTATTACTCGGCACCTTAAATGCAAATTTGGTGTGTTTTTTTTTAACGGATTAACAGAATTTTGTTTTTGTTAAAATTTTTGTCTTTTTATCATTTTATATTTTTAATTTTTTTTTTTTGTTTTTTTATAAATCCTAGTAACTCCCAAAAAGTGTTAGCCACAATTTGGCTGCGTTCATTGTTTTTGTTTTTAACTCAAAGTGGGAGTTTTTCTATTCCTTTTTTGTTGTTGTTTTTCTTTTAGATTTTTTATTCCCCCTTGTGGGTTGCTGCTGCATGCGTTGTGCAAGAAATCGTGCCACAAAGGTCTTCTGTCGGTGTCATTTACAATCAGTTAAATAACGGCCTCCCTCTCTACCCCTTTTTGGGATTTGTTGTGGCGTAGAGAAATATAAATAAAAGTTGTATGTGGATGTGTGTGTGTGTGTGTGTTTGTTTAAATTTATGCCACAAATCTGAATTGGCACAAACGCCAAAATGTTGCACCTTCGTTGGTTGTGCAAATGACTGGTGTGGTCGCAGCTGATCTATGTTTCGTTGCTTACCACCCAAAATTACAAACACATACATAGTTGTTTAGGTACATTTATATATGTATATGCACTCCTTTAGGATTCTAATGCCTAAAATTTTGTTGTTTCTAGTTTTATGAGCCCTTTGGTCCCACTTGAGTTACAGCACTAAATATTAAAAAAAAATTATTTAGGTGGCAAGTCGAGTTCTCATTTATAACAACTGGAACTAAAAATGCATACTTTTCTACATACGTTCAGGGATATTCTATTGCACTGAAACGTTAAAATTCTTTGAAATGCATGCAGAAATTAAAAATTCGGTGACGCATATTGGACGATAGTGCAGTTGAAGAGAAATTCACTAGTGCCGAACTATGCACATACGAATGTACAAATGTATGAAAAATTTATGTTTTATGTGAAACGAATGTCCTTCGGAACTCGAAAAATTATAACCGAACTTTTTTTTTCAAAGAAGAAGTGGTCACTCGGGCCAAAAGCAAAGGCATTCAGAGCCGTGCACTTTGCTTTTATCCTCAACTGATGAATTGGTATGTATCTGGAGTCCCCTTTGAAAAAAGTGTGATAACTTGGTAAAACCTTTTTAAACTGAGAGGGTTCAAAACTTGAAATTGTATCAGAACTGTGTGGCGTCTGGGGACCAGCTTTAGTCGCTTTTTCTGCTTTTGGCACAATAAAAGGCTTTGAAATATTTGAAGTAGCAGACTGGATATTTGGTGACAGGCCGTTCCTACAAAAGTCGACTTTTCGTAACCGGAATGAACCGGATTTATATCAAGTCAAGAACTATCACTTCATCAACACTCCCAAAAGGCTATTTGTGGAATTTTCAAGCAGTTGTAACAAACAGATAAGCGAAATCCCTGAAATGATTGCATTGCCTCTTCCAGGAAAGTAAGATGAGCTTGAAATCCTTTCCAAAAATCTAAAAGGCTGCAACCCAGTCCATTACACCAAAGCACCTTACAAGCAAACAAAAAATACTTCAATTTTAGGAAAAAATTATATAATAGCATACGTCCAGCAAAAAAAAAAATTTGCGAAATTGCCTTGCAAAATTACTTTAGACTCAGGGTGTACGGCGATTTTTTTTCTGGAACGGTTTAATGTCCCTAGATAGTTTTTTAAGGTGACAAACTGGCTGATGAACTGGTGAACTGCCTGTCTGTGGAGCTTTGAATTGTACCAGAGCCAATTAAAAGCAATCGCCACAATCGAAATTCCTTCTCCAATAGGGGACAAAAAGTGGTCGCCATGAGGTTACGTTTATGACCCAGCGAATTCGCATAATTTTTACCAGCCAAAAGACCGAACAACTTGGTGAAAATATTCGTACGATGATTTATTTGAGAATTAGTGAAATACTTATCAGGCTTGTTGCTGAATTTAAAAAAATCGAGATTTTTCGACACTTATACAGATTTTATGGGTACTTTTTCTGGAATTGTGGAACTTTTTTGGCCTGTTACTTTTTTTTCGGGACTCTTCGTTTTTTGTGGGGACTTTTGGGCGACTTCGGGGCTTTGCTGTAAAGTTTTGAGTTTCTCAAAACTTTCTGCGTGTATACGGGTTATTTTCGAGATTAACGGGACTTTCTGTGACTTGTCGTAATATCTTGCTTTTGCCCTCTTCTATTCAATTATACAATATATTTTGTAGTGTACAGATCATATAATAATTCCCAAGGGATACAGTAAAGCACTTTCTCTTCTCAAAAATTATGAAAATTGGATTTACAAACTGTTCTCTGTAAGTAATCATTTGTCCTTAGAGTTTAATTAGGCACCATAATGGGATTTCAGTCCACGCGCCGGTATATATACCTTTTCTATGCAGAAAGTATAGGAATTGTAGGGTGAAAACTCCATGCAGCATAATCCGGAAGTGTCCAGCATTCCACATTCCATTTCCTAAAGGGACAGCTATTTTTTTATTCGATTAGAAAAGCCTTAAAGCTTCTAAACAGTTATCTCCAGTACTCCCGTGAACGCATAATGTCTATTTCTCTGATCTGTGAGGCCTTTCTCTGATATCCTTGCGATATCCCTATCTTAGACTTAGAGGTCTCATCGAAGCTACAACTTAACAACAGATATAAGTAATACGACAAAGCGCTCCCAGTAACAATAAAAAGTGAAAATCACAAATGGCAAGCAATTAAAACAATTAGCATTGGCTGTAGGAAAAGCGAAATGAACGCATAAATCAAGCTTGAACTGCTCGAAGGAAGAACAGGATATAAAGCAAAATGCTACAAATACCCATACATATCTATGCTTAGTGCATATGTAAATATGTACATATGTTTTAGTATATGTCAACTTCACAGAAGCAAATCAGATCAAAGCAACGAAAAGAGAAAGGAGGCAATAAGAAATGTATATATATATATATATATATAGCCCGGAGACCACAGTCTGGTGACATAAGAAGTTTGTCAGCATGTCGAAGTGAACGATTTTAGGCAACCGTTTCGTTAAACGACGAACAAATGAAGCATGTTAACAGAGATGTTAAGGAGTGGCAGCAGCAGGGTAGCAGCAGCAACTCCTACAAATTGCCTGAAAAAGTGAATGTGCAGCAGCAATCGGTAGTGATAGATGTAACACCAGTAGCAACACCAGCAGCTACTTGCAACGATGTTGGTGGGTAACATCAGTGATTGTGGCATGAGTACATATTTATGTTTGTGTATGTATGTATGTATTTCATGAATTACAAATATGATGGCATAACATAAATACATACATACAGAAAAGGATACGTACGATAATCAAATATGTACTATTTACATTAGGGTGGCCCTCCAAAAAATTTGTGTCCTGTGTATTTTTGGTGTACATCTACACACTTACGTACTTACGCATTTTTTACTTTTGTGTTTCTGTATATACTTACAAACTAAATTATAACTAAATACCTCAGTCAAAATACTTACTACTTAAGTTTTAACCGCCTAAAGGCTTTAATACTTAAAATACTTGGGCATTTAAATATTCAAATACTTTAATATTTAAGTATACAAATATTTAAATACTTTGATACTTAATTAAATAAACACTCAAATATTTTGATACATGAATACTTAAGCACTTAAATACTTAATTTCCTAAATACATATGAACTTGAATACTAAGTTTCTTAAATACTTAAAAAACACGAGTACTTTATTATTCAAATACTTATACACTTAAACATTTAAACACACAAATATTTAAAAACTTTGATACTTAATTTCCTAAACACTCAAATATTTATATACTTAAATCCTTAAAATACTTACGCACTAAAGTATTAATTTCCATAATACTTAACACTTAGTTTCCTAAATACTTAAAATATTTTAGTACTTAAATATACAAATACTTTTTCAATTTTAATTTATGATGTAAATCTTACTGAAACTTAAATGATCAAATACTTAGAGACTTGAGTAATTAATATCTTGACTACTTAAGCACTTAAAAACACAACCACCTAAATGCTTATGTACTTATGTTCATATAGTTACGTGCTTATGTATATATTAGAGTGATTGACTCGGTTTTTCCAAACCGGTTTCTACCGGTCTTTTGGAAATTTATAGGCGGTTTTTGTGAAATATTGATTTTTGTAATCGAACAATAACAATAAATGAATGCTTTTCTACGTGTCTGGCCGTGCTTCACTTCCAATCCGTGTTCTGCTTTTTTATGGCAGAAGTACACTCGGAGGTTTGCCATTGTCTGCCGAGGCGCGACAGGTATTCGAAACAACTTTTGTTAATTTTGCTGCGACAAGAAATTGAACCAGCGGTCTCCCGAATGGTAGTAGACACCTCTAAGCACTCGGTTTACCAAGATAAGTGATTTCACTGTATAAAAACTTTATATCCGCTTTTTCCTTAATTTCTAATGCCGGGTTTTTCTTAATTTCAAAATCGGCAATCGGTTTTTTTTCAATTTGCAATTTTTTGAATAACTCGAAAACCGGTTTTGGAAAAAGGTCGAATATTCGAACACCCTACTAGATATAAATACATGTAGTATATTAATATTAATTCATCTACATACATATATAGATACTTTCATACTATCCACAGCACTTGATTTTGCAAATAATAAGCCAGTGAGCAATAAAATAAACTGCAATTGCCGAAACCCTCAGGCATGATTCGCAGAAGCAGCATTGTGTAAGACAAGTGGCAATAAAAATTTTTGCTAAACCAAAAATTCAAAACCAAGCGGCTGTACCGAGTGATCTTCGCCTTTCCGGAGGCGCAACACAAATTGCTCGTAATTACTACGAAATGTTGCAAATTTAGTGTGATAAAGTGAAAGCGTGTTGAAATGTGGCACGCTAGTGTTACCACAAGAGGCAAAGAAGGCGACGCGCGGTAGAGAGAGAGTAGGGGATATGAGGAAGCTGCGACAGGCGATGCGACAGCTGGTGGATGCATACAAATAAGCCCAGAATTGATGGAGCGCATGCGGTGGGTAGGGCGGTATTGGAAAACTAGAAGGGGCAGAGGAGCATTAGGATTCATTGCTTGCCTAACGAAAGCGCATAGTGTTGCAGGCAGGCAGCGACAAACGCCGTTCATCGACTCGAACTAGCGGCTATGCCAATAAAATTTGCAACGCTTTGTGGCAATAAAAATGTGCACGCCACCAGCTAACAATGGATGACAGCTGCAACAAAAGCACTAGCTCAAACAGCAACAACAACAACTACAACAATAGAAACACATGCAAAATGTAAGCTGCCACCGCAGCAACATAACAATTCAATTTGCCGCCACAATTGCGGTGGCAGCAATCGACGTTACCACAACAGTAGCGTTTTACGGGAGGCGCTACATTCAATTCGTTGTTTTTGCTACCCATGCACTCGCTCTAATTAACTGTTATTGCTATGTGCGCAGTAGTAAATTCGCGCGCGCGGGCGCTCGCGCTTACCAGCGGACGGTGTTGCAACTTGCTTCAAGAGGGGAAGTGTCTGTTGCAATTGCAGACAAATTTATGAACTTCAAGAGCAGAGTGTCACAGTCGATTGCGGTGTCGCTACGTTGATCTTACGAGTCGCTACACAACAATAGCAGCGCATGTTGCATGCAACGCGGCGCACAGAAAAGTGGTTAGAATGCTGCTGCCACAATCAATTCTTGCGGATCTCACTGCTCTACTCGCAAGCGATGGCATCGTTGCTACAATCGATTAAGCAGCAACCGCAACATTGCTGTTATTGTATTGCTATCAGTCTTGCCCCTTACTGCCAACCAACCACCCACCCCCTTATTAGTCAACTGCAACACTGACAATATTTTCCGGTCAACTAACCACTTTTGCCGCACACGGCTACACAACTCGCCTGCCTCCAACAACGATTGCTCAATTGTTGCTGCCACTACACAAAAATCGATTTATATTTATTATTATTTTTATTTCTATGTCTATTTGATTTTATTTTTATTATAACTATTTCACTGCTACAACGCTAATTTGCAAATTTGGCCCACTAACCTGCCACCGACGCCAAACGCCAATGTCGCTGCAAATATCTGCAGTCAGGCAGTCGATGTCTCGGTCGTTGCGTCGCTCGATCGGTTGGCGGTAATTTAAAAGTGGAGCAGTTGATCGTTTGTATGAATGAGTTTGTTTCTGTTGCTGATTGTGCAACATGTTGCACGCAAATCGTAAATTTCGCTGCATTAACTCTGAGTTGGTAATAAAGTTTAATTTTGGCGATTGGCGACGGCGCCGCCATCGTTTGCTGTGCTGATGTGCGAGATAAGTGCTAGCTAAATATCTTTGTGTGTATATTAGGGTGGTCCAAAAAAATGCATTAAAAAATAAAGTCGGAATTTTAAAGCTCTCACACAAAGTTTTCCGATCGAAAAATATTGATTTTGAAGAATTCTATACCATTTCTACACAAGCTTGTTTTTTCCCATATAAAATAAATGGAAAACTCTGAGCGACCTTAAAATGTTTTTTTGATTTCAAAATAAAAAAATGGGTCTAATTTTTTCGGTATAGAACAATCTTATGGGGTGAGAGCATTAAAATTCCGACTTTAGTTTTTTTTTGAGCACCCTAATGTATAAATGTGTGTGCATATGATAAAGATTTTGAAAAAATTAAATTTTTGAAAAATGGAAGTAACGTTCATCAAAGCGAAACTCAAATAATGAAGGCACAAACAATTTTTCTTACCAAACCCCATTTTTCATGAAAAATTCTACAACTGCATACTTGGGTTTTTTTTCTATAAACGTATTCGTTTTCTTATTCGTCCTCGTATCCTCGTCTCCGTCATCGGATTTGTGCCCGTAATTGTCTTCGTATTCCTGATCGTATCCGTCTTCTTGTTCGTCCTGGTATTCAGGTTTGTTTTTTTATTCGTTTTCTTATTTGGCTTTATATAAATGTTAGTCGTCGTATTCCTATCAATGGCCGAACATAACAGTTATTGATGAAAACTGTCATTGAAAAATTTACTGTGAAGGAAATGTTCTGCAACTAAGTGATACATACCAATAGATTTTTTTTTTCACCGAGAATCAAATTTGAAAATAAATTTTTATGCAAAATTAAAAAAATAGCAATAATTTTTGATATTTATTTTTTAAATCTAAAATAACGATTATTTTTAATTTTTATATAACATATAAATGACAGTTATTTTTAATTTTTATATTATATGTCTTAATTAAAGTTATTGAAGACTTTTATTTATAAAAGTTATTAAAAAATCAGTCGCAGACTTTTATTTTTTAAGTCATACGTATAAAAGTCATTATCATTTTTCGCAGCTAAGAAGGTGTTGGAGAACTTTTTAAAAATAAAAGTCAGTGACTGATTTATATTGATGACTTTTATAAGTAAAAGTTTTCAATAACTGTTATCTAAGATACATAATCTCAAAATCAAAAATAACTGTTTTTTGCAGATTATTTAGAAAAAAATCAAAAATATTTGTTATTTTGGATTTATCAAATAAAAATCAGACAAGATCTGTTATTTAAGGAGTAATTAAATAAAAGTTAAAAAATAATTGTTAAAGAGCGATTTTTTAATAAAAGTTGTAACTGATTCTTTCCCGAAAATTTCTTTTCCAATGATGTTTTTGGTTTTAAATCGGTCCAGTAAAGCTGTTTTTTGATCAAAAACGTAGAAATAAAAAAGCGATCAAATATGATGGTAGTGAAAAAGTAAGATTAAGCCAAAAAAAAATCGTTAATATCTACATATTTCGCTTTGATTCAAAAGCAAAAATCTTCCATACAAATATTTTGTCCTCTAAAATAATAAAACTGGCAATTTCGTAGCTTTTATGTAGTAGCTTTTAAATACGTATTTACATGCAGCCAGGCAGATAGCGAAAAGCTGATTGCTGTTGACTCGTTTCTTGATCGAAGCGCTTGCTTTAGGATCATACGATGATCACACCAACTCCATGCAGCGCCTGAGTGTGTGCTACGAGTTCATATCTAAGGCGCTATGCGTTCAACAGCTCTACTCTCTAATCGCACTGCCTGCTTTTAGGCGTAGCGGTTTACATCAAAAGATCAGAGATGTGATCTGGCGACATTGGAAAAGAAAGAAATTAACTGAGCAAATGACAGGCAAACCACACGTGCGCATTATCACAAAGCGAAAAACGGCAACTACGTTATAAATTAATCAGGCAAATAATTTTTTTATTTTGACAAAATGAATTTTGGTTAAACTTATTCTAGTATAAAATTGAAAAAAGTATTATCTGAGTTTATTTGTATCTATTTTTTTTTCTTTTCGTTTCAGGTAAGTCAACTGAGCATTATTAAATAAATTAAATTTAAAAGGTAAGTCAACGAAAAGTTGGATTTCATACGTAAAACAAATAATTAAAAATAACAGCAAAATCGCTGCCCTTCATTGTAATTGGGTTGACCAAATGAAAAAGTGGAAAAATCGGAAAAAGCAAGTAAATAAGACCCACTGGCTTTGAATGACGGATATGCTGGTTCAATTCCCAGTGAACTCGATGAAGAAGTCTGATATAAATTGTTCAGTTTCTGCACAATAAAATTGTTGAATATAATTGTTAATAATACAAAAGTCTTTCGTAAGACAATTGCCAATTCTGGCAACTACATATCTTGAAAGCTCTTTACAGTCTTTCGAAAGACTAATTGAAAGATCTGCTAACGAGGAGGTCGTAGCGTTATGCTATTCGCATTTTAGCAACAAGTATTTTAAAAATTAAACTAAATAAAAAATATATTTTCTTTTCTTTAAAAAATAAAAATTAATAAATAAATGAAAATTAAATTAGAAACAGAAAAAAATTTATTAAAAAAATGTAATAGTACCTACTTAAAAACAAAAAATTCAGATTAAAAATATTTTTATTAAAAAAAAAACAAACAATTAAAAAATATATAATAAAATCCTAAAAATTAAACGAAGTAGAAAAGATTTTTTTTATTTTTAAAACAATAAAATTTAAATTTCACAGAAAATGAAATTAACAATAGAATAACAAATAAAATTTAGATAAGTGAAAAAAAATAAAGTAAATAAAAATAAAAGTAAATAAAATTTAAAAAAATATTTTTTACTCTTACACAATAAAATCTAATAAATCAAAGCAAAATTTAACTAAAAAACTAAAAAAAAAATTGATTATAAGTTCCTAAAAATTAAATGAAATTGATAAAATATTCTTTTAAAAACAGTAAAGAAAATTAAATATAAAAGAAATTAACAGGGCAATTCTGGTAATTCTTTTTTACCTCACCACAGTCTTTAGAAATAGAGTTGGCTATTCTAGCAAACATATTAAAAGCTCTACTGTCTTTCGAAAAACTAATTGAAAGTTCTGCTAACGAGGAGGTCTTAGCGTTATGCTGTTCGCTTTAAGCAACACGTTTTTTTTTTTAATTAATACAATTTATGTATATTTTTCTTTAAAAAAAAATCAAAAGTAATAAATATCAGAAATCTAAATAAAAAAAAATTAGAAATTAAAATAAAGCGAAAAAAAAATATTTTTCAAAAATGAAATGAAATTAAAATAAATTTTTTTTCTTCCTGTTTAATTAAAAGAGAAAAAAACTTTAATTAAAATAAAGGAAAAAAATCGCTGGCCGAGACACGAACTCGGATCTTTTCACACTCCCTAGAAGGTCTCGTTAAGTGGTGTCCCCTTCATCGTCTGACACGACGAGGCTTCGGGTCGTCGATTTATTAGGAACTGTCTCGATAATATGGTGTTGTGTGGATATATATCTTCAGGGACAGTACGCCGTTTTGATGGACTTCTTGTTTAATTGTCACAAAGTCAAAGTTGGTTAAAATCCTCAATTGTGATGTAATGTCGTTCAATGCTGTGGTGATGGTGTGCATTTTTCGGAATCCATGCTACTTTCGCTGTTTAAGATGCTTAGTGAGGCTGGAAAATATAAGTGCTGATTTTTTTTGCCCACTGGGGATAAGAGGATGTACGATTATTCTGCATTCGCCTTCCGGGTGTGGTTATCCGCTTTGCCGCTATGTAATATATTTTTATTAGTGCCTATTATTTCTTTGTTCCTACTTCTATTTAAATATTCGCAAGGCCATATTTCCTTTCTTTTGCATCCATAATTTTTGACATAATCGTCCACTGAAAGCTTTAACAGTGACTGGTAAGACAATTTAAATTTAAAAAAAAAAAAAAATGATTGCATCGCTGCTGCTCCCTCAGCAACTTCTTTGACCTATTTTGTTTTAAAAATTACAAATTTTATTAGCCAACGCTACAGGGTTTCATTTTCCCTAAGTAATTTTTATTTGCAACTTACAGCATGCCGCAATAGTTAAAATATGCAAAACTGTTGCACGAACACTATTGCAAATCGCAGTTGCCCATAAGCATTTATTACAGCTGCCGCTCGCTGCTTATGGGCAGCTAACTAAGTGCTCCATGTCCAACTATGTATGCCAGACAGAGTGTAACTGTTACGCGACGCGCTGCAGGAGGCATAAACGCTACGAATGTTGGCTGCTTGTTACCGCCACCGTTGCCACTACGCGCTGTTGGCCACTTTTCCTGCAGCGTTTTGAAACATCTTAAAAACAAATGATTTTTCTATTCGCGCATTGATGGAAAAGCGGCCAAGTAAATGATGGCAGCAGCAGCGCGGAAAGTGACTGCATCAGTAGGTACTTACGACTTCGGTCAGCTGCGCGAGTAGGGAAAATTGCTGCATCACGTTGTTGTTGTTGTTGTTGTTGTTGTGGCTGCTGTTTTCGCTGTCCAACCTTAATTATGTCGCAATGAGTTAAGTAAATATGGCAGCAGTAAGCGTGAATTTTCGTATAATTTCCACTTTTTTTTTGTGGTAGTAAGTATTCAAGACTTTTCGAAAATTCACTGAAGTCTCTTACTTTGCAACTTGCAGCCAGAAAGTAGTTAAATGAAAATTGGCGACAGTAATTTTGTGCTTTTGCAATGCGCAAGTCCACAAAGTTGTTAACAATTATGTATTTGAGTATTTTAGTTGTCGTAAAATTTGAGATTTTGTAGCGGATATTTTGTTTCTTATAACGGAGTAGTTTTGCCTCCATTTAAATAGAATTTAATTGTTTACACGCGATTTCGAAATAAAATTTTTCATAAGCGTTAAAAATAAAAAAGTTATGTTAATAATACAATATGCTTTTCGTGGCATTTTTCTGTGCTTGTTAACTGAGACTATTCTATGCAGGCCCAACGAGGAAAATGGGAGGAGTTTGTTTGTGCCCGGGGCCAAAGATGGCACTGTAGCTCGAATGTTTCCTGCCACTACTAAAAAGTTTTTGCCATGATGCTTTTTCTTACCTCAGAGTGGTGATTCAAGCATTTTTTAAGCCAGGCCCGCAAAGAAAATCTCGATACGGGCTAGGGACGCCAACGAAGCAGGCAAACGCAACAGCAACAGCAAATTAATTAATTCTTCGAATAGTTTTTTTTTTCAAGCAATACACTAGTAGAGAGAGCTAGGCTAGTAAAACTCCCTAAAAGAAACCAAACCACAAAGGTAGATATACTCAAGCGGTCCGAGTAGACAGCTTCTTCACAAAGAGCAATAGTGACTAGTGGCCCGTTCTTTTGGAGGCTCTTTTTCCTGGAAATCCAGAGCTGTTGCCCACTTGGTTACCTCGACGATATGTCATCGGTGCATACGGAGATAGACACAGGAATGTTTGAACTGTTAAAAGAACGCGTAAAAAATTAAGGCAAAGAAATACCCGTAAGCCTACTTGACTGCGAAGATAGACACGCGATAATAGTAGGCGCAACCGGTGGGTATGAGGGTATTTTTAAACAAATTTTCATGGCATACCTTTCTCTGCCGTGAAATAAGTTAAGGCGAAGTTTGTTACTCGCCTATTTTCGAAGTCAACTTGTGAGCTATAGTCTTTTTTCGTATGCGCCGACGATATATGGTTGGAAATGGAGGATGGGTTGTGAGGATCATAGTTTCAAGGTGCTATAAGATATTTTATTAAATCTGTCGGCAGCTTTTGAATCCCCCGATTCATATGGCCGCCTGCTTATTGCACTCAAGTAAGGTGTGAAACTTTGAGAGAAGATTTGGAAAACATTCTCAATGCGTCGTTGGCCACAATAATGGAAGCTAACTTCGCATTTATGCGAAAGGTTAGTTGCGAAGCATACTTCTTTGTATTTGGCCCTATAATAGCTTTTCGCGTTTGGATAGTGATTCAGTTATTTCCGCCAGTTGTTCGTCCCAATTGCGGACTGGTCCTTCTGCACTTGGTCCTTCCATTGTGTTCGTAGGCACCCTTTCTTTCATTTCCACCCATCTGTTCCGAGCCGAATAATCTTTTCACTGGAGCCTCGCCATCCTTGCATACAAAATCTTGACGCCAGCGCAATCTTTGTCTCCTCATGCGCTTAATTCTTCTTCTTATTATTATTTGGCACTGTAAGCGCCTACGCGACTTTATCCGAGTTCAACAAAGCGCGACAGTCTTTTTTCTTTTGTGCCAACCAATTGGAAATGCCAAGTGAAGCCAAGTCCTTCTCCACCTGGTCTTTTCATCGCATTGGGGACCTCCTTCTTCCTCTGCTACCGCCAGCGGGTACCGAGTTAAATACTTTCAGAGCTGGAGCCTCGATGTCCATTCGAACGACATGGCCAAGTCAACGGAGCCGCTGTATATTAATTCGCTGCACTATGTCCATGTCGTTGAAAAGCTCATACCGCTTAATTATGTCCATGTTAAAAGGCTCGTATAGCTCGTAATTTCATCTCATTCGGTACTCGTCGCCCACGCGTACAGAGCCATATATCTTGGCATGCTTACACTAAGTGCATATCTATTTATTACATAGCGTGATGACCTTCATACTTTGATAGTTCCTGACCTTGACGGCCCAAGATCATATCAGCCTCAATAATAAAGGCTTGATAGCCGTATTTCTGACATTAAGAGCATCTACTGTGATAGAGCTGAAGTAATGCAGCCCTAGTCTGGACAATGCCGAGCAATCACTCTTCAAGACAAAGACGGCAATCCATCCCTGCGTATAAGCCCATCTGTTGAATGTGAGGGCATTCTGAGTCTATCCACGCTTCGGTTATGAGTCTCGAAGAGGACTATCTGGGTCCACAAAACGTTACTGGTCCCCAAGTATATACGATGATGCTTCCCTAGCTAAATCGTTAGAAACCTAGTTACCTATGATCGCGCAGTGTCCCGAAAATGAAAATGTCAAAGAACTCCTTAAGCTTTTGAATAGGATCCTGATGGCCGCCTGGCTGGGTAAAGCATTTCGGCATCCAGAATTAGCCATCGCTGAGATTGAATCCGCCTCATTTACATTTCATCAAGAGGGCTTTTGATATTGCCTCTTTCGACAGCATGTGCAACTCTGCTGTTAAAGCTTAACCTAACTTAGCCTAATATATTGGCCAACCTGTTATGTGATAAACTGTGAAAGGGGTTAAAAATTTGCTTAGAAAGAATGCTAACCCAAGCAAAACGAGTGCTGTGCTAGAAAGCGAAAGTGGGACAACCTACACTGAAAGGGGTAACGATTTGCTTTCTTCAACTCTTTCCATTTCATCGAACAAAAGACCTTTCATATCAACTATATGTCAATAGTTTTAACTCAAACTGTTGCCATCTCTATTTAAATACCAACAGCCGAACTCATACCACCAAAATGCCAAAGCTGAGGATTAGCGCATCCATAGCCTTCCTTCTATTTTGTACACACATACATAACTACGATGTAATCAGCAACACCATCAAAAGCTTTAAAATTTGCATAATTATTCAACTTAGTATTAATGCGATCCTTGCCACCATTGCACTTTTTTATCTGCCGTTACATATGTATGTATGTATGTATATGTCCATGTACAATCATACCCGATCACGTACAACATGCAAAGTCAATGTACAACATTGAATGGTTAGCGAAAAAAA
>NW_023458561.1:59051480-59097059 GCF_013731165.1 Rhagoletis pomonella | reverse complement strand
CCAGCTGCTCCACTAGCCATAATAAGTAATCCCCGCTGCTTCTGCTACATTTTTGCACTTGCGCTCGCTTAGTCACTACAAGAAATGCCGCTCGCTACCTGTGCACCACTCCGAATCTCTGTTGTCTTTTTTCGGAGTAGTTTTTCAATTGACTTGACTCTTCCAATAGCGCGCTTGCTCTCTAAATAAACAAGCATTTGTTTTACTTGTTTTGCTGCCACACGTTTTTGTTGGCCATTTGTTTGCGTGACTATGGTTGCTTATGCCTCAAACGAGTAGCGACTGTTGACGCGTTTGCACGAGCAAATCGGCGCGTACGCGTTATCATAAAATTTTTTTGTTTTCGAGTCGAGTCTTTCGAGCGAACGCCAAAAAGCAATTGAAAAAAATCTTTAATTGAAGCAAAAGTTGAAAAAACAATTGGCAATTAAAAATAAAAAATTGTCTAGCCACGCATGTACGCGCAGGAAATAAAGAAACTCACATCTGCGCTTTGGATGTGTTGTTGTTTTAGCTAATACTGGTGTGCAGATTTAAGCCTAAAGTGTTAGTATGAGAAGATTTCTTTGTGCTAAAAGAGACGAGTAAGACTGTGGGCAAAATACATAAAAGAAAAAAAAAAAACAATTCTAATTGCAACATCTGAAGAAATTTGTGTTGAAACTTTAAAAATATTTTAAATAGAAACCGAAAAGGAAATTTAATAAATAAAAATTATTCAAAATTAATATTGAAATAAATAAAATGATAATTCGTATTGTGGTTGATTTTAACTTAGAAACATACTAATATTAATGTGGTTGAGACATCAGAAAGAAAAATTATTTTGAATGAATAAAATTCGCGTAAAACTCTGAGTTTGTTTTTAACGGGATATTCACAAATTATGTATATCTAATCAATGTTAAGAAGTGATTTTGTCACCAAGATATCATACGCTGTTTTAACAGAATTAAAAATTTTTTTTTTGTTTGATTTTCCAACCTCGATAAATCCAATAGAAGTTTACAAAAAAAATAAGTTTTTCGAGGTTAGAAAGAAAAACAAGCCAAACTTTGAGTTCCGAATCTGAAGTCAGTATATGAAAATTGCTAATTTTTGTTTTTTCTGACACCAGTAAAACATCACAAAAATAGCGTTTTTTGAGGTTAGAAAAAAAATAAGCTAATCCTTAAATTACGACTTCAGAAAATCAGTGATCCTAAATCAATAATAATTCATCAATTTCGCTCGCCAGAAACCAAATATTTTGGTGCCATTTATTTACAGTAGATTCAGCAATCTGCGAAAACCCCAAGAAGTTAAATTATTTTTACATATAAGTTTCATGATTTGTTTTTGACTAGTTCGTGAATGCCGTTATTGAATAGCAATAAGTTAAATTTTTTATACAAATATATTTTTTTTTTAATATGCTAGCCGGTGTACTTCTCAGTCAATCATAGAAGTATTTTGTAGAAAAATAATTTTTTTTGTAAAAAATAAACCAAATTAATTTTTAGAATTTCAGCCTGAAGGCGGGCTCTTCCTTTGAACAGTTGATTTTTGTCCAGAAATTTGTATGAATACGCCTATTATAAAATTTAATTCGATTGGGCGAGATGACTCATTAAAACTCGAAATTTTAAAAAATTTGCTGCCATTTTTATATTACATTAGAACTTTCGATACTTTAGAGGTTTTCAAGGCTTTTTTCAGTTCAATTGAATAAACCTAATATAAATTTTTGAATTTTTCAAAGCAGTTTTTAGTACAAAAAAAATTTATTAACAAAATCGTTATTTAGAATTTTGGGTTTGAAGGCGGCTTCTTACTCTAAGCAATTGATTTAATATTTTTAATACCCATATTCTAAAATTCTAATTCAATCAGGCGAAATCCTTAAAACTCAAAATTCCAAAATCATTCCATACTTGTTTCGCGAATTTCGAGCCTTTTTCAGTTTAATTAAATACTGCATATATAGAGAATATTAAAGATATCAAATTTTTTTTACGCAAAAATTCTCATAGAGCATTTCTGCATCAAAAAAATAAAATTAAATATTTCACTTGCGTTTTTCGCGGTTACAGCTTGCTATCTAATTTTAAGTCAATAGAAAATATTTTCTTTTATTAAAATATTGCACAAAATTGATTTTTCGAATGCGCTTTTAATGAGTCATTAATTTTGCGCGCACTGTTTTTAATGTTGTCCATATCTTTATCAATTATTTTCGGGGTTTTTATTACATTTTTTTTCTATGCGACTGAAATCTACGCTTAAATCTATCCACCTTATTCATCTCGTTACATTGTGAATACCGGTAATGAATTTAAATATATTTTTAACCGTTTTTTCCTTGAAAACTTGCATAACTTAACTTAAAAAAATGGACATAATTAATTTTTTTAGCCTTTTAATTTTATTCAACAATTTTTATTGAGCTTGAAGCATTTTTATATAAAAAATTATTGTGGAAAAACAATATGATATTTTAGGCCAAAAAATAGCAGAAACGTGGAGTAACATAAGAAATCAATTGCAGCTACTCAGCTTGATGATTTCACCAGTGTGTGAGTACCCTTATTGAACTTAAACGCAATTTAAATTCATTTCGTTTTGAAAACTTTTGAAAACTATTTCACAAATTGACTTTTCGTATATTATTTTTCAATTTCTCAATATTCTATACAAAACTATTTATCTTTTTACAAGCATTTTTAAATATTTTTATAAAAAATAACAGACAATTACCAGCTGCCAGTGCTAATTTTCGCGACTCCTTCAAATACAATTTTTTTTCAACGCGGCTTGTGTGTAATTTTACAATTTTACTTTTTCATGGCTTCTCATTTTTTTTTCGTTTTTGTATGTTTCTGGGGTTTTTCTTTTGTTTTTGCGTATTCCCCTGGTGACCGTGTCAATCGCGTGTGTTTATTTCGTATTTGTCCAGCAAAAGTAGCCGACTTTTCGTAGCAACGAAAAATAAATAAAAACAGCAATAAATGTGAAACAAAAAAAAAAACAAACACAAATAAATATAAAACGCAGGCAACAACAATCAAAAGTCAACTTTCCCCTTTTTATGCGCACTGCACTGTCGCCATCGTCGTGTTGGTAAAATCATTCGTCCGTCCGTTGTGGCTTAACAGTGACTTTTTTGTTTGTGTTTTGTTGACGTTCACCTGGTAGTACGGTGTGTTAACGTGTCTCTTACGATTGTTCATATATTTGTTGGCCATGCGTTAGCGACAACAAGAATAAAAAATAAAGGAAAAGCAAAAAAAAAAAAATACAGAAACAAAGAGACTCCACCAACAAAGTACACGTTTTCGTGCAAAATGACTGTTAAAATGCTAATAAAAAAAATACAACAAATTACGAGTTGCATAGTTACATACCCTTCAATCATATTGGGCTCTTGTGCTAGGAACTGGTGTGGTGTCATTTTTGTCATGCCTAAAAACAGAAAAGGGGGAATAAATTTAGTAGCGAAATAAATGAAATGAAGTTGAAGACACGAACATTTGTGGCATACAGACATATATAAAAATTTCATTATGATCTTTTTTTTTTTGCGCAGAAACTGAAACTGAAATAAACTTAATAATAAAAACTTTGCAAATAGCGAAAAGAAACAAAATATATAAAATATATAAAATAATGCAAAACAAGTTTTTTATGAAGTGTAGACTAACTGCGCATTTACCCATGAATCGCTGCAGCCTGTGGCTTTGTTGTGGTCGTGCAATCAGCTGGGCAGCCAAAATGTCGAAGACAAAGAAAAAGTAAATTCAATAAATTTTAAAAGATATAACCACAAAAAATAAACAATGCTTGCTACTAAACAGTAGGGGTATTCACGATCCGGTGCACGCTGTCTAGCACGGTGCATAGATAGCATGATTGTTGTTGTTACATGTGTTCAAACAACAACAAAATTAGCCAATTATGCTTTTGGTGCTATTTCTGCACCACGGTAGACAGTATGCACCGGATCGTGAATACCCCTAGTATCTTTTAATGGTTGCACTTTGCATTTTGCATTGTACTTAACTTTGTCGCCAACTACTGCTTTTGTTGCTGTAATTGCAACTTCTACCGACTTTGCTAAGCTCAGCTGTTTTGTGCAATTTTTTTTCAAAGAATTTTGCGCTTCATTCCAAGTCTCGTTTGCGCTGCAATTTCTTGCTGTTTTTTGTTGCTGTTTCTTTTTTTTGTTTAAACATATTCAAAGCTATTCGACTTTTTTGCGCGCAAACCTTTTGAACTGCCACTTCGTGTATTACTTTTACCACTATTATTTCACTTCAAGCCCACGTATTACGTCCACTTCATTTGCATTTGCGCCTTCTGTGCTTTAAAATTCTTATTTTTTTCTTGCGAAATTCTAAACCAGCAAAGTCTGCAAAACAACAAAAAATCTTTGCGAGTAGAAAATGCAATATGAAATAAAATACTGTCATTTCTCAACTGGTAAAAAAACAACGTGGCTAAATAACAAAGCTGTATTTACAGTGAATTGCATTTTATTGTGAAATTGATGCATGCAAGTGAAAAATAATTGATAATAAAAAAACAGAGTACTTTGGTTACACAACCGAATTCCATACAACGACGTCACAAACATATTTGAAATCAAACCGAAACTGGATTCTGCAATCGTGGATACTATAAGCCATTTAAAAATGGTCTTTGGCGGACGTTTTCGCATCAGAAGGTGGGTATTATGCAAAATTAGTTCGCTTATTGAATAATTTAGAAAAAATGCTTATAAAAAAAAATAAAAAAATGTGTTTATTAAATAACTATCTACTCGTACTTAGTAAATTGAAAATAAGTTTCCTGCATTCAACGTCGAAAGTCGCTTTCAACTCTGGTTCGACAGTTAACTGCCATACCTAAACAAAAGCGTTGAGCTGAGCATTTTCTCTCGAGTGAGGTCATTTTTTCTTCAAAGCTGTAATTCATTGAGTTGTCGAATAATATTTTTTTGTTTAGTCGTTAATAGGAGTAGTTCAAGATGCTAACTTGATGAAAGTTAAATAAAAATATAAAATTTTTAAATGGAAGTTCCTTATAATTTACTCTAAATTCCAACCAACACAAAGCACAGAGTTTTTTTTTTTTTGTCAAAAGTCCACAGGTATGTACCAAGCTATATCTTTTATAAGGAGAACATTCACGAGTATGCAATTAAGTGATACCTGAACGCGAATGATAGTCAAGAAAATACAACTATTTAAGCGGAAATAACACTTCTGAAAATTGGAGTGGAGCTTAAATGGGGTAAAATCTGTTTTGATAACAAATAATAAAGATTTTGTCAATGAACTGTACTTAACTCTGCATTTATACATATGTACATATGTATGTATGTTTAATTCTACATTTATATAGAGTTTAGATTACCGGTACTTACCAGTCTTATCATACATAAGAATCTTTCGAAGAGGTGCTTTACGCAGATAAACATTCTATAATTTAGACAAAATAGATACGAATGCAAAGTGATCATTTATAGACGCTCTGCAACGATTTCACCATCAGAAGATGAGTAGTTACTCTCTCTAAACAACGCTTCAGCTTCGTTATCTTCACAAAAATTTTCTCTTCGATCATTTATACTACAATAAACTATTTCTTGTTGCGCATTTCCGTTTTGCCATAAGAATTTTACTTAGCTTTCATCAAATTTTGTATGTAAATAAAAATTACCGTAGCCGATATTAATAGCAAGGTAAACACATTTTTCATATCGCACAGATGATAAGCTACGCAAAAAAAAAATAAAAAATCAGCAAAAATAAACCTGGCAGAATTGATTGCTTGCTTTTTCTAATTACATAAATAAAGCCGTTTCGACGTGCATTTCTACAATAATCAGCTAGAATATTTAATTAACAAAGAATTCTAAATATATGGTAATTATCGACAATTGATCGCAGAAATTTATTTGCCAACGATTCATCATTACGAATACCGACCGTGGTGAATTAATACAATAAAAGTAGGTAGCAAAATTTTGCAAAGAAATATAAAAATGGATATAAAAACCATCAACAATTGTATAAAATTGACATTTGTATATACATGTGTAAATATATACAACTGTTTGGCTTGGTAATCAGCGCGTGCAAAAAAAAAATGCTTCTAGATAATGAGTTATTCTGCATACATACATACACTGCCGGCAAAAAGTATTGGCACAGCAAATTTTTCACAATATATGCAACAATGTTTATTCTAATATTTTTCCGCCAATTTTGTATAAAAATATGGTTAATTCTACAACAAATAACATAAAAATATAATTCTTAAACTTTTTGCAAAACTCGCGAAAATTCAGCAAATTTTCAACTTTTTAATCAGATTTTCTAATTTCCTTGAGTATGCAGATTGTAGCCCAATTTTATTATAATAAAGTGCAAGTTTTAAATAGCTAGGAATTACCGTTGTTTTTTTGAAACTTTTTTTACGCAGTCTCTTCCATACAACATTTTTTTTCCAAAATACTTTATATGGAAAAAATGCAAAACACCTTCTACAAAAAAGTCCTCAAAAATCACAGCGATTTTTGACTCACTCCGAACTTGCATTTTTTTACTAGTTAACAGGCTTATAAAATTTTAGCAAAGCAAGTGCAAGTTTTAAGCTTCTCAAAAATCGCATTGATTTTTGATATTTTTTTTGCCGACGGCTTTTGTGTTTTTTTTTTTTCATTAAAGTAGCGAAATTAAGGTAAACTGGAGTTGTCTTTTTATTTTTTTTTTGCAAACGGTCTTGCGCATATCTTCCACAAGAAATTCATGTTTATATGGAAAAAAACGCCATTAACAAAAAATAATATATTAAAAATCAATAGAATTTTATAAGCCTGTTAACTGCATACCCAAAAAATGTCTAAAAATTCTGGTTTCAAAGCTCGAAATTAAGATAAAAATTTGCGGATTTTTTCTAAATTCTGTATAAGTTTGAAACCATATTTTTATAAAATAAAAATTATCTTAAAAAAACATTGTAAATATTAAAAACGAAACAGCATTCATCAATTTTTGGCCGCCACTGTACATATGTTTATATACGAAGTGCGGCGTGACTCAAGTGCGAATGCTAATATTTATTTGCACAGTTATCGACAGACCTGTAGGCGAATTTACTTATTTATATGTTTTATAAATTATGGATAGTAAATAAAGTGGCAAACTGAAAGTAAGTACATATGTATGTATGTAAATTAGGGTAGTCCAAAGAAAGTAAAGTTGGAATTATAATGCTCTCACCCCCTAGAATTATTCAATACCGAAAAAATCTAACGTAAAAAATATTTAGAGATTTTCGCATGTATTTATTTTTATAGGTGCAAAACTCAGTATTTATTTATTTGTTTCTAATAATTTTCATTTAAAACATAGTTGGATCCATAACAGAAATAACGTAAAATTTCAAAGCTTACACAAGATCCACAAGAATTGATCAAATTTCAAAAAGTATTGATCAAAATTTGCAACTTTTTTTTCAGACAATTTTCGAGTATGCAGTTTTGTAAACCATTCAATTTTAGTATCATAAGTTGCTAATTTCGTATCGCTGAAAATTACGGTTGGCTTTTTTTTTAATTTTAAATTTCAAAGCTGAGAAATAGTAAGTTTCCACGTTTCTTTTGTCCATGAGTGCACATAAAAATTATTACATGCTATAAACATACATACATACATATGTATATGCCGACACTGATTAAAAATGTAAAAAATTATAGCATTTGTAGAAAACTAAAGTTAAAAAAAAAAAACGGCAAAATCACACTTGCTAATAAGTGCTAATTCAGCGGTTTATTAATTCTCCCCAAGTTAGCGGAGTGAAGTTAAATGTAGAAGAGAAATTCGTAGAAAAGAATTGCGAAATCAAATTGATAACTGGGTCATAAATATTTATTTACTTCATTTGTGTTTGATTAAAAACTCAGAAAAAAAAATTGCAAAACATCTGAATTTAGAAGGTGAAATAGCTTTGTAGACAAGCATTTGGCGGTTTTAGAATTTGTATTTCTTATATATATATTTTTTTTCCTCTTTTTTTAATAATTGAAAAACTTTACTCACACTGACCCATTTTCTATGTGAAAGATTTGCTGGAATTTATTCAGCATTGATGGTTTTTCTAGCCAGAAGCTGTAGTGGCTATTATGGCTATTAAAATCTCATCAGAAGTCATTTGAACTTCCGTTTGACTGCAGGGCTTTAAGCTCACCACTGTTAAGTATTACATGTTTAAAGTAGAATGAAAGCAATTTTTCCCAGCGACTCAATGCCAAAAATATGAAATAAAAACCAAGAAGAAAAAGAAAATGTTTTATTGGTCCAATTTCATTTAAAACCAGTAAAAGCTATGACTGGAAGAATTTCGTATAGAAAGCTGAGAACCCCAAAATGTTAAAGTTTTCTCAAGCCTAGGGAATGAAAACAAAACTCGTGTGTGTTCCCTAAAAGCTTCACATTCTCTTACTGTATTTTTCCTTTTGTTTCATTCCTTTGGCGATTCTTTTCTTTTACATTTAACCGCAAATTCATATGAGGAAGCTATCTAGCATTTAAATGGATTAGGAAATTCAAGGCATGCACCTTTTTTCATAAAAATATCTAATAATAAATGCTCCTTGCCTGCGGCCTTAAATTTCCTGCACAATTACTTCCTCCTATTATAATAAGCTTATCACTTATTGCCTTATTACTTAATTCTATTACAATATTGATCAGCGGATTAGAATTCTCAATCATTACTAAAGCCTGAAGCTAATTTAAATGCATTGTAAAATAATAAATTACTAAGCGTAAACTCTCATATAAATAGATAAAATTGCAGCGGAAGTTTTAAAAGGTGCAACAAATGTTAAATCTTTAATTCTCATGAGTAAAAATAGAACCAAAAAAAAAGCTAACAATTGTGCTAAGCTAAAGGCTATTCCCAGTAGACTAATTTGAACAGATTGATCAGTCAAACTACGAGCATCAACAACTTAATTATTTAGCTGCATGCGTGTAAGCATACGCTACTAAAATAGCTTACAACGTAATTTGTTAGAAATTCTCACAAAAAGAAGTTCAGTTATATATCTTGTTAATTTGTCGTTAACAATGCAAATAGTAGTATTTGTCTTATTAGAATGTGAGCTTTTTTTATAAACCCCGTTGACCAGATACAACAAAATTCAAAGCTATGTCTCAAACAACGAGGTATATGGACTTTTCAAGTATTACGAAATTAGGTATTTAGCTGTAATAAATAAATAAATAAAAAAATAATAAAATAAATAAATAAAAAAATGTCTCTTGTCAACAGAAATACGTAAACGAAAAAGACCCCATAGATACAATAGACGGTATTCACAGTGCGTCTAACTCGCGAGTCGGTTAGGAAGCGTTAGTGAAACTAAATATGTGTTAGTTACATTGACATGACTCAACTGTGTGTAGTTGAGAGGAGTGTCAACACAGATGATGCGCGAGTCAGACGCACCGTCTATGGCGCCTATAAGAGCCTCTCTCTGAAATCCTTAGCATTATCTTAACCCCATTTTGCCGCTTTAGCAATGTAGATTACCTAAATCTTCCTCCAGATTAGCTTGACATTATTCAATCCGAACTGGAGTGACCACCTGCGAAGCTTCCTGAAGCATGATTGATCATATTCCTTGAAAGACTGGTGATTTAAAGGCAAAAAACGGAAAATAGCTAAGTAATTGTACATATATTTCCTTTAAAGGGTCTTAATAGAGGTTTAGTCGGGTATTTATAGTACTGATAATGACTTCCCTACACTCAGGGAAGTGTGTATTGAGATGCATATTTACTTACATATGTATGTTGGTTGAGAGTGCCCTTTGGCGGGGATTCCGCTCAGCCTAGCTGACTTATTGGCACAACCTTTGGGTTAGCAAAATTCCCTGCAGAAAGCCTCTGTGGCATAATGGAGTCTCTTTAAAGTTGCAATGTACTGATCCCAGATTTTATTTCTGTAACATTCGTTGGAGTACTTACTAACCTGCTTTCGAATCTGTGTACTTACCTCATTCCATAAGGATGTTCGAGCTTTTCTGCCGCATCTTAGCGAGCATGCTTTCGTAAGCCTCGCCCGAATTCTTTATTTGAACGGTTTGCCTTGGCGTCAAGTTCGCTTTTAATTGAGGGGTCTTCAATCGATATTCCCGACATTATTATGACTTTTTTTCTTTGAATGTTTTGCATCCATTTATGTACCATATTAGGAGATGTGTTTACACAACTTGCGTATGTACATTAGACTGCATCACCAAAAAAAAAGTAGCGGTTTTTCCGCCAGGATTACAAAACTTATCAGATTTGAAGACTTTCACTAAAATATTTCGGAAAAATACTAATATTTCGGTGAGCTGGACCGATTTGAAAATATCTCCAAAAATGAAGTTTTTTATAAATAAACATAGATTCTTAAAGTACTTTTTGAAAGAAGTCACCTCAGATGACAAAACAGTTTAAACCATGATACAATAATTTTTAGAAGGTAGTTTCACTTCTTCTTCTTAACCGCCATGTTAGCTATCTGACAGAAAACGTGTTTCGTATTTTTTATTGTACCAACTTTAAAAAAAAAAAATCCAGCTTTTGACGTTGGAAAAATAAAACAAAGAAAAGCCAAACATATAAGTAGAGAAATTTTCGAATATTTTGTAATAATTTTCTTCATAAAAAATTAACTGCTGCTTTCGTGGATATTGCAACACACGGAATAGATGTAAGGGCACAGCTATAAGAGCCACCGCACACCACAGACTTTATCGGCCGCTTATTTAAATGATAGGGCTCGCTTGAAATATGTACATGAAGATGTATGGAGGTGCGCACACTACACCAGCTTAATCGCTCTGACCAATAAGTTGTGGTGCAATGGAAAGACTAGCGAGCACATCTAAATTGGCGGCCGATAAAGTCCGTGGTGTGCGATGGATCTAATCCATTATAAACAAGAAATATTGCTGTTATATTTTCATTTTTATGATTTTTATTCATGTGATTAGCAGTGGCAAAAATGTATGTATAAAATACGTATATTTATATTAAAAATTAAGTGATCAGTTATTAAACATATAAATCTTTACATGTTCTGTTAAAAAATATCTAAAATAACAAGCGATAATCCCCAAGTTCTATATCGTAGCAGTGGCCACATTGCGTGTTTGTCACAGACACGGTTTATGTCAAAAATTTTTAAGTGAAACTACCTTCTAAAAATTATTGTATCATGGTTTAAACTTTAAAAAATCTGCATAGAAATATAATGTTTTTTAACGGTATCATAACATTAAGATATGTATTTGATGTTGTTTTTTCAAAGGTAGGTATTTTTTAATTTGTATGCAAATTTTTTAAGCTTAAACTCTTTTGTCATCTAAGATCATTTTTTTTCCAAAAAATATTTTAAAAAACTATTTGTATTCATAAAAAACTCCATTTTTGGAGATATTTTCAAATCGGTCCAGCTCACGTAAGTTTTAATATTTTTTCAAAATATTTTGGCGCAATTCTTAAAATATAATAGATTTCACAACTCCAATGGGAAAACAGTACCGATTTGTTTTTATATGGGGAGTGATGCAGTCTAATGTACTACATACATATATGCTTCTGGTGCCTGCCATAATTAAATGTCGCGTCTTTGAATAAAATTTATCTGCTGAGTAACCTCTCCTAATTACTAAGCTAGTGTGAGCTTGGCTAATAAAATGTAACCTACAACAAATAGAACTTAATATAGCGTCAAACAAGTAATTAGCACAGTCCCCTATATGTAATTTCACAGTTAACTATCTACGATTAGAAAAAAGCGAAAGTCGTTTTTGCATTTCCTAGCAACAGCACCATTCAAGTATTTGTTTATCAAATCAGAACTGTTTATTTAACGTTTAGCAACTAAATAGCCTAACTAACTGTGGAATTAACAATTTTCTCGATTTGATTTAGAACGTATGCAAAAGGTCAGTTAATGCGCGAAATAAGCTATATAAGTACTTATGTACACACATATGTAAATAAATATAATTGAACTAATCAGTTACTAACACTTTTGGCCCACTAAGCGACCTTCAGCGAACCACAAATGGATGACGTGCGCACAGAGACACAAGCTAATTATATGCGATGAGAATGAGGAAAATACGAGCAGATATAAAAAAGTTAAAAAATAAAAAAATAAATAAATAAATTAGAAGAAAAAATATGCAAACAAATATAAATATTGACTTACATAGGCTGCTGTGCGAAGTTAAGTTGTATAACACTTAATGGCCAACTGTGTTAACACTACAATAAGTATTTGTGTTGAACAGCCTAATTGAAATGGAGTTTCTAAAAGCTAAAATTCAAATTGAAAAAATTATGGAAACAAGTGTTAGGCCTTTACATAGCAATTGACGTTTATACACTCAATTATCGAATACGTATATATGACGTAGTATTTATAAAAACGTACCATTTGCATATACATATGTATGTATGTAAGTATTTAATTGCACTCACGTTGCTGCCGAGCTGTTTAACTCATATTGCGCACATATGCTGTTACAATAACAACCAGAAAGTAAAGTTGATAACTCAATCAACAATTAAATGTAATTATCGTACTTTAACAATACGGGTATGTTTGAATGTGTGTGCCTGCGTATATACATTTTTTTCAGACAATTAATGTCTTTGTTCTCGCTGCTGTCGACTACTGAAGTTCGCGATGCGTCGACTGATCAGCTCGATTTTTGTTGTCACTTATATACATATACAAATGTGTTTAATTTATTGAGGGTTTTACATTTTTTGTATCGATATATGTATAGTTTAAATAGCGTTTCAATAGTGTTCATAATGTATTTAATTTTTCATAACTATGAAATACAGTAATTCGTTGCGAACTAACTAGTGTAGTTAGTTTGTTGGTCATATGTTTTTTTTTTGATACCTAATTTATTTTTCTAATTATTATCAGCTGGGTTTATTTTTATATCTTTCATCAGGGGGGGGACTTACTTTTTTGTTTAATTTGGTGAGGTAGGGTTACAATATCTCTCGAGTGGGCAATTTATATGATAACTTCTTTTTTGTTGTTTTTTCATTTGCTTTAATTATTTATTTATACACACATTTTTGCTTCTGCTGTGGATCTAGAAACGGACTACCACAACTGTGGCAGTCTAATTTTGAATAGTCCCAGACATTTTTGTTATTAATTTTTTTTTTTTTAACCTCTGAAAAATTGGGTGGTCCCACGAAGAACAAGATCAGCCGGAAAAAATAACGGAAGGTCCCAAAAAGCGCCAGAAGAATCTTTACAAACCCTGAAAGATCAAAAAAGTTTTAAATTTTTATTTTGATCTTGAAAATTAATGAAAAAAATCGAAATTATTTCATTGTACCTAACAGTTTTTCAAACCTCAGGAAAATCCTGAAAACTATCATAAAAAACAGGAATGCATGTGACAATAGGGGCCCGAAAAGGTGCCTGAAATATCTCGATAGGTCTCGAAAGATCCCAAAAATATACTAAAAAAATACCAAAATATGCGAAAAAGAACACCGATTAATATAATAACACCGATAATAATAAAGTTATCTCCAACGACAAGAATAATGATAACGATAGCAACATAAATGCCGATAACAATGGACAAAACGACAAATCACGGAAACATCATGCAATTTTATATACTCTCACACATAATCTAATCTCTGTTAATTTAAAATCGTTTAATCTTTCCCATTCATATTCTTTTTTAAAAAACGTTTATTTACTTTCAAATCATGCAATAAATTTTTAACCAACTGAAGACCTAGACACTTGAAACTTCAAACTTAGCTAAAAACTCGATGACAAGGCAAAAGATATGCATTAATCCGATAGGTGGCGCAGGTATCGAAATATTTGAAAAGCCCGTATTTATGGTCGCATTTGGTTTATAACTCTACAAAAAACTTAAAGAGTTTTTTAACTTTTTAATTTGTCTATTAATTACTAATAACAGCTTTTAAAAAATTTTTCAATTGTGCACTTGTATCTAAATTTTTTCTACCTTCATGCAGAATTGTGAAAAAAAAACTCAGTCGCGCCGTCAAAGTTGCATTCAAAACTTACTCATACCCGTAGCAGAAATGCTCCTTTATTTTCCTTTTTATTGCTGCTTAACGCTCATTTGGCATTATTGCAATAAATACATAAATTTGAGTGTATGTACTTTGAAAGTAATTGCATTTTACACTGTTCGGCACTGCTCTCGACAGCATTATTGCCAATCACTTGCTATTATTATTACGACAAACATAAATGCAATCGTTTTTTTTTGTTGTTGCTGCTGCCATTATAACAACAACATAGAAGCTTTTTTGCACTCACAATCAGTGCCGTCTGCTACCACAAATTTTTGCACAATTCATTTGCAGCAAAATGGCCGTGAATTGTCCGTAAATGGTTAGGTTTAGAGTAGCCACATTGTTGCAGCCACAGCGAGCACTTAACTTAACTTACAGCTGATTTTGTTATTGTTCCACTTTTATTGTGCGATCAATTGCTACTGTTGCTTTAGCTTTAATAAAAAAAATTGTTATGCTTTCAAAAGCAACTACTTCATTTTTATTATTACGCTTATCCAACTGCTGTTGCTGCCATTAGAAGCTGTGCTGATGCGGTTGTCTCAAAGCGAAACCGAACAGAAGAAAGAATTTTGTATGCCTAGTTTTTCCTTTGAAACTTCACTTCATCACAATAATCCAGCTGAGTTATAATTTGTTCTTCATTATTCTTGATTGTTATCAGTCGATTCGATATGCTTAAACGCACACAAAGCCTTCTTAATCGCAAAGCACAGCGCCACAGCCACAGCCTCAGCGGACTCAGCAGCCTCAATTCTTTTTTAATAAGCTCAACAGCTGAACTAAAGAATTTCGTAAATTATTTTGGCTTCGAAAAGCGTGTCGCAGACAAGGCCGCCTCAACTAAACTGCCAACGTCATTGGACGCAAGCACTACACACTATTCGGTAAGTGGGCCGCTGCACTGGTTCGCTTCACAATTGGTCAGCAGCCGCCGAGATCGTCGTGCTGGCAAATGGTTTACTAGTGCGCACAAGCATATCTAAATATACAGACAGACAAACCAGCAACTTTTGATGGCAGCGATAGAATCTTTGAAAATCAACAGCCAGCAGCAGCAAGTCTTTTGTTCGCCACTGCTGCTACTGTCATCATTTTAGTTTATTACTTGGCTTTTTTTTGTTTTTATTGTTGTGATCTCACTGTCAGCCGATAGACATTTGATGCCTGCTGCTACAAATTTGCCGTGGCTAGTAATTCTAACTGGCTTTACCTTGACGATCACCTACGTACGTGTGAGAAACCACAATCTAAAGTGCAGCTAAGTTATAAACACACACGCACACACACACACACATATAATAATGTTTGTGGCACAAGCGACAACAGATGTTACCTTATGCTTGATCACCGCTGATCGCTTCGCTCGCTGTTCGCTTAGATCGCTTATCGTTGATTGCCATCGCGGGCGCTACTAACTCAATTTGTTTCGCCATTTGCGCGTTTAAATGACTTTATTGAGGCGATCTTCTTATAGCATTTCTCTACATTTGCTTCTTCTTCTTCATCTTTACTTTGGCTTCAAATATAAATTTAATATGATCATCGTTGTTTCGGAAAAAAAAAAATGAAAAGAAAAGAGAAAATATTTTAAAAGTAAAGGGCGCGCAATTGCGGTATTAAAGTGAAAATATTGGTTAGAAAGGTGAACACGGTTGGAGAAAACTTCGGAAAATGAGCGTGCAATTGTATACTTGAAAAGGTCACGTGACTTGTAGTATGTTTTTTACCTATTTGTACATAGCAAAAGTTACATAGATTTGAAGCTAAACAAAATTTTATACAGATTTTCAGCACAGACAGAATGCGAATGAAATTCAGTTAATTAGGTGAAGATGTGTAATGGAGTTACCAAAAAATATTTAAGAGCAATTAATTTATTATCGTTATCGATACCGTTACCACAGCCAACGGAATGTGTCAATAGCATTATGATAACGTGTTTGGATGGCCATGTTTGAGTGTGCATTAAAACAAAATCGATAACGATAACACATCGATATCGATAACACATAAATCTATCGATGACTTCGCATGCTAACGTAATTGCTCCAGCATGTGTGAGTAAAGCTATCGACAATGATAACGTTATCGATAATAACAGAAATATAAATTTTTTTCTTGTTGTTGTTTCCCTTCTATATGTTTGGAACGAACTTTTCAACAAATGTCACTGAAAATAGCACAACACCGAAATAGGTTGTCGCCATTGTCATCTCTTAGTTGGTTGCTCATGCGTGTGTGTGCAATATCATTTTGCAACTATCGATAACATTGACTATTATCGTAACGATCACGATTAATAAGTACATAGTAAGGTAATAAAATTAAATTTTGTTGAACGCAAACGATAAAAAACGATAGCTTTGATCATATATCCAAACAAGATATCAATAAAGACCAAAATATCAATAACAATGATATAACATGATAACTTCCATAACGATAAAACTATCGATAACATGTTATCGTAATTGATCATCTTTAGCTATGCAACAGTAAATATACCGATAAATTATATGATGTGGATATCGATAACTTCGATTGCTGATCGACCATCGATAACTTCGAAGTGATGAAGACACCTGTTTTATTATTAAAATTAATCTTGGAACGGCAATAGCTAAAAGCGCTGTTTGTCAAGAACGCAGTTTTGCAGGCGTCTGTGGTCATCACCGAAGTGCGCTTGCTAACCATTTAGGAATTAGATTAGGAGTAAAGCTTGATAAGATTCCTTCTCAACGTTCCCAAATACCTGCGATTGTGTGGATCAGATATTATATTTGAGTCGGTCAACGTCTGATGAATACACAACAAAATCGAGAGTTCCGGCTTTACGAGTCTAAGAAGCTTTAATGGCCCTCTCCTCGCCACTCCGGGTCAGTCAGAAATGCCTCGAATTAGCTTTTGTTCTAGTTTTGGCCCAAAGATCAGCTGAGCATAGACTATGGGTAGTCAAAAAGGCTCCTAATCTCTACTCGCTTTGTGAATTAACCCTAAGGGAGTGCTCCCCATTTAATTCATTCCAAGAATTTCAGAGTGTCAAAACTGTGAGCCCTAAAATCCTCACAAGTACCCAACATAATCACCTTTTTATGATTACACACATACTCTTTTAAATTGAAAATTTAGTTAAAGTTTTTAAATTAGCATTTCTATACTCTTACTATACCGTATAACGAAAAATCGCACTTCACTTTTCTACATCCGTATTTCGCGGCCACCCAACTGGAAGGAGAGTTCTACTCAAAAGCTTAACGCGCAAAGATTTTTCAGGAAGATAGAAGCATTAAACAAGCACTTAAGCTGCCTTGGGCGCATAAGCGTGAAAAGCACTAAATTATCTATTCGCAAGCCAAATTACTAATATGCAATTTATGTTAAGCATAAGCAATAAAAATTAATAGAAAATTATGGGCAGCTAAAAAATAAGTAACTGTTTAAATTGATTATTGCTGATGTGCATATGTGTGTATGTATTTATATACTTTATGTGAATGTATGTGTCCATCCATGTACATTTACATTAACGAGTATGGTTGCTATTACATATTTCCCTTATTCATTTAAAACTTTTATTACTATTACATATCTCATAAACAAAATTTAATTGCTCTATAAATATTATTCTTGTGCTACCGTTAATACCCTACGATGCTACAGAACTTGTAGCTATAAACCTTTAATGCATTAAACAACCGTTATTACAATTACAGCAGTATCATCGTGTCATCGAGATCAATTCATTGCCTAATAGTATTGGTTGTGTTTGTTTTTTTTTTTGTGAAAAGTTGAATTTTATTACCATACATTCATTTTCATTTAAAGCGATTCGCCTCTACTTCTTCGTGATTTTCATTTTATTCTACTAGTATTAAACCATGCCATAATTAATTTAAACGGTAGTAACTCTGGTGAATTTGCAAGTACAAAATATTCTAGATTTCTGTCAAAGTTTCGCAAACTGCATTAAAAACACATACGTACACAAAAATGAGTTTAAGTATACAAAAATACGCATTTAACCTATTATGGTTGAACTTTATTCGAAGCTGTGGTTTAGTTTTTGTCTGCATAGTGACGAAAATATACTTACAGAAATTTCCCCCATTAGTTACCTGTCAGAATTCCTGTAATAATTTTTAAGTTATTCTTGGATAAGCTCATACATTCGTTCAAACATTTTAGGTTGTATGGAACGCTCTAGACCTGGCAGTGACTCTTTTGAGCCTTTTCTTCAGCCACGCCTTTTTCTATGCCAGAGAATAGCTCTGGGCAGTCTCGTTTCCTTCAATACCAATTATGCCACGGAATTCAAAGAACCCACACTCGATTGGTCAGACGAAGAGTATTCAACTTATTAAGGCCCTCCATTGCCAGTTTAGATGTTTCCTGATAAGATCTGTGGGCCTTAAAAGGCGCTTGACTGTCAGTCAGAAATCCGATGTTCTGATTCCGTTAGTTTCGTTTTATATCAAGCTCCACGCATCTTTCTACATGTATCGAATTTACAGCCTGAAAGGTTGTCTCACAGGTTCCGTGTATCTCAACCTGGGTCCAACTACACCTATCCCGGCACCCTATCCAATCAATGAGCCATTAGTATACCAGTTTATCGCGTTTTGGTTCATCCGAGATGTCTTGGTTAATCCCTCGGGTTTGCAATTCCAGGCGTTGCTTCGTCAGAATATCAATCTTCCTACGACTAAGAAACCCTTCTGCCTCGATGTTGGTCCTCGTCATCCTTTGTAGAGCCCTTTTTACCTGAATCTGCATATGAATATGAAGAGAATATGACATGCATGCGCATGTTGGTCTTTGCATCTTGGTTAGCGCTTTGCTTGTCCCAAGTTGTGCAGTTCTATCGACCCAGATGATGGCTTAATAAGCTATTATGGGGTGCACTATCGCCATATACGCAGATCCATCTCAGTGTATTTGGGGAACATCCCCAGACCTTTCCTGTTACGGACCTACACTTCATGAATAATCTTACAGCTTTCCTCGCAGTTTCTTCTATGGGTGTTTTCAGAGTAATTTTTGGTACAGTATTACACTTAGAAATGTAATCACTTTTTGAGGCAGAATGTTCGTACGGTCTAGCGTTATCGTTCTCAGACTATGCGGTTTATATTTCCTTGAGAATTGTGGAAATACATTCAGCCCCATTTTGGCACACCTTTCTTCGGTTACATTCAGGCCTAGCTGGATTCCATCAAACAGGATGTATTCGAACTTTCCCTTGCAAAAAATACGAGCGCAATTATAACTCATAAACATCTAAAAGAACGCAGACATCATATATACGTCATACGCTTCGTCATATCACCTCAACAACCAGTTCTAGTAGTTTGCCGACATGATGACGAAACTGTGGATTGCTGACGTTTTATTGTTTGATGGATGTTCACACAAAAGCGTGGTTGGATTTGATACATAGATGCATACTTACATGCATGGGTGTTAACATTCAAACAAGCGTAAATATGTATTGCGTTAGAAAAAATGAGCACTTTTCCAAGAGCACAAAGTCAGAACTTATAAATTTCCGCACATATATTACATAAATATACACTTAAACTAAAGCAAAAAATAAATAAAAATACAATGAATTATCTGCCACTACAACAACTACTACATACCTTTTGATTACCATATAAAAATGTGTAGCAATATATTATCAACCTTTATCATTTTCTTAGTAAAACTGCTGCCTTAATATACGAGTACGTACATACGTAACTGCATATTTCTAGCACATCATAAATTTCCGCATTTAGTCATTTTGCAAATTTCATATGAACTGCTTGCGTGAGTGCTCCAGTACTTTCGTATAACTCGTATTATTTAATTAATGAGTACATCCACTTTGCTCCGTTATTTCGCACGAAATCAGTGGGTGTTGAGCCCATCGGCTCAATGAATTTGAATGAGTGTTGTTTTGGGTATTTTCGCAATGCTTCATTTCATTTGGGATTACCAGCTCGATTCTTCTATTCTTAATCTAATAAAACTGAGAAATTTTTTTAGTACCCTTCAAAGTTTATGTTGTATCCAGCTTAAGAAATATGTTTCATTATTTCTGTCGCTGGAAGTTAAACAACAATGCTTAGGAAAAGTGTAATTTAAAATGTACGGAATTTCTTAAGACCGCATACAGTTTAAAAAATGCTCTTAAAAATCCCTTTAATTTCTTGAGCGATTTTATGAAAATTTTGTTTTTTTTGAGATGTGTATACAAAGCTCGAACTCTAAAGCTCTAAGAAACTCCAGCGTGCAGATCGCTTATAGCTGAATTGGGAAAAGGCTTACCAACAACAATATCCTCAAAGAAGGCATTAGCGCCATGATAGCCATCATTCTCAAAGCAGTCCGAGTCAGAGGGAAGACGGAGAGGCTTGACAAACGTTCGCTTGTTTGGATAATTTATTGTTAGGTCTTTGGAAATTTGCTAATCACATGATGTAAGAGGTCGGTGGCAGTGTCAGGTATCTTTCCTTCAACGTTTGGAGAAATCCTAGAGGGCGCCTTGTTAAGGTTACACTGGTAAGATCAAAAAAAAGAGCCAATTAATAATAATATAAAATTTCCTAAAAGTTTATATTGAAAAATTTTTATTTTTATTTTCTAAAAATTAAATGAGCTACAAAAAATGCTTTTAAAACAACAACATTTAAAAACTAAAAGAAAACTAAATTACCTAAAATAAAAAAAATAACCAAATAAGTTTCTACAAATTTACTGAAATTAAAAACATATTTTTCTCTTTAGAATAAAAAATTCTGAAAATTAAATGAACATTAAATTAAAAAAGAAAATTAAAAAAATACATCTCAAAAAAATTAAATAAGATCAAAAAAATATGTATAATTTTAAAACTATAGAATATAGAAATTAAAAGAAAATTAAATAATAAAAAACAAAAAAATTCCGCTGCCCAAGGACTCGAACCATGGATCTCTCAAAAACACGAAAATGCTTTGCTCACTCGTCCATTGCGAGTTTTGGCGCAGTGCGAGTAAAATGATACGCATCTTTATTTGGAACATGCTCAAGTGCTTTCTTTCAAAAGAGTATTTCACTATAAAAGTTAACAAGAAAGCTGTTTTTTGTAGAACTTTCGTGGCAGAATAAACAAAATCTTTCTATTGATGTCTTACAAAATACTTGCAACTATCTATATAAACTGTTACACATAAAAGAGGATCTTCGGAAGAATTTGGGAGCTAAAGCCAATGTTTATCCTTAGGATGTACGCTGCTGTTATAAGACCTAACTCCTATGCCAGATTGCAAGAAAGGGAAACTTTCTGTCTACATTTTGGTTTATAAAGGCAATAGGCTGATTTTCATGCCATAATTATGGACCCTACTATTTTTCAGCGTAATTTCGTTGTGGCTACTTATGCGCAACACAAAAGTTGCTAAAGGTGGTTCTGCAACATTTTAAAAATTTATAAAATTAATTATATTTATTTATAACAAAAGGTTTTAGGTTATAAAAATTAATAAAGAAAATGAAAAATGAAAACATCAAACATTTTTAGCGAGTTTGTAAACATTTATAAGCAGCAGACGTTCGAGTTTTATACCAGCTCATATGTAAGGGTAAACCAACAATATTATGCCGTCAAACAAGTTTTCGCTTCACCTATGTATAAAACTTAAAAACTCTCGAATTTTCCGGGAACTATAAATTTTTTCCTGAAACAAAAATGGCTACAAAATTTACTTCTTTGGGGAGAACAAAATCACATTTTTATTTTGAATAGAAGTATGTTTTTATGTAATTAATTAACACACCTTTTTTCAAGAAATATAAAAAGCCTTCAAAAATCCATATTCATAGCAGCGCACTTTCGATGTCGAAAAAAATGTTTTATTTTCACTTTGGTCTTATCATGAATCACAACAAAATTACATGCCTAAATAATCCGCTTATGTTTTCCGTGTAAAATGCTCATAAAATGCAGGGAAAACAAGCAGGTGGTCGCTTGTATATAAATAAAATTCCCCCAAAAATATTCATGGACTTTTAACATGCCATCTTAAAGGCACTAGTGGGACACAGAAGCTACCTACATACATAAATATAAATAAGGGTGAGGAAATAAAGACTAAAATATGTAAAAATAAAATGCAAAAAAAAAGAGAAGTTAGAAATTCAGGAAGTGTATATGAAAATTTAATATTTTTTTGGGAAAAGCTTAGAGAAATAACTGAAGTAGGAGGTGGTAGATTTTTTGGATCGAAAAAGTATATTTCTTTCTCAGCGTGCTACAATATATTTCCACGCCGTAAATGGAATAAAGAATTTCTGAAGAAATCACTGAGTATTGCCGCATTAATCTTTGACTTAAATGTACATATGTATGTATTTTATGGCCATAGTTTAAAATATTTTCCTCAAATGGTTAATTTTTGATTTTTAATTTTTTATTAATTTCCATCAAATAGCTATTTTTGCTCGCATTATTACGCAATTAAAATTAATTGCTAGCAATTGCGCTAAAATCCATTAAAAGCTATAAATATATACCAATAAGTGCACACACTGTATAGATATGTACGTATGTGCCCAGTTACATTAAAACATACGAAGCATAAATGATTCTCATTGTTAGCAAACTTTGAAATGTTTATTTATGAATTTGCCACAAGTTGCAAGTCAGATGACGGCACTTCAAAAGCACTCTAAATACAACTCACTTTAAATGCGCGAATACACACACATGCACACATACATATGTACCACATGTTCACATGGTATGCAGGCATACTGCCTGTAATTTGAAAAGCGAAGAAAAATTTAAAAAAAATACACACGCCTTGATTAGCGGCGGTATTTACACTAATTGGCCGGCGCTGGCCTTCGAATTCCAAGCTAAGCTGCTCGTAATATGTAATTTTGTAAGAATTTCGTTAGAGTTTTTTTGCGTATTTTTAGATTTTCACTAGTGAGTTCGTAGTGTTGCATGCCATTAAAGTGAGTGTGTGTGTGTGTGCTGAAAAGAAATCTATTTTTATTTATTTTTTACTTCCCCAGCCAATGTGAGCAAGTGTAATGGCTGTAATGGAAAATAGTTTTTAGAGCATATAGTTAAGAAAGGGGTCGAAGCATTCTTTGGAAATTTCTTTTATTGCCCGAATCAATTTGTCAAAACAATCAATTAAAGCTGTGACAACATGCTGTGCTTTTTATTTGTGTAATTTTATTATTTTTTACGTTGTGAAATTCTATACTGAAGCTGCAGCCACGCGCGAGAGTCATTGGCACCTAGCGACACATAAAAAAATTAAAAAAAAAATTACGTCTCTTAATTTGGACGCCTACGTCTTTGGAGACTGCTGACAGAAGCGCGCGAACAGAAATAGATATTTACATAAATTTTTGGATACACTACATTCATATTTACCTACATATTTAAAAATGTTCCTTGATAAATACTTTTTCGTTTCATTCCCTTCTTCTCTCATATAAAATTTGCAGCATAGAATTTTTTGGAATTCTTCCTACATTTTTTATATGGCGTGCGCTACATCATTTATCATAATTTTTCTATGACTAATTTTTGTTTATTAATTAATATTAAAATTTGGGGCTTTGAACCTTATTCAATATGCAACCATTTATTTATTTATTTTTTTTCATTATAGAAATTAAGTAGTCAATTGTCAAGAAAATAGATATCCAGTGTGGGTTTAATACACACATACTAATAAAAATACGTTAAAGTCGCTGTTTTTTTAGGAACAAAATTTATTACATATGCCTCAACCTTATTTAATTTGCATAATTCCTAATAGCTGCTTTTGGCAGTAATTATACAAAAATTATTGCAAAATTCCGTTATCGCCTTTAATGCACAGTGGGTTAAAATGGTGAAAAAATTATCCAGAATTAAATATTTTTTAAGTTTGTAAATTTTTTATTGGCCGCAAAATATTTTTTTTTAATTTCGTCTTGCATCTTTTTTTAATTTTTCGAAATTTATACGAGATTGGTTAACAAAAGACGAAATAAAATGTAAAAAACTAATTTCATCGATCCAAGCGAACAAGCAGGAGCGTATTTTAATCTTAACTCATAGGCTTGGTTTTTTAATTATCCTTTTTTATATTTTTTTAGTCGCTTTGTTTCATTTCATTTCGCACAATTACTTATTATTTATTTAATAGGGGTATTCTCGAAGTCTTTCACGATGCAAGGATTGCAAGAAATGCGAAAATTCTATTCCAAATTTGGAAGAGTACGAGAGCACCCCATTGCAAAGTGGTAGCATGCATAGGTAGAAAGCAGCGAAATTCTGTATCGAATTCAATAACATGATACAGCAACAAAAATTAAGTGAGCGAGATGAGAGGAATGGCAACTAGCACAGGGTCGCATTTATTTTTTCTATGCTTTTTTGCAAAATATATGCATGGGTTTCGACGTTGCATATTTTGCAGCGATAGGAAATGGTTCCCATATATTTTGTTTTTGTGTGTTTGCTAGTTATGCAATCCGTGCTACGTGCGACGGCTTTGCAAGATATATATATATATATATTTTTTGTACTATTTTATTTTATTTCAAGATCTTTTGAGTCAACTCATCTCTTCTGTTTCCTTTTTTTAATTTCATGTCTGCAATAATTTACAAAAGAGGAGATTCTTTCATTTAAAATTTTTCGAATTGAATTCGGGTAATTTTTTTATTCCAATTCGAATAAATATTTCGATTTCTGCTCTAGTAAACTTTTCGATTTCAATTCGAGTGAGTTTTTGGTTTCCATTCGAATAGACTTTTCGATTTAAATTCGCTTAAATTTTTCGATTAAAACTCGATTAGATTTCAATTCAAGTAAATTTTTCAATTTTAACTAATTCGAGCAAAGCTGCCGATTTCAATTCGAATAAATTGTTCGCTTTCAATTCGAATTAATTTTTCGAGTTCAATTCGAGTAAATTTTTCGATTCTATTTTGCCACATATCTCTCCACATTATTTTTGACAAAGTGCGTCTACTGTGTTTTAATACAGCTGTTTACGCTCGTGTGTGTACATTACACATACATATATATATTCGTGGGTATGAAAAGCCATTCGCACAACCCTTCAGTTCCACGTAGCAGATCGCACTTTGTCCCATCATCAATTGAAGAAATGTAGACCAACATCTCAATATTTACCGCACAATCAGTATTTTCCATACAAAAGTAAATATGTTTTCAATACAAAATAATTCCCCTAATGACGTTTTGTCGCAATGCTTTGACAATTATAATTGAAATTAATATGTGTACATCTACATATAAATCTGTGCGTTAGCGTGTATGTAAGTGTGTGAGTGTGTCAATCGTTCATTAAAGTATTTACAAAGAGCGCGTATTGTAATTCCAGTTCAAGGTTCTGTAGCGCAATCTAATGTATGTATGTATGTATGTATGTGATGTATGTATGTTGGCTTGTAAGTTTATATGAAATGAAAATATAGATTGAGACAACTTCATGATATTGGTACGCATTGGCTGTCAGTGTTACAATGAAGATCTATGGATATGTCAGAAGATGTCATTAAATGAATAATGACTATTAAACACATTTCATAACTGACAAGTTGACATTGGCGCTTTATTGTTCAATATCTATGTAGGTATGTAAGTATATAAATACACATCACTCTTGCACAATGTACTGCTACTATGTAAATTGATGTGAATTTTATGACGAATTTTGCTGTAAAAAGAATCTAAAATTTTGTGGCAGCTGTAGGAAAGAAAAAAAATTATATTTAGAGTTTAATTATTTGTGAGCGTAGGAAAGCACACCCTTGTTGAAACATTTCTGTACTTAGATCAACAATTTCAGTTCGATCCAACAATTTCAGTCACTGGGTACAAATGAAAATTTTATTTTAGGGAAGTGATAAAGGTGATTTAGAACTGAATCCGCCACGAAAAATAACGCTAAATCACGAATGATTAAAAAAAGTCCCGAAAGCTCCCGAAAAAATTATGAAAATTCCAACAGTTCCGAAAACTTCGGAGATGTCGAAAAAAGGCATGTTAAATCCCAAAAAAATCCAGAGACTCCGAAAAAATTCACAAAATTCTTGAAAAGTTTTGGAATAATCGTAAAAATTCTGAAAATCCTTAAAACATTCCGGCAAAAAATGTCGATGGGAAAATTTTGAAAAACCAAAAACAATTCAGAAATAAATCCAGGCACCTTAAAGAGCCCTGCCAAAAATTTCGGAAGGCGTTGAAAGTAAGATTCCAAAAATTCGGGAAATCTGCGAAAAACCTTTCAATTCGCAATGTTTCCAGTCTTTCTATCAGAACCCCCGAAAAGTACAAAGCAAACCCAGAAAAGCCGAATCGTATCAATTAGATTCAAGGAATCTCCATATAACCTAAAAAATTTGGCAGAGTTGAGAATCTCAAAGATCTCAGAAAATCCCATAACACCCGAAGCAATCCAATTTTTATTAAAACCCCCGAAAAGTGAAGGATGAAACCAGAAAAGCCACGATAAATTGGGAATTTTTCCGAAAAAAAATCGGGAGAGATTCCGAAAAGCTCACACGTTTCGAAAAAATGCCAATAAAATGCGAGAAAGGACACTAGTTACTTCAGTTTTTTATTAAAATTCCCGAAAAAATCAAGACGATTTCAACAAAATCTACAAAGTTAACAATAAGTCCGAAAAGTTCCCAAAATGTAAGATCTCAAATAGTCCCAAAAATATCTGTAGAATTGTCGAAAAATCTAAAAAATTCGCGAAATCGTAAAGGTAAATTTCTTTAGTTAATGGGTTGCTTATGGATAACAGCCGAAATTGGAGGATCGTTTCTTTACCAGTTTCAAACTACCCCGTAATGATCCCGAACTAGGCCCAAAACTGTCCTGAAGTGGTTCTGAAAAAATCGTGAGCTTGTTCCAAAATGATCTCGAACAAATTTTGAAATGGCCCCTACTTGCCCCTAAATAATTTTGAACTAATCCCGAAGTGTTCCTGAAATAGTTCTGAACCATGTAGGCAACTTAAGACCACCAAAAAGAAGGGCATGGATTTTATTTCCAAAGCGTGGAATGAAAATTTATATATTTTTTTGCAATATTATAGCTATTTTTTCATTAGGTATTCCTTCTAAGTTTAAGATCACTCACCTCAACGGAGTAGTTTCCATATACATAAGTTCATTGAATTAAAGTAGAAATACGACATTCTTATATGATTTGCGCAAGGCGCGCACCGTAAGAAATAACCGCAGGCGAACAGAGTAGTTCAATGTAAACGATTAATTAGCAGATCTATTAAATTTCGGCAACAATTTTAGTTAAAAGAAATACATAAACTGAAACTAAATATGTAACTATTATGCCGCTAATTAAATAATCGTACCAACATTATCCAACATTTAAGCCGAAAAGAAATGACAATAAAAAATGCGCTGTTAAACAAAAGAACCGAAAAAGAATAGAAAAAGCGAACACCGCTTGAAATGAAAGATGGACATCCCACGTGCAAATGACCAAGAATTTCTCAATAATGAGCAACCAAAAAACTGGTATTTTACTAGATTTTATTCGGTGTTTTATTCTTTTGACACTTGTCTATCAAATTACGCGCTTCTCAGGTAATTCCTAGACACTTTTTATTGTTTTCATTACTGTTTTTTTTCATACTATCTATCACACGTGCATTCACCTCGTTTATATTAAGTGTTGTGACACGTGTGATCACTGCATTATATATACAAGTATGTATGCGGGCGGATTAATTAAAATGCAAATGCATAAGCCAAAGTTGTGCAGCACCTTTTTTAGGTAAAGATAGAAGCATTTGTAGCACGTTCGAATACTTGCCGAACGAGGGGCGTTATGTCACACGAAATATTACCGTAATGCAGCTCAATTGCAATAATCTCGCATGCGAGTGTTCTAGCGTGTATATGAATGTGTGCGGTGGGTGACACAGTTTCTTTGCCCAAATGCCACTTAGGAATGCCAGTAGCATTCCAAGCTGCACGCAACAATCAAAATTATACCAAATTCATCACTTTACAAATTACTTTTCAAATTGAACAAGTCCCTTGTGCTTTTCTTTTTTTCTTTTTTCCACATTTTGCTCTTTTTTGTCCATTGAACGCAATTCCATTTTAATTTATTATCGTAATTTATTTGCATTTTATGTGCATACAGTTAGTCCATCAGTTGTTTGATATTTCAATTTGTTTACTTGCTGTCTGACAGTCGTGAGAATTGTAACGTTATTTTGAAAAATATTCTCATTCTTGTTGAATCACTTTGTTTTCAATTTGTTTTTTATTTTGATAACCTTAAATTGCAACGACAATACTGAGCTTGTCTAGTCGACTGACTGGCTTGATAACAGTAACAGTGTACCTATAAGTAATAATGCAGATTTAGGCTGTTGGCAGAGTGTGCACTGAGTGCAATGCGATAAGCGACATGGGATCGAAAATAAAAGAAACCGGGGTTTTTCAAACACAAAATGCATCTAAAGAGTTCTAGTTGATTTCTTCGTAAAAAAAACATTAAAACTTCGCAACGCTGCTCGTATGCTCTGTCGCCACCTTTAATTAAATCTATTTTTTTTTCAAATCTTCTGTGACAATGTTTTCAATGCTTCTTCCATTGCTAATGATTTATTCTTCCCACTGTCGCATCTTAAATTGGGTTCAATGGTCAATGCAAACGTCGGAGGCGAGCGATTAATAATAGCCGATAAGCGTCCTAATGAAATTCGAGCGATAAGGAAAATAACTAATTATTTGCTGAAAGATTGCATTGTTTACAACTTTTAAAGCATCAATAGTGTGAGAAATGGGACAAGTTGTGCGGCGACCAGATTTATGGAGAACACTTGAGTAGAGGAAATACGATTAGGCAGTCGCGATTAACAGCAAAATTTTGCAAAAAATATTACTTTCCTCTAGTGTGAATACCTCTTCGCACTTGGAGCCTTCAGCATAACAAATATGGCTGACTTTCTGAAGCTTGGGTCGTTTCTTCTCTGTTCACAAAGATGGCTAAGTGTCTTCTGCATCAGTTTCAATCCTACGGATTTTCTGCAGGGGCGCTGAGGAGGAAGCTTTTTTTGCCAAATATTGTACCGAGAACCGCGGTGGGTTTAGTCCACATCGCGCCGTTTAAGCTGGCCAAAATTTTGAGTCTGCTAAGCTTAAACTGCTTGGATTTCACCTCCAGTTTATAATACGTTTGACAAATATCTTAAACACCCAAATGGTCAGCATAGATTTCATGGCCCAGTTTCTTCCCAAAAGCTTTCGACAGGCGTATATCGCGGCCCCACATTTTTTCTCCCTTTTTTCCTTTTCTCACTATTTAATCCTTTCTGTTTTAATTTCTTTTGATATACATACTCTTCTGCAGTCCAAATGTAAATTAATCCGGAAGATAACTTTGACTTTGTAATCTGCTTCCTTTAACAGCGGTGATGTCCATAAAATTGCAAGAGCTAGCAATTCTGAAATCTTGATAAGAATTGCTTAATTCTTGAGCCTCAGGAGGTCGTGCAACAAATTAAGAAGAATATTTCGTAAATTACTTAGCGCGCTTGCGCACCAAAGAGTCATCTAATAACTCAGCCACAGCGCCATTAGAACAAATTTATGCTTATTCTTGCACTCGAAACCATTTTGTTTTATCGGCTAAATGACATTTGGAGCAACTCTTTCTTTTTCTTAGTCCAGCTTCATTCATGTACGTGCTGCCTGTGATCTGATAACCATATATATATATATATACATATGCACACATATGTATGAATTAGGGTGGTCATTAAAAATGTCAACTTCTAAAAAAAAATAAAAATAAAATAAAATCATCTACGAAAATCGCAAAGCATAGAAAATAGCGGTCCCTACTAGGATGTGAAAAAATTTAGATTAAAAAAACCGATGCAATTAAACAAACTTTTGGCTTGAAAGCTGATACATTTTACGTATTACTGAGGCTTATTCACATAAATTCGTAAGCCCGCTAAGTTATAGCAGGTCAAAGTCAAAATGTTGTGGAATTTTCGCGATTTACTTAAAAAAAGTTTTTTTTTCTAATTTTGAACTTCTCGTGGATGCCTTTATTCTGTACGTCGAATAAAACAAAGGAGTGCCTCATAATTTTGATATTTTTTAGAACCACCCTAATATGTTTACTACATTTTCACGATTATTTTTGGGGTCAGTTGAGTATAGAGTCATAACTCCAGCACTTTAGCGACCTCATACGGATTTATCTGCATTTTAACTTTTTTACACCATTTGTAGGCTACCTGTTGAGCTGGCCTGCCTCACTGCCTTCCAACTCGCCAGCATGCCTATCGCACTTTTTTTTACCATTCTTTGTACTTAGTCTACTTAGTCATTATCTTACACTTACGGTTCATGCCCAGCATTTAGTTTACTGCTTTGACACCCTTTGCTTCTGCTACAATGCGAGCACTTCTTAATTGCTGCCTACCGGCGGCACGCTGGGTACGTACTTTTCCTCGTTCTTCTTTTGCATAAGTTGGTTCTTTGTGTTACAAATTTTATTGAAAGAAATGGTGCTTCTACTTACATATTTTCACCAGCACTTCATTTGCATATCGCTTGACTACTGTGCACCGCCGCGCTCACCTTCGGCTTTGTTGCTCCTTTTTTTTTTGTTGTTGTGTTCTATCATTTCTGTATCTGCAACGGCAACTGTGCGCCGCTGTTATCTATTTAGGCTGCGAGTAGATGGGCACTTATGTAGAGCTATATATTTGTTTAAGTTTTTTTTTTTTTTTGTTTTTGAAAGTGCTTTGAACTCAAGAACTGTTATTTTAGTGAGATAAAGAAACGTAATTGCGCATGTCTAGTGCACATTTACATAAATGCGTACCTATGTAAATAACAGCGTCGACCGACAAAAGGTATTATACGAGTATCTTTGTGGTATGCCCAGCAGTTAGGGCAAATATTTATTTGTACTCTAGTACGAAGTTCTTTTCTTTGTTTGACTTTCTTTACAGCTCTCCAGCTCTTAAGACTTTCCTTTATATTCTAAGTTTGCTTTAGTTTCACTCCGCTTAAGATGTCTTACCTAATTTTACTTTCCCTTAGCATAGTCTTCTAAATATAAACGTTCATACATACATACATACGTACGTACATAGTAGTTACAGCAATTTTACACTCTGTCGATTCCTAATTACTTTTGTGCTGCCACCAATTGTTTGCGCAAGCGTGAATGCTGCGTTTTTATTTTTCATAGCAGATATATATGTAAGTGTGGTGGAGCTAAGCTTATGGTACGTGCATACATACGCACATATGTACGTACAAAAGCAGTTATTTATATCACTATATTTATTTTTATATTAACTGTCTGGCACCGATTTATGTATTTACTTATGCTGACTGTCTGTCTGTATGTATGTACTTACGGCATTTCACTTCCTTTAAAGACACACATATCCAAGACACATTTTTCTATGACTGTTAAGGCAGTTTTTTTTTTGTCTGCGTTTCTTATTTGTTTTGTGTAACATTTACTGCATAATAATTTGGCATGCGCCATTCTCTACAACTTCTTGCTTTTAAAATTATTTGCTTAAATTTGACAGTTTAAATAATTTCGGTAAAATTGTGTAGAAAGCGTTAAGCATTTTGAAGGGAACATGCACAAGATTTAGCACCGGCAATTGGCTAATTTTGCTGTGTAAAAGGTGTTAAGTATGCATAGAAAGTGAGACACTTAATCATCTAATAATCACACAAAATGCATTACCGGCTTGGAATTTACGTTTAGTTACGTTTTCACTGGGATTCCTGATTGTCTACTTTCATGATTCGTAAATTTTGCCAAACCACTTGGATTTGTTGGTGAATCTTTTAATGTTAGTAACGCAGTATTTTGGGATCTCAATAACATTTTGGATGTAACTCACTCAACAGCACTCAATTCCACGCAATTTTCCAGGTTTGAAGGTTCTTTCAACGTGTATCAGCCATTCTTGTAAATTGCAAATGAAATTCCCTTCACCAAGATATGCTTCGGTCTTAGCCAATTCATCAGCGCTCTCTTTTCCCTATATGCTGCAATGGTCGGTAACCTCGATAAGAGAAAGAAGTCTATTGACTCGGCTGACGAGCTTGACATGCACTTGCATACTCTGACTATTTTAGATTTCGTTACCGGTGAGGTGAGCGAGTGTTTTTCGTTCTCCTTTAGATTCTTTCTAGAGGTCCTCTTTATTCCCACCACGTCCGCTTAGAAGTTACTAGCAAAGTTCGGTAGTTGGAATGAGAGAGAGAAACATTCAACATCAACAGAGAACACCCCCACACCCACACCGCAGTCCATTTTGGATCTAGAAATATAAATTTTAGTGAAATTTTCTTCGACTATTCTGCCCCTATTCCGATTCAATGGAGAAAGAAACTTCATCTGAAAGTCTTTCCTAAAATCTGTCATAGACGGTATACTATAGTCAGATTTTTTCCGTGATTCAATTAACTTGTATTCCATAACCTTTTAGTTTGGTAGCAAAAGGCGTCTAATAGTATGGCGTCGACCTGACGCAAGAAACAGGTCGAAAAAATAAATAAAAATTCTTCTTGTATGTACATAAATACATATACATGTTTACGTATGTATAATTTTAAGAGTAGAGTGTTCTTCGAAACGAAAAATGACTCTAAAAAATAACACAACACCGAAACCAGTTTGTCTCCCAACTAGATTGGATAAAGGATGACGGAAAATCGTTCCACAATACGTAATTAAGTTTACCTTCAAAAGTAATGGTGGGTTCTCACCGGAGGAGTACTTGTCCATCTTCTTCCAAATATTGAACGGACCCAAAGAATAATGCCGAGAAAATCTTGTGAGCTTTTGAAAATATTCTAATGCTGAATTTCCACAAGGCAAAAATTGTAATGAAAAATTGGGCATTAAAAAATGTTCTTGTCATTACGTTAAAAAACTGGTCATTAAGTTTATTTCCACATGACATTTTTTAAATGACTCCAATTTTTTGCCATTTCAATGTCTAGTGGAAATTCGGCATAAGTCGAAACATCAAAACATATAAGTTAAATTTTTCCCTTATCTGTTTTATTTGCGAATAAATATTCCCCTAAATAATTTAAAGATCTTTCCCAGTACTGCGGTGCATTTACACATGGAGCGTTGAATGGATTCTAAATCCCCATCATCTTTACACAGTTGGTAGGCGGGACTCCGTAGAAGGTAGTCACATAGCCAATAGCTTAACAAGCTAGTGTTCCCATATCATTCAGCTGTGTAGTCGAATGTTTGGTTTTTAGAGCCTTAGAAAACTCTTGTGAGTGCGATCCAATGGATTTGTGCAAGTTAGTTTACCTGCTGTAGTAGCTATTCTTGCTATCTCGAAAATTCGTGGGAACAGGATTCTCAATAAAGGCCGAATGCCTGAAACCGCTGTAGCCTATTTCATCTCGCATAGTTGTTTGCTTTCTTGCTTCCCAGATCCCGATCATGTCTCTGGACTAAACGCTACCGACGAGACTGTGGGGGCCTTTGGAATTCTTGAATAGGTCGACCTTGGTTAGTTGCTTGGCCACCATAACGTTTCAACCTTTAAAACACTGTAATAATCTGCGATTCTATATACCTCTCTCAAAGACAGTTTTTCATCGGAGGTCTAATGTAGATTTTGAAGGCATCTGTGGAAGGTCGAAATCTCGTCGTTTCATCAGACGGAAAAGTGAATTTCGTAGTCATGGTCTGAGTCAACGTATTTTCTCTATAATACCCCGCATCCGTCCAAAATGGAAGTAGGAACCGTGCCCATTATTGGTAGCCTATAAGACAACTTTTAAATGTAAAACTTTTCACGTTGTTATCTAGAAGTGGACATATACATACATATGTACGTGTAATATTCTCTAACTTCGCTTAAGGCGTTGAAGGGATTGTCCTAGTGGTATGTATGGTTATAGACCTTCTTATCGTACTCGTATTTTTATACCTGCATACCAATGTATTTTCTTGTTTTCTATTGTACTCTTGTTGGAGCAGAGCACTTAGAACGTACTTCTTCCTCGGTTGTTTGCTATTATTTTATTATTTACTTATTTTTTGCTATTATTTAATTTAGAATCGAGCATAGTTCAATAAATCTTCACCACTTTTGACAATTTAAGATTTTCGATAAAAATTTTTTTATATTGTAAGTTCAATTTAGAACTGTGTTACTCCTACACCGCGTCTATCTGCTCACCTTGAAAGGTCACTAAGTGCAAATTGTTGTCATTCACTGATCGTAAGAGACGAACTGCAACTAATAAATCGTTTTTTTTCTCCGAGGCAAAAATCTTTAGAATCACTAGGCCGATTCGCATGTTTAATTTTAGTAGCCACAATTGTCTAATGACCATTCGCGTGTTTTCCAGCTAGCAGTCCTTAGTGACAAAAATTAAACTTTAATAAATTACAAAACTTATCGGATTACAAAGTTAATTAGATAACTTATTTATGACAAGCATATTATTGGCGTTAAAATTTTAAATATTTTCCGCTTCATAATTTTAACACAACGCATGCACATACATACATACATAGATGTATATTCACCCAATTTTTTTTTAATTGCTAGATTTTAATCACATAATAAATGGTTTCACGTGACCTTAGAAAATATGATTCTTAATGGTTCAGATTTAAGATAACAAACTGAATTACCGCAACCCTATTAATATATAATAGACTTACGTTGTAATTTAACAAACATAGTTGTGTACCTCAAAAAGCTTAAAGCATGTTCTAACTAAAGTCGCTCAGGGGCATACAACTTCCTCAAACTTCATAATAATTACCAAAAACAAGTGACCGCTGGTTATTTCTTGAAAAAAAAAACAACAATCGTTTTGCGCCCTTCTGCAATTAAAAACAAATCAAAAGACGATATAATTGAAAAAAAACCACACATGTTTTTAAAGTCCACCAATGCTGAAATGTGAACTATTCTAATTGTAAACGGACGGCTTTAATAACAGAGATGATGCCGAGAAAAGATTAAAGAAAAAAACCATTTCAACTAATGAAATCAACTCAGGCAACTAATCTTACGCATGTTTTTTGTATTTGCTTGCATCTATTTTGCTTCTTTTTGGTCCTCAACTCTTAGCAACCGAAATTGCATGAAAATACTTCGACCGTTTACGATTTATAGAGGCAGCATGTTAATGAAGTTTGGGGCAAAAAAAAAACAAAACAACAAAAAAATATTCAAATACTTTTTGTTACTCCAATAACCCGCTGCAGCAAACATTTATTAAATTTTTTTTTTTTATTCATCTTTTTAAATTTTATTTGTCTACTGCTTCCTTTGCTGCGTAACGCAAAATCTTAGACTTAAGTATTAAGCGTATTTTTCTATCTAACAACAGCAAACCAGCAACTCGGAGAGTTTTTAGTAAATAAAATTTTTTTATTTTTCTTCTTGCCATGAAAGTTGAATGATATGCGCTGTTTGCGTGCTCAACCAGCCATGCAATTGTTACATATACGCACGAGCACCAAAGTATCAAAAAAATTTCCTTACTTTTTGCCAACCACGCATTTTTCACAAAGCAACTTTTCACAAATTAATTTTATGACAAGAAAATTTAAGACACGCTAACCCAAAAAAAAATCAGCAAAAGCGCACGTAATGCATAAAAATATCACAGTAGCAATATCATAAAAAAAAAATAATTTTTCATTTCTTCGGCTTTTTGTCTTCGAACAATATCGTCTAAATAAAACGCGCGTTGCTCGCTTAAGTCTTTTGTTTGTTTCACTGCTTCCTGCTGTCGACCTTTGTTTTTAAAACTTACTACGTCGTTGGCTGCTGCTTTTAACGTTGCAACGTTTTCTTAGTCATTGTTCTTATTTTTATTTTTTTTAATTGCTTTTTTCTTATTTTCCAATTTTTACATGAAAATTATTTTGACACAAATAAATTTAGTAGGTCACGAAAGTGCCAGGCGACAGCAACAGCAACGGCGGTCAGTCGCGTATAACGCAGCTCAGCTTCATAAGCAGCAAATACAAAAAAAAAAATAAAAAAAACGAAAACAATATTTTCACCAGCAGCAACAACAACAACAACATCATCATCAACAAGACCTGTGTACTGCAGTAGGTACTGTTAATAATGGCTGCAGCAAGGCAGCTGACAGCCAGCATACGACAGTCGACAGTCATCAGCAGTTAACATCCGTCAACTGGCCGGCCGTATGGCCAGTCAGTAATTTTGGGATCGCTGGGGCGGGCAGTGAAATTATCACAACACATTCATCCATTCATTTGTGGCTTGCTTTGCACTTTAAACTTTTCTTTTAGTCTGTGGTTTTCCTTATTCTCGCGCTGCCCTCTTATTGTATGTATTTCGATTGCGGCTGGCTGTCACTTATATGAGACATCGTAATGTTTTTGTTAATTGAAATTTAATTTGTAGTCAACTTTACTGGAGAAATATTTAAGTCTACTAAAACTTAAGCATTCCATAATGTTGCAGCAAGGCAGACCCTTTCTGAAGCTTATATGTTTGTATGTATATTGACACTAATATTTCTAATTGCTCTAAAACAAACAAAATCGTTATAAATTTAGTAATACTTATTTTCTTTTCTTTGCAGGTAACTTGATGAATACGGCATATGTACTAGGCATTTGTAAAGTAAATAAGGTATTTAATAAAAAAAAGCTGTTCATTAAAGTTATCGAATTTCAATATTAGGGGACTCCGGCATAAATTTAAATTTGAATGCTGAGAAAAATTAATAAATTTTTAAAAGTGTTCACTGCGTGCAAGCCAAAGCTAAGACTTCTTAAATCGAGCCAAAATTTTTCTCTTAGAGCCATAGCATAAACAAAATATCATTTTTGGTATAGAGTATTTAGTAAGTTTAATTCAATTCATTGCATAACTTTAAAGGCGCAGATTATTACATACATTTATATTGATTTCGTCAGACTTGTATGTCACTGTTAGAAATAGCAATAAGTTCGAATATTTTTTGAGTTACAATTAACATTTGGCAGCTGTCAAAAACGTTGTGTTGATAAACTTACAGGGGATTATAGCTTTCAATGCGATAGCGATCACTGGTTTTTAGTTTGGTAGTTTTATTAAAATGTATTTAAAGTAAAAAAGCATGTTTTTTTAAATACTTATCTATATATTTATATGTAAATCTGCCTTTAAGCTCCAAATGAAACACATTTTGATAATTGCCTATAATAAACCAGTCAATTTGATTTTATCGACAACACAACACAAAAAACTATGCACTTACGACTTCATTCAAAATTTAAGCGCAGACAAGTTATGTTCACGGGCCATTAAAGGTCGTCCATATTGTTGCCAAATATATTTACGACCAGTGAATTATTACACAAAAAGCTGGCGCAATGTTAGGAACTTCACAAAGTACATATTGCGAGCCTTTGCTTAAAACTTGCACTTTATTATACTAAAAATTAGTGGGCTACAAGAATGCATACTCAAAACAATTCTAAAAAAAATTTTAAATTTTATTTTTACTCAACTCTGGGCCTAGCGCCACTTCAACCTAACCTACCTAACCTAGGTGTAAAAGAAATTCGTAACTCAAATTAATGAAAAGTGCACCCCAAAATACTATTCTTAAATACATATTGCCTAATACTCAGAGCTACCATTGTGATTTTTTTTAATTTTTTTCGATTTGTTCTTTTTTGTGTTGTACAATTTTTAAAAGTTAGTTAATTAATCTCAAATTTCGTACTTATTTATTTTTTATGTTTATACATCAACTCTAAAAATTTGAAACAAATCAAACATATGCATTTAGTGTGAACTCCGTCCGTTTTGGTATTAATATTATTTTTTACTTAGAATCTCATAACTTCTAAAGTTATTATTCAATTTAGATAATCTGGGTCTCATCTTATTTATCTAAAATCACACTTCGACGTAGAGGAAAGAAACCGGCAGCAGATACATTCTTTGATGTCTGTACCTAAAATAATTATTTTGGCAATTTTGTAAAAAATTATGCACACTTTTCGGTAAATTCAATAAATAGCTCCAGGCCAGTAATCCGGTGGGGAAATGTTGTTAACACTGACGATAGAAAGTTGAATAAGCTTGACTAACATACAAAAAATAAGTCTCGCTCTTGACCACCTGTATGTAAAAAATTTCAATTAAGTGAGGGCACTTGTTTTAGATCTCAAAAACGGATATTTTCCTATATCTCGAAAACTATTCTACCCTTTACAAGCTTTTCTTAAGTTTCAAATCTTGGAATTAATTTTTAACCAACTTCCCAGAGAGCTAGACACTTAAAACCTAAAACTTGGCTCAGATCCGATGAAAATGCCATATGAAAGATGGAGAAATAATCCGCTAGGAGGTGCAGATGTCGAGATATTTAAAAAATCCGTATTTATGGTCCGATATGGTTCATATTTGGACTTTATATTACATACATGAAAAGAAATAACTTCAAAAAAATGTTTGATTGTTCTTGTTTTAGTGACCTATTAAGGGTCGCTTGCCTTAAAAACTTTTTTTGAATTACTTGTTTATCTTTTTGCTTCGTATTCGGATTCGGCGGAGGAGAGTTTTACATAAGAAAAGATGGTCAAATGCTACAGGCCGGATTTCTTGTCGGCCACCGTTATTTGACTGCTTATATATAAAGTGTTTTCATGAAATCGGAATATATATATTCGCTTACGAGCATCATTATTTTAATGACGAAAATCACATATCTATCATACATTTACATACAACAATATATCTAAGGAACATGTTTTTAATATTAACGATTTTCCACGGGTGAGCGTTTTCAATTGATTTCGTGACTCTTTGGCAATTTTCACTAGCAAGCATTTGTAATGAAGTATACAGATACATATAAATTTTTTCTTTATTGACATTATTTCACATTCGCTGCCTCACCGCACGCTCACATCAGTGCCAATTTAATTAACTTTCCGTAGCTTAGTACTAGCTTTTGCTTGTCTCTACTAACCCTGCGCTGACATAATATTCACTTCTACGTATAAACTTGTAACTCGCTATGTAACTCGCTTGAAACGCCGCTTATAGAACTTAGAAGATACGAGCATTAAATCAAAATGATTCATTTAATTTGCTACCTTATGACACTTGTGCAGCAGCTGTCAAATTTTGACACATTTGTATGCAAATAGGTGGCCGAAGGGGGAAGTTGTCAAGCCGCAAGCCACTGATTTACTACAAAGATTGCCATAAAACTGCCACTGACAACTTATTTGCTATTTCTCCCAGCTTTTTTGTTTGTTATTTATTAGCTAGCTGCAGTTTAGCAGTTTTTTTATCCATTTTCTAAGTCTTAAATAGTTTTGCTTACAATTCACATTTTTAATCGACAGTGAATGCATTTTCATGTACAAAAATAATTTATGACTAACTGCTGAGCGATCAACACCAACTAAACGGCACTTCAACTGTACATACGGGCAATAAAAAGGTGCTGGTGCTGGTGCTGGTGCTGGTGCTAGTGCTGAGTTGGTGTTGGGCGCAGTGCGGCACGGCGTTGCTAATGCATAGCTGGTGGCTAGCTGTGAGCTGGGCAATGGCAAAAAGTAGTTAAAAAGAATTGCACTTTCAAACGCTTTGTTTGCTTGAGTATTATTTATGTATACATATATTTTTTCATGTATTTTTTTTGTTAACTATTTTTTGCTGTGCCACATTCGCAGACGCTGAGGTTGGCTAGAAAAATATCAAAAAAAATAAATAAAATAAAACAAAAGTGCAAAATATTCGAATAATTTCCAAAGGTCGCTGTAAAAAATGTACTGCGCTCAAGTGCAAATGCACATTTTGTTGTTGCCTTTTATCGTTTTCTCGGCGACCTTAAGTGAGCGGCAAGTTTGTTTTGTTACTTTTGTTTTATATTTGTTTTTACTCTGTGCTTTCGGTGCAGCATTTCTTTATTTTTATATGTAGCATGTGGTAAGACCGGTAGCGGTTGACCGTTGCTATTGCACTTTTATAGGCATAAAAATGTCAAATATTTGCAATTGAACTGACACTATTCGCGGCGTCGAAAAAGATTTATAAAATTTCAATTTTGTGGAATTTCGCTGTCTAAGTTTAAGTAGAGCTCATAGTTGGTTAGGTATAACTACATCCCGTGGTAAAACTTTTCTTTTGCTTTTTTTAGGTGCTACTCGCGTTGAATTTTGATATTTTTTCTTCCGACGGTGTTATGCACTCTTTTCCATATAAAAAATAACTTTGTATGGAAGAAAATGCGTAAAAATGTCAAAACTGGTAAAAAGGTTGTTGTCCTATCTTTTGTCGCGGGGTGTACTTTCTTCTTCTGATGATTTAATAGTAAAAGGTGTTCCTGACTCATCTGATTGCGATGAAATATTACTGACTTGCTGCCAGTGTAATTCCGATAGCTTGTGAGTTTATTTATACTCACTAGATGGCGCTGAAGTGTAGTACACGATATATTTTTGGGGCGTCCTTAGCTGGAATAAGCCTTAGTTTAAAGCCGACGAACGCGTTGTTTATTTTAGTGACTCATCCAGCAAATCATTAAAAGTTTCCAGAGGAATTAAACTCCATATGGGGGAGCCGCCGAATTATCAACAGCATAGTTCATTACCTAACTCGAAAATTTGACGACAATCTCCACCCAGTGCTGGTGTATTGGCATCGGCGACTCCACACCACTCTAACTGGCGCTACAACGTTGTTCAGGCTTCAAAGGTCGCTGTAAGGGTGGAACTTTCGTTTGCGGAGTGTTTTCCCTTTAAAAGACTTTCCTCTATGTTGATTTAAGTGGATGGGATTTTGAATATTGCCCGCCTACTTGACTTCCAAAGGGCTCTGATATTCCTCAGTCACCTGCCTGTAGTACTTCGTCGCTTTCTTTGAGGTCAGTATGTGGTATGTGGTACGTGGTTGGTACTGCCAAAATTACTATTATTGTCTCCTGACTTGAGGCAGGATGGTGTTTTCAACGCACTTCGCAACGCAAGTCTCGGGTTCCTCAACACCTCGTTCCAGAGCAAATGTTCGTTAATGGGCCTTGCTAACAGGCTATGTACATTATGGCGGCCCTTAAAATATCAATAACTAAATTTCGACAGGGGAAACCCTCATTTTGTTCTGCGTATAAAACAAAGACATCCGCGAAAACTAAAAATTTGTTAAGAGTCGCTACCAGAGTTAGAAAAAACTTTAATTTAAAAAACTAGCAAAAGTTCGACAAAATCTTGACTTTAAATCTGATGAATTTTACTTACTTTTAAAACTAGTCCCCGTAGATTCATAAACTCGCTCAATTATAGCTGGTTAAAGTCAAAATTTTGTCAGATTTTTGCGAATTCAAAAAATAAATTTTTCCAAACCCTGGTAGTCCATTTTTTTTACAAATTTTTCATTTTTCGTGGATATCTATATTTTACACGCAGAACAAAATAAAGGTGCCCCTTAACATAAAAAATTTGGATGTTGATATTTTTAATGACCATCCTAATGCACATATAACCTGATTATATACTATCAATAAAATATTTGCACATTTTTCGAAGATACATATGAATACTGTACATCATAATTTCCCTTGAAATAAATTCTGGAAAATACCACACTCACACACAAGTATCGGTACGCTACTCACAAATCATTAAAAGTATAAAACTTGCCAGCTTGTCCGCCCGCCGACCAACATCTTGTCCTTAATACATGCTGGTACATTTACTTGCTCCTCTTCCACATACTTAGTTCATGCCAAAAAAATGCCTCCATTAACCAGCCATGCTTTGTTGTATAAACACCCGTAATGTAACATTGGTATGCGCACGCATGCTTACAATAGGCATCGAACACGCAGAACGAATATGTTGTCACAGTTGAAGTGGCACGACTTGTCAAAGTTGTCACAAAGCAGCCACAGTCGTTATCGGCACTTACAGCTTACTGACGACACTCGTGCACAAACAGAATATTTTGATAATTATTTTTTCTGTCTTTGTTTTTCAAAAACACAAACAAAAACAAAATGTTCTCCTCAGGGTGCGAAGCACTTTAAATGAGCACATTGACACAAAGAACAAGTTATGCGGGACAGTCGCATATTGCTGGCAGCGCTCTTGTGCTGTCATAAGGGGCGATAATGTAGCCAGAGGCGAAAAAAAAGTTGATGGTTTTGCATTTTTTTCGGCTTTCCACAAATATTTAATTTTTGGTTTAAGCAGCAGTGTAACATTGCTTTCGTGAAAGATATGAAAAAATCTATGTATATATTTTTCACCGTCACGCATAACTCCTCGCCAATACTCGATCATCGCATAATTGCCCAAAAACCGTTGTTTTATTTATTAAATATTCCAGACGCGTAGAAAATTGAAAAACAGCAGCAGCATTTCACAAAATACGCCGCTTTTAAAATTCATATAGGAAATTCGCACGCAAGCGCAAAGCGAAAAAAAAATTCCCCAAAATGCAAGTAAGAATTTCGCCACAGCTAAGCAACACGAAGCGGCGACACGCAAGTCACTCTTGGCGATTTTCGAAAAAATAGGCCGCGTCCAAGCGCAACGCAGCTGAAATTAATTGACCACGCTTGCTGGTTAAAGAGAAAAATATGAATGAAAAAAAGTAAATAATATACAAAAAACAAGAAAATGCTTAAGAATTCACGCAAAAGCTCAAAAAATGTAGCACAACCAACTTCCAAGCACCCTCCAAGTGATGGCCATCGCTAGCTGCGACGGTCTTCTACAAAAGCCGAAAGTCTTGATCGGCGTTTTTTTTTTCAAAAATATTTATTTATCTACACGTGATGACAATAATTTTTGCGCGCATCAATAAGTGCTACCTTTCTCCCGCTTAAAAAAACACAAAAAAAAATTGAAAAAGAATAAAAAAGCAACCTTGCTCGCCTCCCAGCCTTCGCGCCTCGCTGCGTACACCACTGTCTCCTAACTGTCTTCGCCGACCACATGTCTTTAATGAGTGGCTGGAGATCACCTGCGCAAAACTCCCCATCGCTGCTGGCAAATGTGTGCTTGTGTTAGGGTACCGTTAGATTCGCAAATGCGCGCTGGCCTTGGTATGTGTGTGTGTGTGTGTGTGTGTGTGCCTGTGCGTATGTCATTAAAATTTTTATTTTGACTTAATTCTATGTTATCTGTTTGTGTCAGGCCTTTTTATGGCGAACGCTCTTGAAAATTTAATTTAGTACAGTTTGATGAAGCTCAGCTTTTTTTTACTTTTGTATACAGTTCATTTGTTTTTATCTTTGACTCTCCCATTGCAGTTCTTTGTTGGTTTTGTTTTACCTCGCCTAATGACAGTAGTCATTAAAATATTTTACACAAAACAAACAAAGAATATGTATCAATAATGAGATGACAAAAAAAATCAAAAAAAAGGTATTCGTTCCGACTTTGACTTTTTTATTACGTTCTTGGTGTTATTATTTATTTTCTTTAGCTTTTGCATTGAAATACAGTTATCTTGTTCATTTGTTTGTCACTTTGTGTCATTGGTTGATTTACCCAGCTGTTGCGTGTTGTATTTTAATTAGAATTTTCTAGAATTTTTGCTATGAGTTGTTTGTGACTATTTTTTTTATTCCCCACTTGGGCTTTTAATGCCTTTTACCTGGAATGTTTCTGGAATTTGAAAAATTTTACACCCGCTTAGTTGCGCATTTAGCAGCAATGCAGTAATTAGTTGATAATAGAGGATTACTTTATTGTTTTGAGAGAGATAATTTCCATAAATTAAATGAGCTTTTGTTTAAGCTATTTTTTACATAACCTAAAGTTTTTTTGCTAAATATTTGTTATAACTTGTCACCAGGCAAGTGAAAGCTCGAAGGTTAAGAAATAAATTTGAATGGTCTTATGCATACAAATAAAGAATACTATAAATGCTTCAGAAATCGAAAATTTTAATTAAAACTATACTTTATAAAGCTTTTTAAATCTGTTTTATATTTTATGAACAAAGCCATAGGTCTTTAGTGGAACTTCTAATTTTAGCTGATCGCTTCTTTAGCTTGCGAAAATTCTGAAATGTTTTATGAGCTTAAAACCGCACCTGCTGTAATTTAAAGCTATATAAATGGAGATACCGTCTCAACTGTAGAGCTTTTATGCGGTGTAGAGCTTTTATATAATAAATGGCAAATCTCCTTAATTTATTATATAATTTATTGGATTCACTGGTTCCTTACGTAGTTTAGATGATGTAGGAAAATAGTGAGCCAGCAGGGGTTGAACTGCTTAATGGAAGCTCATGGTAAGCGAATGGGTTACCCCACTAACGATTTCTGTCATGGCTGTAGGGAAGGTGTGACTTTCATGGAGGTGGAGAGTGTAGAGCACTATATCTGCCACTGCCCCGCTCTGGCAAGATCACGTCGTTCTATTTCTAATATACATATCTCTTTCAGTGTTAAGCTGATCTCGACTCTGTGGACATCTGCGACCTTCAACACCGCGTTAAGGTTACACGGTGGTCATAACACAAGCCAATCTGAAAGAAGGAACAAAGAACTCGCTAAAGTGGCAAGGCAATGGGCCTTACTGGCCTAAGTTTGCCTCTCTGCCGGACCGCGCGTAGTGGCTACCACCGTAACCTAATCTAGTGAACCGGCATTAAAGCTTTTACATAATTGTTCCTATGCTTTATTAAAAAACTGCCACAAACACGAAAGCCACCAAAGTCTCGAAGCATTTACTTAACTGTGAGAATGTATGAGTTTATTAGAATCACCTCATTAAATTTTAAGAGCTTTCACTTGCAGAGGGTTTAAGAAAAAAGGCGGAAATTTTTGCAATAAATATTTGTCCATGGAGATTTCGGTTTTTAATGTAGGCGATTTCGAGCTTTCGCGAAAAATATTTTAAGCCCAAATAGTGCTATTGGACAGGAAAATCATGACTTATACGTGAAGCCGGCTAAAGTATGATATAAAAATGGTTTAGAAGCAGTGGGGAAATCCTACTCAGTAGGCGTCCATAAAAACTTTGATATTTAAAAAGCTTATACTGCGGCATGAATGCTGGTCTAAGTAGTAAGTTGTATTTATGTATATAAGGTACCTTTTAAAAAAATTTTTAGCTTCATGAAAGTCCCAAATCAACTGGTGGCAGGAAGGGACTTTTACCTAACTAACGTGTAGCGAAAGCTCTTCCTGTGTGTGCTTCCATATAAAAGCTTCGCCCGCGGGATTCTTTTTTGATCGTGACCCGCTAAACTTCACATAAGGACTTAATCAGTTGCGAGATATTGTAGCAACGTTTTCGGAAGCTTTTGAGCTTTCATTGAGAAATTAATGAGTTAAATAGAATTTTTTTTCACTTTTCAAAGTCTTCTTGGGTTAAATGACTGCAAAAAAA
>NW_023458561.1:59042156-59051470 GCF_013731165.1 Rhagoletis pomonella | reverse complement strand
ATATATGTAGATCCACTTAATTAGATTATTTCAGATTTGTTCGTTTTTTTTTACGAATCTTTAGAACAATGCGTTCCTTGATCAACTCTATTGTCATCGATATGCCTATCTTGAATATTTATTAAGAAATCGAATAAAATTTAAGCAAACAGAATCGACCTAAATATGTAAGTTATATTAATCGAATGCATGAGAATTCTAGAATTCATATATACATATTTTGTGGACCAAATATTTAATTTGCGTTTCTATTATCTTTTCTAAGAAATGTAAATTAATTAACAAAGTAGCAAGAAACAAAAGCCTGTGTTATTAAGTAACACATTTCGAAATTCAGTAAAACAAAATGCGGTAGCGGTAAGAAGAACAGCGAATAATAAAAAATGGCGAGTGAAATTTTGCATAAAAACTAGTCAACAGAAATTTAATTAAAAAATAAATTATAAAAGTATTTGTTTAGTTAGCATAGAACTGAATACGAATTGAAATGTTATAAAGCTGCCTAAATAAATAAGTACAAAGCAGATAATACATACATATATATGTATTTGATTTTATAAACGAGTATATATGTATGTGAGTTTATGAAATATTTACGTCTAAATCATTAGTATGCAAACCTTTTATCGTCCGATATATAGTACATATATCTCGCCTGTGTGGTCGGCCATCGGCTATTCTACAGCTCACCCACATGTGCTTGAATTTGGTGGAGCTACTTTTAGATCTCATTTATTTATGAACTTTTCGTTATACAAACATATTGGCAACCCAATGGCAAAAAAATGCTTAGCAATGCACAAAGTAATTAATCGCTTTTATAATAGAAATGTATAATGAAATGTTCAAGACTGAGACCACAACAACGCAATGTCCGAGACGCATCTGCTACAGCGGTTGTTGGCATTATAGAGGAAAAAGAAATGTTTGCCTTTTTTCTCAATAGTTTTGTTTAGTTTTTTACTTCAAAATTAAACTTTACACATTAGCTCATATTGGCGTGCATGTCCTTCGTTCAGCCGCAATAGATTTTATTTTCACCACTGGGTAGTACTTGATTATATCGCATTATGTGCTATGTATGTATGTATGTATGTATGCATGTTTGAATTCGCATCTTTTTGTGATTTTCTGCTGTCCAATTTCGCAGCGCCCGGCTAGCTCAGTCGGTAGAGCATGAGACTCTTAATCTCAGGGTCGTGGGTTCGAGCCCCACGTTGGGCGGAAGTAATTTTTTTATTTAAAAAAAAGTTTACTTTTTCTTGTGAATTTATCACAATAGAACGAATTTTGAAAAGAAAATTAACGACTCGCAGTAAGAACTCATGAAAACTGTTTTTATATTTGATGTTTAAATAAATATTTGATTTTAGAAATTCGAAAATTTTTAAAAACTGTTGGTATTTAAACTCATTTCTTAAATTTATTTCGAACCTAAAGCACTTTATTAAGAATATGAGTGATTTTTCTTTTAAAATTGAAAAGTTTTTTGATGGAAACCTGTGAAAATGTTTCTTTCTTTCTAAATTTATATTTGGTTTAAAGAAGCGTTAATATAAAATTAAATAATTTTTTAACCGACTTCAAAATAACGAGGAAAGTTATTTTTTTTTGTTGTAATTTGAGCAATAAAATTTTTTCTGAAATAAAGGTAATTTAAAAAATTCAATAATTTTGCAAAATTTAAATAAACGAGATATTTTCTAAATCTTAAATTTTTTCGTGAAACTTTAAAACCGTTTGAAGACCTTGAAGTTAGTAAGTAATTCATTCGTTTAATTTTTTTAAACTTTCCAATTGGGTAGTAATACCTTCTAAAAACGTTTCTAGTATAGTAATAGTAAGTATGTATGTATGAAAAAATATTTTTGAGCTCATTATTGAAAACATGGAATTTTATGTATTTTCAATTTTAAAAAATTTGTGTGAATTTTTGAGAGTTTCACAAAAATGGATTAGCGGGAGATTTGACAAAAAAAGATGAACAAAAAAAGAACTCACATTTTTTTTTTTTTAATTCGAAAGCATGAAAAAATTTAGCTTTAAAATTATTGTTAAAGTTTTTAATATCTAAATAGATGTATTTTTATTCTTTCGGAACTTAAATTTTATAAATCTGGAAAAACAGAAAATTTCTCATAGTTTTTAAATTTTTTTCACGTTTTGGAAAAACAATAAAAAAATTTCAAAATTTAGGAAAAGTTTTATCAGCATTTTTGGATCCAAATTTTCATTAAATAATAACACAATTTTTATTCTTTGAAATTTTACAAAACGAAAAATTTAGGTTTTTATCTTTAATATCAGTTATGAGTACATATCGCACATTTGCTGCAAGAGTGTCATAATCAAAAGAAATAAATATATGTATATATAATAATAATTTAGTTAAGTAAGCAAAAATTATCTCTTCTACTTGATGTGTGAAAATTTTACCCTGATTACCAATAGCTCACTAGAACCAAATATATATTTATTTTTACTATGGGAATATATGTATGTAAATTCAAAACTTTAAAGCCATTTTCCTCGAGTTTTTGACTTTTCGGATTATGACACTCTTGCAGCAAAAGTGCGATACGTAGATAGGTATTAGTTAGTTTTATGTAAACTCCAAGTTCAAACATCAAGCACCTTCAAGTATTTATTTGTGGTACAAATTTAAACTCGCAGCTATCTACAATGCAATTTTTTTTATCAACTGTTGAATCTCCACACCATTCAGCAAAATCTCGACTCTCTTCTCCTATCCAATTGTTTACATTTTACGATGCTACTTATCACTTTTTGTTGGATTGTAACTTTTATAATGTCGCTGATTAACACTCCATCACAGCAGGCAGCGTCAACAACGTCTCCGCTCCGGCGCCAGTAAAGACGTCAATGCGTTTATTACTACCGCATTGTTGGATTTGCTTTGTTGTTGTAACCGTTGTGACCGCTGATGCATATAAAAGACGCGCATTATGCATATTGAGTACTTTCACTTTTTATTTATATGAAAAGCACAAAAAAAATTCAAATGAGCAAAAGAAAAATTCAAATAAAAAGAGGCAAAAAATGGCATGCAAAGCAGAGCTGTATATACAGACATATGTAGGTATAAGCAAGATATCAAAAGAGGAAATGTAGAAAAAACGGAAACGTGTAGAAAAAGTGATTTCAGAGAGTCAAAAAAAGAGGAAATGGAGGCAGTCTGTGAGCGGCAAATCACCGCGGTGACGTGGCTGGCTGAGTGTCATCATGCGGCTAAACAAATTCAAAAGCCGCAATGTCAGCATTTATTTATTTATTTATTTCTTTATGTGGTTAACTGTAAGCTTTAAGCAGTTTACAATAGTAATTTTTACTGCATGAAATGCGTGCGTTGCCGCTTCAGCTTAACTGGTGGCGAGAGTAAAACTAACAAAGAAAAAATTTAACGCGACAACGATGGATTATTGTTGTTGTAGCGGCACTTGCTACAAAATATATGTACATATGTGCTAAATATACGCTTATACATTTTTTTTGCAATTTTCCATCCACAGTACTCTAATTTTTGCGCCTCCACTCGGAACTTCACTCCCTCCAACTTTTATACCCGTTGACTCGCAGTTATCGATGCGCTGCTTATTTGCCGCCATATTTTAGTTATTTACATGCTATGCTGAAAATTTTAGACAGCGCACTTGAATTTGCCAATGGGAAATATGAAAATGCAGCTGCTATGGAGCCGACGAGAGAGTGTTAATTTCATTTCAGTTTCGCGCACAATCTTTTTTTTTTCATTTACACTTCCGATTTTCTATCATAGTATGCGCGAGAAATCAGGCGCATTGGCAAGAAGAGCTATGAAAAATTCAGTCATTCAGACATAAATGATAATTCAGGGAGACAATTATCACCTTTACCAACAACCGGCCCGTGAAAAATGTCATGGGAGTTCAACTGCCACCCATAGCCAGGCACATTAAATAGCCTAAGCTGAATATCCCAAGTTTGCTCGCTGCTTCTCTAACCAGCCATAAGGATGCTGCTTACACCGAATTAAGCTTAGCATACAGCTCTCTAAGAAAAACGAAAAATTCATATAAAATGATTTTCAAGAAATGGACAAAATGTTTCTTCTATCAAATTTTCGGGGCGGGGCCCGTAATTACACCCACTAGGGATCATATCAAAAAAATGTTTCTGTTCAACAATGGTTCGCTTAATTTCATAGAGTTATATTGCATGGTTTCAAGCCTATCTCTTCCTTCGCAATGGATTTCTGCATTTACTCAAATACTTATTTTCATCCAAAGCTTTCTTCAACTATTTAATACTCGCGGCCGGCTCACTGATAAATATACACTGCAGGCAAAAAGTATTGGCACAGAATATTTTTCACAATATATGCAACAATTTTTTTTCTAATTTTTTTCCGCCAATTTTTTATAAAAATATGGCTCATTCTGCAACAGAAAACTTACAAATATAATTCCTAAACTTTGTGCCAAACTCACGAAAATTCAGCAAATTTAAACCTTCCAATCAGATTTTTTTGAATTTTTTTAGTTTGCAGATTTGCAGCCCAGTTTTATTATAATAAAGTCTAAGTTTCAAGTAGCTAGGAGTTACCTTTGATTTTTGGCAACTTTTTTCACGCAGTCTCTTCCATACAAAAAAAAATTTTTTCGAAAATACTTTATATGGAAAAAATACAAAACACTAAAAAAACTCACAAAAATAAGTGCGATTTTTGAATAACTCCGAACTTGTAGTTTTTTTTATTAGAATTTAATAAATTAAAAAGTTGAAAATTTGCATGAAAATTGGCTGAAGTTTCGGGAGTTTTGCACAAACCATATTTTTATAAAAAATTGCCGGAAAAATATTAGAAAAAAAAATTGTGTGCATATATTGTGAAAAATTTGCTGTGCCAATACTTTTTGCAGGCAATGTATTTATTTTATTGCCATTTTCACTTTCTGTCGAGTATAATAATTTGAGAGTCAATTAGATATGGTAATGTCAAATAGAAGTACCTAAAATGTTAAGAAAAAATTGAAGAATATGCCAATTACCGCTGCACACACATATAAGTGCTTGACTAGCGTTTTTCGTGCGCAACACTTTCATTCAGCATACATATGTAAGTATGTAATTCATGCAACAAGACATTTTTTAATCATGTAAGCTTTTCAATTTTTTTCTAAAAATCACTTTCTTAACATGCCACTATTTCCTTTTTTTAACTTTGCTTGTTTAAATGCGTGCAACACACTAAACAAATTAAGTTGCATTACAGTGCATATCTATGCCACTTGCCGCAGTATAAATACACGCATGCGTGCACGATACTAACAAGCCAAGCGGCTGCAAACTCATTGAGTATTGCGACTTTCATGTGTTGTTCGTTAAAAGCACAAGTGGCGGTCCCATAATTGCATAATGCGCCAATGGGACTTCCGCTCGTTTAAATATATGGATGTACATACATATGTATGTGGGCATATCCGAACCCAGCGACGCTTAGCATTTTTATCACTCTAATCAACATGATTTTCAATTAAAATTTTTTCGATAAGTAACATAAAAAAGCCCACAATGAAAAGCTAAGTGATAGGCAAAAAAAGTTTTTTTTTTAAATTTCACCCAAAACCTTAAGCTTTCTTTCCTGCATTTAGATCGAATCAGCAGACAATTGGTTAGCCACTTAAGCAATCAGCTTATAGTAATTTTTATGATTTGCTGTGGATAAAAAGTGTAGAGAAAAACCAAATTTCACTCACTGAAATTTATTTGAAATTCGATTATGCCATTTAACTTGCACTACCAAATTTTTTTTTTCTCCAAAATTTCTCTTTCAGCTACCGCCTTCGCTTTGTGTTGCCAGTGTTGCAAAACCAATCAACTCGAGTGCCTGCTGCGTTTGTTTTTTTGTTTATCATTTTGTTCGCTGTACTTCGCTATCCTTATTGGCAACTCGCCTTTGCAATCTCATTTCAATACATAATCACCAGGCCGCGGCCCGCCGCTGCGTTAGCCACATCTCTCAAATGCCTTTAATCAGCTCAACTTTTGCTTTGGCCCTTATTTGTCAAAGCCATGCCCATTTGGGAGCTGGCAAACGTATAAGCGCGCTAGCTCATTTGTCGCTGTCGCATTTAAACTTCAAATCACAATCGACTGCGTTGCCGCGGCAGAGGAAGATGCCTTAATTGCCTTACACCACAGGTGGTGCGTGAAGCGGTAGCTAGCAGCATGTCGCCAAGGGATCCCGCGTTAACAGCAGGCGTACTTAACGTGAAGATACACTTAATTTATTTGTTGCACTTGTAGCATGCCACAAATTGAAATAACTATCAGTTTGTGGCACTGCAAACTACTTAATTATCCAACTGTTCATTTAATATATGCAAACCCTTCTCGATCTTCTGGAGCCGGTATGTTGTGTCGCGCTTTCTTTTTGATACAGATATATTATTTGCTGGCAAATCTAGGCTCCATGGTTGGTTAAGAGACCATCTGCACGAGCTGGAAATCTGGGCGACCGATCTCTGTAATTTCTGCGATTCAGCTGAGGAGATACTGCCTGACCTGCTTCTGGAGTGTGATGACGTAGCGTGGCGTGAAACGAACAGCATCGGCGCAATGTGGCCATGTGGAATCCTTGGGATTAACTAAAGTATTGTAATGAGAGGAGGGCCCAACCTCCACCGACTAGTTCGCGATGTATACCTCTTTCAATAAATATTTATCTATCTATAATTGAAAGATCCAGTGTCTCCGAAGCTGTAAGATCTTCTTTCCTGGAGAGAATAAGTTCCACTGCTGCTCAAATGAGGTTAATTGGGTTCTGGATGCAATGAACGTTAAAGACCTAAGGCAGTCTCATTTTCGTTGTTGGAGTTTCCGACAGGGTAGGAGTGTGATGTAATGTGGAACGATTCTCCGTCATCCCTTGTCAAATTTGGTTTGGAGACAAACCGGTTTCGGCGTTGTGCCATCTTCAGTGGCAGTCCTTTACCAGCTTTGAGGTGACCTAGTGTGCATTTAATGTGAACGTAGATTAGTTTCTTGAACGCGTCATTTTCTGTACGTTTGCCCTCAGAGTAGAATGCACCTCAGCATGAGGAGTTATATACCCTGCAGCGACGTCTATGAGACAGAATTAGTGTACCGATTCCCAGTGGAACGGAGTTTTTAGTTAACCAAAAAGGCGCAGTAATTTCGTGGCTTGGGTTGTCCATTTGCCCAGTTATGACTTTGAAGTTACATACATATGTGTCAAGTTATACCTCGAAAATTGTTGGTCCACAAAGTTAACACACAGTCCTTCCTTTTGTTCTGTGACTCTGAGAATGTAGAGGTGTATTAGTTTCTTATTTCCCACATCATCCCTTGAGAGGAGGCTGGTCTAGAAGCGACTCAAAATCCGCGTTGGGTCTCGTTCCCATCGCACCAGTGATACTCAAGCAAGGTGGTCGTTAGAGTTTAAAAATTGTTGTGTCACTTTTGAAAATCGTGTGCGATATATTTAAGTGCAGCTATGTTAGTATGGGTTTGGAACTGGTTTCATATATCCACCGTACTAAGGTTGGTCTGATGCGCCATTTGCCAGGCCCAAACGAAATCGCTGGATTCCATGTGAGCTTGTCATCAAGGATAACTCATAGATATATGACTGCTTTAGGGAAGTTTATATTTTCTCCATGAAGATATAGTTATTGCTTTTATTATCCTACAGTCGGAGGAGGATGTCATCTATAAGCATAGACCAGCATAGGTAAACAAGTACACTCGATCTCTTTGTCCTTCCTTTTCTTGTTTTTAGCTTGGATAATAGTCTTTGAATTATGGTTGGACTACTGAGATATCTACATATATAGCCACAAATGGCTTTGCTTGTAGACGCCAAAGTCTTCCAAATTTTCGAAGTGGAGCTATGAATGGTAGTCTTAATAAATTTTCTCGTTAAGAGGCAGATCTTTAGCTCTACTTCCCTAATGTGAGCGTTCGGTGGTGGGGTGTTCTTTTAACCGGCTCCCCTAAAGTGCAGCAAATATATCAATTCAATTCTTTCTTTAACTCTTATTTATGGCGTTCTCCAGCGAGATTTTGATTGTGCTGCCCTTCTTGAAAAAATAAATTTTAATGTTCCAAGAAGAGTACTTCGAAACTTTTACCCTCATTATGGCATTAATAGTAGAACAAATTATGCGGGAAATGTGTCAATTGCCCGCACTCTTGATGAATTTAACCAGATCTCATCCGTTGTCGAGCTTGATTTTTCTTTGCCTAAAGATGTTTTCGTTGATCTTTTGAAATCTTCTATATGATATTATTAAACTATGTTAGTAGTCTGTAAGAATAGTTTGTTCATAGACTATATTGTATATATTAAATAAATATATCGTACGTGAGACCAGCTTTTTTGTTTCTCCATCAGATCCTTTCTTTCGATAGCTCTCTGCTCGCTGATTGCGCTGGGTTTCGAAAAAGGTATGGTCTCTTATCAGAATTTTGAAACAACAGCGACGCCAATCAGTATCATTTCCTCCTGCTTATCCTAAAATGATGTGTGGAGGCCAACTACCTTCTTACCGTAACCGATCTGGGCCTGTGAAGACTTGTCTCCTGCGCCTTTTTCTGGAAGAGAATAGTGGTTTGGTATTTTCCAATTAATACATTTCCCTGAGGGGGCCTTTTAGTATAAAGGAGCTGAGGCTGATCGGTCGGTAAGACCAACTTTGCTTCGCTGAGATACGACCTTAGGAAATGTCCATCTCCGGCAGAACCTTTACTGGGATATCTGTCAGCTTCTTCCAGCTGGGTTTCGGGGGAAATATAGTCTCTTTTCAGGGGTTTGACGAAGCATAGAAGCTGTTCAGTATAATTTCGCTTTGCTCCTCCTATTATTTATTTTGCGCTGTGGGATGGGGTTTGTTTTGGGCTGCGTAACCGTGGGGAGCTTCAAGTCCACCTGCTTTATTGTTGTAAATGCCTATAAGGACGTGTCTAGTGCGTCTTTTTCGCGAAGAGCATGGTAGTATAGTATTTTTCATTTGGAGTATATTTCCCTGAAGAGTGTCTAAACAACTAAATACAAGAATAACTGGCACCTTTATTTGCATATCCCTAGGAATGTTTGTTGACATTAAAGTACCAGCAGATAGCTCGTGGGCTTATTAACAAATGATGCATCATCAAATTGTCTACAAAAGTCATAAGTTCAAGGAATGTTACCTTCATGTGTGTCCATCACGTTTTAGAGGTGTTGAAGTTTTTATTTTTTTTTACAAAGAATTTTTCGCTCGCATAAACTCCTTTTATAGAAAAGAATTCCA
>NW_023458561.1:59011517-59032156 GCF_013731165.1 Rhagoletis pomonella | reverse complement strand
AGAAATACACTCAGAGGTTTGCCATTGCCTGGCGAGGGGCGAACGCTATTAGAAAAAATTGTTTTTTGGTTTTGATGTTAGTCGGAAACTGGGCTAGCTCCCAGACCCTGCAGAGTGCGCACTTCTAACCACTACACCACATAAGGGTACGGTTAAACGAGGCAATGCAAGCTATCAAAATGCGAAATCGAAAGTCTACTTCCCCGTGTAAATTGCCAGAAAGTCCTTTTTGCAGATTTGCAGAAATCCCTTTCGGAAATAAAAATTACAAGGTGTAACTGTAACTGCAATTATGCAAATCGCGAATTTAAACTTGCTCCTGCTGCTCTAGCAATTTTCATTTTTGCTGCAAGTGCTGTCAAACCAATCGAGTGTTGCCGTGTGCCGCAATATTTGGCGAATTTATGTATATAAAAATTTTATAAATGTTGCATCACATATAAAAAAATACTGGTAATTAATTTATTCTCCTGATATAAACTATTTAAATATTAAAGCATTCGACATTTTATGTGCGTTTTAGCATTTTTAACAATTTTTTTAGGTCAGTAATTTTGTAATAAGCAGAAAAATGTCTAGTAACATAATTGAAAGTGGACTTGTCTGCATTTACCGTGTAAACAGACAAAAACCAGTATCGGCAAGTCAGATTTTCGGAAATAAAAACTGCTACTTTTGGAAATTCTTGAGTTTGACAGACTTTTGAAAAGTACTTGCACTTGCCACGTCTAACAGCTACTTAACTACATAGAAATGCAAAAAGTTTATAATTTTCGCATTAGCCGCCGCAACTCTGGCAGACAGCATGGGCACAGTCAACGGCCGATAAAGCGATTGCAAGTAAATCAGCGCCGTGGGCGCAGCGATTAAGGCGTTTGGAAGATGATTGCAAATACAATAAATGTGCGCAAAAATAAATATTTTCGCATAAGTGTATATGTGTTTCCAAATATTAGTACGACGTACATTAGTGTGCAGTGACACATGTGTGCGCAAATCGGAGAAGACAAAAGACAGCGGACCGCCAGCCACGCAGCTGGACCGGCGACTGATAAAAGTGAGCCAGATGATTCAGAGTCTGGGCAAATAAAAGCAAATGTGTGCGATTATTGGCTGTATACTTATACATACATACATAAGTAATTGTGTACATGCCCAGTACGGAAAGAAACCAGTTTAAATATTTGATGCTCAACCAGCTTTTTGCCTACCACAACTAATTGAAAAGTTGACTTTCTTTCTTGGAACGAACTGTTTTCTTTAACGTGGAAATGTCCTAGGAAGCCGACTCTGCATTTGATTTCAACTACTTTAAAATTCATTTGGCTTAAAACACTACAAAGTCAATACGCTTTCATTCTGCACTTCACAGATGCTTTTTCATATTTCGAAGACACAAAAAAAAATTTGTATTATCCTTTTCACATGTTGTCTCTGTTGATATTCGAGCCTGAACCTTCTAGAAGCTAACAAGTAACAGCAGGCATCTCAAAAGTGTAAGCATTTGGTTTATCTCCGGGAGGCTGCTAGGTGATTATACATCAATATGAAGTTAGTTGCTACATAATCAGAAATAAATGACTCGGGTGAGCTATGCCGTACTGGGTGTGTACAAAACTGCAAAAATCAATATTAGTAACAATAACAAAAACTGCTTAATTTTTGATTATCAAATATGGGCAGCTGCTTTTGATTATTTGTGCCCCAATTATCGTCCTAAAATTTGTGCATTGATGCTGGGAATGTTAGTTCCGGAATCTCGGCCTTTTCAGAGTCCCAAAAATCCCGGGATTCTTGGCAAATTATCCCGAGATTTTCGGGATTTTTAATATGCACCGATGGCAATAATAGAAATTCCTTTTCTTGACCAGCATTGGCTATATTTCTTTTTTTTATTTAATAATTAATATTTTTTTATAAATGTCTAGCTCATTGTACATATATATAACACCGCGCGATAGTAAATTTTAAACACAAAAATCAATATATTCGCGAAACCATGGGCCAAATATAGTAAAATTGCGTAAATATTTTGATTGTACATTGCATTGAAATTTTTAAACAATTTTTTGAATTAATAATATCTTTGAAATTACAAATTACTTTAAAATAAATCCTGACATCAGAGAGAACAAAATAAAAATGTCACTTACGTAAATAAAAAAGAAGCGTTCAAACCCATTTATTTATTATTTATTTTATGGTAAGAGAGATAGAAGCACTATTTTCGATTTAAGTTGAAAAGTAATGAATATCTTAATCCCGGGACTAATCCTGGGATCCCGGGATTGTGGTACCGACATCCCGAAAATTCCGGGATCGGAAAAAGCTGAAAAATTAACATCCCTAATTAATACTCGTAGTACTCGCTGCTCTGTGTTGGTTAAGCAAATATCACTCATACGACGCGTCGGGCGGTGGTGAAACGTTAGTTGCGGCTATTACATGGATCAAAGCGATAATCAACGACTTATGTTTTTGTTTTTTTTTTTTCTTGCAGTTTTTGCCTTCCTCTGCTATAGTTTAGTACGTTCTGCTTAATAATTTTGATCTTATAAGAGTATTATACGCTTCAAGTGCTGGACAATCTGTTTTTGTTTATTAATCGCTTATTCAAATGTGTACGTATGTATATATGTATGTATATTTGTGTGTAGCTATCAGAACGGTGCGCTTTATGTGGGCGTTTTCGACGTTGAGCGTAGTGGTCAGTGCCAAGTGGAAAATTCATACAAACTCATAAAAAGAACATTTACACATCTATGTACATACATACGTATGTATGTATAGCAGGTATACAAACGCGTATAGATCAATTCGTATATACGTGCGAATTTCACATTTATGTAGTATAATATTTTTCATGAGCGCATTATAATTTTGACAGCGCATCCCCACACAAATTTAGTCGCTTCAGTCGGCAAATTGAATTCGAAGGCGTTATGGCGATTTTGGCGCGATTTTTGTAGTGCCAGCGTGAAGGTGATTGTGAAAATACATATCTATAAATAAGCACTTGAAAATATAAAGATTTATGAAATAAAAATTTAAATGAAAGCAATTGTCGGAAGTGCTCATGTGTAGTGAAAAATTGTATGCAAATTAATTGAAAAATAAAACAAAAAAAAAAAAATTAAAATAAGTTTTGTAGGCCTGAAAATTTTTATGTGCGTTGGAAAATTCTGGCGTCAGCAGGAAAGTGTGAAATGTGGGTTTTGATTAAGTGCCTTGTGGCAAATAGTTATTTCGAACTGCTAATGCGAAGTATTTCTGAATCAAATTAAGTGATACAAGGCAGCAAAATGCCGAAAGTCTTTGAGTGCTTTAGTGGGCTAAGGTAATTGTTTTGTGAATATGTATATGTAGAGCAAGAGCTGTTAAGCTTGTTACATAAATATGTACTAGTATGTGTGCATGTCAAATTTATATACATACATACGATTTTTATATTAATAAGAATATGCAAAAATGTAAAATTGTTGGCGCTTATTTATGCCGTTCACCATATTCTATTTGTACACATCATGACGTCAATTGGCAGGAAAGCGCAATTTGTCGCATCTACACAAATACATAGTAGTAGTAAACTTATACTAGTGAGACTTCAACAACACTGATCAGGAGACATATGAAAAAAAATATAATTTTTAAGCAAAAAACAAAAGCAATTTCGCTTCTCATATAAAAATTTAAAAATTCTGTTAATTTGCCGTTAAACCATATTAGTATAGGACTACCTCTGAGGTACCGCCTTCTTTCTAAAAGAAGAATTATAGAAACCGGTTAACGTACAAACATCAAAAAAAATATTCCGACAAATTGATATCCTCCTCCTTTTTGAGATTGCTTAATAATGAAAAACATCTTTTAATTTCCAATTTCAAACAAAAATTAAAAATATTAAAATTTTTTATTTTTTATTTTTTTACGTTTGTTTCGTTTTTTGTTATAAATTTACTTCACTTTTGTTATACTTCGAAACTTCTAGTTATTTGTTTTATGTTGTGCGCAATTTTTTTAATCTTTTCCAAAGACAATTTGTTTGTGTTTTAAAGGCATCTATTTACTTAAATAGACTCTGACAATTAGATACGTTGGAATGGTTTTTTGTTTAGCTTATTTAATTTTATTTTTTGTCAAGTCTAAATAATGAAAAGAAGCCAATCCATCATTGTGTGGCATTTCAATGACAATGTGGTAAAAATACACAAAAATATACTTTTCCATAGCTGATGACGATAAACTGTCTGACAAAATAATTTTAAAGGTCCTAAAATAAGCAATTATTTTAAATGTACTCGACAAGATACATATCGGTTTATTGAGCTTCCTCTTTACTCCTCCTTTTTAAGGTCTTTTTTCTAAATCCTTTTTTCGACCACCGACAAATTTCATTCAGTACATCATCTGGTGTTTTCTTTCACAAACAAATAGAAGATATATCGCAGCACTTTGAGGCTTTATGAAGCCGAAAGTTATATGGAGCCTTTGGTTTGGACATAAATACCCATATATTTAGAGATTTCTAAATAGTAAACTGAAAAAAAAATACTTAGGTATTCAGCAGATGCCAAATACTAAAATAAATAGAATTCAAATATTTAGGAGCTTATTGATGTAAAATTTTTACTTAAGTGCTTGAGTTTTTGAGACTGCTGAAAACTAAGGTTCAGAATAATAGGTTATTTTTTATTTTAGAGACGAACAATATAATGAAGTGCTTCGTGATTTTCGGGATTTCTTTAGGGAAGCTCTTTAGGATTTTCTCCCGATCTTGTGGAATTTTTTTCGGGACTGTGCTTTTTGTCAAGACTTTTTGGCATTCTTCAAGTTATATTTTTCTGGACCATTTGGCATTTTCCGGGCTTTTTCGGAATATGTATGGTTTTTCGGGATTTTTGGGACTACTCGGAATTTTTGGGACTAATTCGGGATTTTCGGTACTATTTCAGAATTGCCGGGACTTCTCGGGATTACTTTGTATACAGTATTTAGTGAAGCTACAAATGCTAAGTAATTTTATGTTCAATATTTAGGCAAACAAAATGCTGAACACTACTCTGGTTTTGTGATACGAGTATTTGGCAACGTGAAATTAAGTAAATAAATACTTTTAATACCCAAATACATTTATTTAAAGTATTTAGCACATTTTGGTGAGCAGCTCTCAGCAAACCATTTGCACTAAATATTTACGCTACATTCAAATACTGTGGCAACCTTGATTTTCACGTTTCAATTTCAATGGCATGCCATTGCCGCGCTGATACCATTTCCTTCGAACATACATTTCACGCGTTCAGCGACTTGCCGGTAAAACTAAATTCCAAATACCTACAGCAAAAGCAGTGAGTCGTCATCGGCGGCTAAATCGCCTACGGCATCATATTTCCATGCACGCGTGAGCACAATGCACTTAAATACATAGCTGCACTTGCGCGCGTTAAAAGCATATCATATGGCAAGGCGTGATAAAAATAATTTCAAAAACAAATGAAAATATCAAAGTTGCATGACACTCATTAAATGAATGGTAAACGCCTTTGCAGCTGACTGCCTGCGGTGGGTGCCTTTGTGTAAATTACTCACACCGAGCGCTGACGGCAAGTACATAGGCGCCCGCCAGCTCTTTGCTGCTGAATTGTCATCAAACTTTACGCTGGTCGACATTGAACGGGGGGGGGCAAGCAAATGCACTTAATGCCAAAATGCGCAATTTACTTCGGCAAGCACATGTAACAGGCAGAGGCAGCCGCGACAGAGGGATGTCAATGGATTGCCATTGCTTGGTTGACGTCAGCTTTTGACTAAAAAGTTCATTGTCCACACACACATTCGCGTTACTTCTTCATGTATTCCTATTTGCAAGCAAAAATAGCCGAGTGTTGAATGAGTCTCTGTTGACTTTGCCATTTGCCGGCTTTTGCTGGACTTAACTCAACCTAACCAACCTGACGTTCATTGGCCAGCATGCGGCATTTTGCAGCTTGGCCGCCTTTGACGATCTGTAGTTGCTCGCTTAGCTGCTATTGCAATGCCATTTTGCAACACTTACCAACACTCGGCAACTTTGCGAGTATCACTTTGCAGTCAGTCAGTCAGTCAGCGTAAAAATAAAAGAGGGAGAAAATTTCAGCCAAAGAATAGCTCGTGAAATTCAAGCACCACTCCGTAGCTGATCGCAAGTGTGAAAGGCATACCCATTATTATTTTTGCAATTTTATTTCTTATATGTATCTCTTTCAACATACAATACCTAGTAACAACACAATGTTGCACGTAACTACGAGTATTTACTATTTGCAACAACCTTAACCAAGGACGCTTGCGATTAGCGAAGCAATTGAAAGCAAAAAAAAAACAACGAACGAACGACCTTTGCAGCTCAAATTGCTTATACCGCGCGCGCGCGCTGCTCATTGTGTTTCCCGGCACGTTTTTCTTCTTCTTCTTCTTCTTGCGTATTGTCACACCTTCGTTGCACTTGTATCTGTGCGCGTCAATGCACGCTTATCTGCCTGACTTTATCGCAACAAAAGTTCATGCTTAGTTGTCCATAGCGAAATATGTACTATGTATCAGCAGCAACAATGCAATAAGAGAGAGAGAGAGGGGCGCGCGTTTGGTGTGGTCCGTCTTTCTTTTAAGTTCCATGTTTCCTTACCAATGCTTATCTTTTCAATACCTTTTCCTGTCTGCTATAAATCTCTAATTTATGCTTGCATTTGTTGAGAGAAAATTTTGCGCAATCGATGCCAGCAAACGAACAATAATGAATAAACGAATGAATGAAATGATCGCGTGCGCCGCGTTGGTTGGCGAGGCAATGAAGATGCTAATAGCAGCGCGATTTTAAACAAAGGCGGCTAAGGTGCAAGCAGCAGACGTTGTGGTTCGCGACAAGGCAGCAATGATGACAGGCGTTTTGAGTTATGATTATTAAATATTGAAAATTTAATTAACTATACATATACATACATGTGTATGTATGTATTTTTTTAATATTATTTTCTGCAATATTCATATATATTTACAGAAGCGATACTGAACTGTGGCTTTGTCAAAAAATCAACAAATATGAGTTACGTTAACGGTCATAAGCTGTTATGGTTAGTTTCATTTTGAATTCGTACTACTATTGTCAACGACAGGATTCGATCCCTGGCAGCAGTCGCCCCTCGACAGACAATGAAAAATCTCCGGTTGTATTTCTGCCTTGTGAGTGCATCTCTTAAAATCCATGTGCCGTTCAGAACCGGCATATCAGTTTTTTAATCAGGGTTTTCGTTTTCCTTTAGGGTATGCGTGAACAGTTTTTGATTTTTAATAAATATTTTTTTGTTTGCTGATAGTGTTGTGCCCTTTCTTCTATATAAAAAAAATAGTCGAACCAAGGCATATCAAACAGCTGGTAGCATTTGAACAAAAACCATATTTGCGGGTATTTTTTAGTTGCTTCTGGTATCGAAAGTGCCATGTGAAATACAAAAAAAAAAAAATATAAAATAAAAAATTGAAATTGAAAAAAAAAATGTTTGCAATTTTTCTTCTTAGTAAATCTGTTTGCTTCTCGAAGCATCCATCTTTTGCAAATAATTTGAAAACAATCGAATCAGCTGCTCTACTGATACTACCTGTTCAATGAGCCTTGAGTTGGAAAAATTTTTTCTAGAAATACATGTGTTTCTTCAAAAAAAATTTTACGTAAATTATTGCATATGTTTGCTCTTACACTTCTTCAATTCCTTAATATGGAATCTTCTTTCCGCGTACCTATCTGTGAACACTAGGGTGGTCCAAAAAAAAATGTAAAATGTTAAACTCTCACACTTAGAAATTTTCTAAATAGAAAAAAAGTATACCCATATTTTTTCGTTAAAAAATTACTTAATTATGTATTTATATGGGGAAAATAAACTTTATCGTAGAAATGTTATACAATTCTTGAAATTCTCTTAAGAAGACTTCCAGTAATAATACCCAATTGTTTATTTAACAGTTTTTTAATATTAACGATCTTTTATGGGTCCCGATTGTATTTTTGGAGGTTTTTGAGGACCTAAAAATAAAAAATAGTTCATATTAAAAAATGGTTAAATAAACAATTGAGTATTGTTACTGAAAGTCTCCTGAAAACAGACACAGTTTTCCGATCGAAAAACATCGATTTCCAAGAATGCTATGCCAGTTCCACGAGCAAGTATTTTTTCGCCATATAAAATACATGAAAAACTTTATGGGCTTTGAAACAGTTCTAGATACCGTATTTTTTAAAACAAAAAAAAAACGGGAGAGCTTAGAATTTTAAACTCTTTTCCCACTTGTATTTTTGAAGCACCCTAATGTACTTGTTTACGAAAACGTGTTCAGTTTATTTATCCATATTTTTATCGTTTGCGTTTTGCATACATGTGCCGATATAATACACGATTAATGGATATATTTATTATGGTAATACAAAATACAATTTTTCATTAATCGCACATTTTTCGATAATTTTATCGATATATTTATTGCCGTCTTTATCGATATATTCATCGCTACATTGGCATTGCATGTACCAGATTTTTTACACCGATATATGTTTGAGGAATTTTAATTATAATTTTTATTTAGTGTAATTAAATTTTTAATATACCTATTTCGGCCGCTGTGGTGTAGCGGTAAGCAGTGCGCGCTTCCATTCCACAATACCTGGGTTCAAGCCCTGGTCAAAGCAACATCGCAAAAAAAAATATAGAAAAAAGGTTTTTTCTTAACAGCCTAAACCTAAACGTCTGTTTAATTGAAACATTAACTGACCATTCAATCATTCTTAATTCAAAATATTAACGAATATTGTGAGTACTCATACAGTTAATCGACGTAGTTATTTATATATTAGCTATTTACTAAAACAAGATATGCACAACCCACCTACTTGAAATTCACTCATTATCATTAGATATGAAGATCGAATTAAATAATAATTGAAACGAATTGCATTACATTCAATTGTTGTATTAATGTTAATATTCGTATGGCCAAACTAAATCCAAAATCAGAGCCCCACTCGCCAATTGCGGATATGCATTAGATGCTTTGAAGGAGTGCCACATGGCATTATTACGTACATACATATAAGAGATCTCCACAAATTTAAAGCAAAAACTACACAAGTAAAGTTCAGCAGCAACAATGGCATAAGAAATGTATGTAAAGAAAAATGGATTACAACAAAATCAATAGGCGCAGTAATAGGCATCAAATCAACAACCACAGAGAGTAGCGGCCAATCATAGGGACGCACCTTGCTGCGGCTAATGGTTTCCCGCTCATATGTATGTATGTATGTATGTAGTGTTGCTGTTATTTGTTTAACTAACACTGGCGCTTTTGTTGTGATTGTGTTTTTTGCGCGCTTGCGGCAAAGTGGACTTGTGGCTGTAGTAGCGACCGAAAGTAATGGACAAAAAAAAACGAATGTTAAAAATCAAAAGAAAATATTATGACAGCCTATGGGGCATTGAAATCGCATCAAGGTTTTGTAAATAAATAAACTTTATTCTTTTATCTTGAAAGTAGTGATTTTTTCGATTGCCTTTAGCTTGCTTTACTCAGTGTTGCTTTATATTTTGTGTATTTTTTGGCTTAACTTTACCTAATCTATGCTTTCAGTTGGCAATTGTATGCCGCTAAAGTGATTTTACTGCCTGGGTAATTGAGACGCTGAGCTGGTTGATGGACTTTTGGGTGTGGGAGTTTGCAATATTAACAAAATAGGCAAAAAATTAAACGAGACGTCACATATTGTAAGCTAAAAAAATAAAAATATAATCTTATAAAATCATATAAAAATTATAGAATTAAACCATAACACCATCAAAATGTCAACAAAGAGTTGCAAAAACTATTGCAACTACTCAGAAATGTTTCCAATAATTTTAAAAAATTTGCAGCATCAAACCTTTCTTTTACCATGACAGTCAATATAAAACTCACCCATTGTAGATATATATATGTGTATATGTATATACTATATGTGAACTGCGTATGACTTCTACTGCCACAAACAAAAGACTTAAGCGAGCAACCAGGAAGTCATTAGGCCTGCAAAAGTGTCAGTGCCACAAAGGACAAAAAAAAGTATGGCTCAATGCATGCTTTTCATCACAGATGCATATTTACCGTTCTTGTCGCATATTTTGGTTAATGGCTTTAAATGCATCTGCGCCAGCATCATCGCATACTGCGCAGTTACCTGTGATTTACGACTGATTTTGTCGCAGACTTTTGTATTTGCTAGAGTTGTGGCGCCATAGGCTTTAGAAAACTTTGATTTATGATATTTCAACTATGCAATTTGCTCAAGCAAATTATGAAAGCGATAGAGAGCAATAGGCGAAATGTGTAGTTATGCAAAAGAAACCAAAGAAAAAAGTGATACTTTGGCACGCGGAAAGGAGACATTATTTAAACGTGGCGTAAATGGAATTTATTGCACGAAATCTTAACAAAGGAATTGCTCAAGAAGTGTAATAAATTATAAAACGTAATTAAATAATTTCTTAACTGTGTAAGTGTTAATGTATGATTACGTTTTTGTTTTATTTCTTCTGTCACTGGCTTATGATTCATTAATGGATCATTTATTTTTTAGCCATACATATATCTACTTTCAAGGTCTCCTTCATAAAAGCATATTTCTGTATTTATGTACTTTTCAAAATAAGTTCACTGGTTCAGTGATTTGGTGATTTACTGCCTACTACAAACTTACGTTGTTACATACTTGAGTCATTGTTAATGGAGTGTGAACTATTTCAACTTCGTTAAACACGCCCGCGCTTAGTTGGATCTCAGGTTTTTATATAAGAAGCTCGAAAAAAGTGTATATGTACATATGTATAATCGAAGCTTTTTCAATGAAAATTGTTATTTTTTTCGATTTTGATATAAACTGGGTATCAATAAATACATATAATACGCGAAGGGATTTTAAATTAAACTCAAAATATTTAATATCAATGCCATCATATGCATATGTGCAATAAAGTTTTACTTCTTTGAAAAGAATCATTATATCTTAAAATATTATATTCAAATTATAAAAAAAAAAAATAAATAAATCAATCAATTATTACAAAAGGGGTATCAATCGAAATGGTTTGAAAACCTTTTTCTTAACTTAAGTAAAAAAAAATCAAACTCAATTTGAGTTATGGGTATAAGGTAAGAGAAATATGTACCACCATATGGGTGCCAAAGGAAACAGGTTTCAGCAGGAAGTCGTTTGAAAATATTATGAAGAGGGTTGCCACCTCCTTACCATCTGTTTAAGAAGTTATATCCAAATTATTTAATAATTTAAATGAATAATTAAACAATGGGTAATACCCATTGGGTATCAATTGAAGGGGTTGAAAAATCATTATTTCTCGACTATATTTAGCGGGGTTGCCACATATTTAAAAAATCAAAATCAACTTAACTCAACAGTTGATTAATTTATGTAGCTCAACGTAAGAATATTGAAGAAGGTTTAAGCTCGAAATTACTTTTGGAGAGGGTTGCCACCTGTTTAAAAAGTTAAATTTAATAAACTTATTCGCAAGTTATTAGAAATATGATAATAAGCGTGTCAAGCGAAAGAGTGTTGAGAAATTTTGACTTTGAACATTAAGAATGTTTGAAGTGGTTGCCAGATGTTTATAAATTGGCATTCGAATTATTTAATAAATTGGATGAATTATAAAAAGATGGTATCAATCGAAATGGGTTTGAAAAAGCTTTAATTTTTAAATATATATAATTGGAATACATACATACATGCCTCTCAGGAGGCAATGTTAAACTTTATGTCTCTCGTATATTGACAGCTTATATCTGTGCAGGGAGATAAACTGATCAGCGAGCTAATAAGCGCTGAAAGAACTAACATACTACACCTGTCCTTTTTTTGTTCGTTCAACGCGAATTTGTGTACATATGAGCTCGCTGATCAGCTCAACTCCTAGTTTAGCACAAAGCTTTCAATTTGCGAGGGGCCTTAGAATGTAGTTCTGCTTTGAAAAAGCATCTCATCAAAAACCATCTGCCGCTCAGAAGGAACGTTATCTCGACCAACTACATTTTAACACTAATGCCAGATTTCCATTAGGCATTAAATGACACAAATTTTTGGTGACAAAGCTGGACATTAAAAAATACCTGTGCCATTACGTTAAAAAAAATTGGCATTAAATTCGTTCCAATAAGGCCTTGTGCATAGTCAAAATTCGACGTAAGAAACAAGAAAAAGGATTATTCGCAGAAAGTCGTGTCTGTCTTTTCCATGTTAGCGATCGAAAATTTATGAACAGCAAAAGTATTTTCAACGAAATGTGTTAAAACCCCATTTTTTTTGATTGGTTGCATGAAATGTAATTCGAATTACGGACTTGAAAACACGTTTACATACTTTGATTGTAATTGAGTCTGCAGAGTTGCTTAGAGAAGAATTGTTAAACTTCCAGAAGGTCTAAGGTTTGAATGCCGCCAGAACAACACTTTAAAATGATCAAAAAAAAAAAATAGTTTTGTGTTCCCGAAATATGAAAAACCATCTATAAAGTGCAGGACCGAAAGCGGATTCAAGCGAAAAAATCTGTTTAAAGTGAACAAAATACGATAAGGTTTTTCTCTCAGTGCAGTCTCGCACATTCTTAGCATTCCTAACTGGAAGAGATGTGTTTGGCTTCCGAGCAATCGTAACTGAGCCAATGACTTCCACCAAATACCCCTATGCTAGCAGCATCATAAACTGTTCTGTTTTAAGAGAGTTGTTATCTACAACTTGATTCCTACTCTATTCTCGCCTTCCAAACACCAATTGAAAATTAGTAGTGATCTTTCAAATATATTCATGATGGTCCGGAGTTATTCAAAAATTGCCCACTAAAATATATTTATATAAGTAAATAGGATTGACTGCTATCTATTTTCGTTCTCAAAAATAAGTTTGTCCTTTCTCAAGTGTTCTTTTTTTAGTTTTCATTTTTTTTTTGTTTTAATTCCACCGCCACACCAAAAAAGGTGAAGGCGATCGATCGCCTCTAACAAATTCGCGCATTCATTCAATAAACGAACGGAACGATAAAGCGATTATGACAGCTGTGTCGTGCTGTCAAGTGAACGTCGTCTAAAGCAACAATAACAACAGCAATCACAGCATTAATAGCCAGCCGCCACCAAAACAAGCACACGCTGATGATAATTAATGCAAGCCGCTAAGAGAGCGAATGTCAAATGTGGGTTGCGGTGGTGGCAGCAACACTTTCAAGATTTGTTGATTTTTTTTTTGTATTGCCAATATTTGAGACTGTAATACATACTTATGAGCGATTTTTTTGCCCATTTTGTTTACTTTTACATACATATATATGATGGCGCCAGTGTCAGTTACTGCTGGAGTTTGTTTTCTGTTTTTTTTTTTGTTGTATTACCCAATTGACGGCGCTTATGTCGGTCGCTATATAATTAATTAATCAAACTGTAGAACTAAATTTTTTAGAAAAGTTGCTAGAATGTATAAAAAATTGTGTTCTATGGTTTTGGCCAATTTTTTTTTCTTATGGAAAACAATTAATTAAAGTAAGTGAGTATGTATCTTAAAACAAATCTTTATGCTTGCAATTACTCCTTCTATACTTTTAGTACAATTTTATTATATTTTTATTTTATTTAGCTGTTTTCGATTTTATATTTAAAACGAGTATCTTAGTCGTCGCCTGACGCACCCATTTCCCGCTCATTTATCAGTTCAAAATAAAATTGTTCGCCAGATTTAGTTGCGGTTGCCAAAACAGTTATTCAATCACATATACATATGTATGTAGAAATAGATATGTATGTATGTATACAGAACTTATATATAAAAATTTATGTAACAATGATTTTTGATGTTGCAACAATATATTTTATGTTTTTTTTTTTTTTGAGGGGGAAAATAGGCGCAGCCATTTGGCCAACTCGCCTTTGTGTCGCGTTGTGTGTGGCACCAGCGTTCGTTTTGTGACGTTTCTGCTACTTGCCACATACTTACCGTGTGTGTGGCATGTACAGTAGCTAAGCGTTTGGCTGATAAGCAAAATAGATTGCAGTCGTACGCCATTTGTAGCATGAAAAAACAAAAGCCTATCCGCTACCTCCTGTCTAATTCAATCGGCTATTTGTCGCTTTGGCTATCTTTCGAGACATTTGTGGGTCTATACGTACATACAAGAATAAATGTATGTGTGCTTGCCTCCGTTAGCTTTGGTTTGGTTGACACATTTGCGCTCGCGTTTATTTTTATTTTCCATGTGGCAACAACATATGTATACTTATATGAGGCGCTCGCCTAGCGTACTGTCTCTCTGCTGCCACCATCTGGAACGATTAATCTTACGAAACGCTGACGTGTGCCACATGTGCGGCAAGCAGTATTTGGGATTTGGGTCAAACTGATAATGACTGCTCAGGCATTTGGCGGAAGAATAATGGTATTATAAAGATTTGGAGATAAATATGTATAGAAAAAGATATGTTTGTAGTTAAAACAATTTAATTCAACTGAAAAATCTAAAATAATAAAAACGCATTTTTTTCAAGAGTTGCCATATATTTAAAAAACTGAAGATTATAATAATTAAATAATCAGAATAAAATAATTATTATATGCGTTTAAGGAAAGACATTTAAAATGTGTACGTAATTTGGATAGGGTTTCCGAATTCTTTAATTTTTTTTAATTTACTTGAATGACTCAAATATTGAAATTTTAATTTGGAATGTCTAGGTAAAGAATTTCAAAAAATTTAAGTCCAACAGTATTTCTAAGATAGGCCTATCACTCATCGATAAAAATTAAAAACAAAACGTACAAACTTTCATTTTTCTTTTTTAAAATTCTTGTTTATTTTTAAGCCTTTATAAAAAAATATTTATTCGTGATTTCCAGTATTTTGGTAGACTTTCTATTCTATTCCGTACATTTTTGGGATACTTCGAGGCTTTTCGGGACTTTTCCCTCCTTACTTTAAATTTCTCGCGATTTTCTTGTATATTTTTTTTCTCAGAACTCCTACAGATTTTCGGGTCTCTGGAATGTTTTAGAAACTTTTCTGGCTTTTTCTGGAGCTTCCGAAATGTTTCCTGGGCATTTCGGAATTTATCGTGGCTTTTTCTAGGCTTTAGTGGGATTTCGGATTTTTTGTGATTTTCGAAAGCTTCCTAGAATCTTTTCGTTTTATTCAGCAATTTTGGGGAATTTAAATTTTCCCGGAATTTTCGGGATATTTTTCCGGTGAATTTCGGTATTGTTTTGCGACATTAATGGTGGCTTTCCCTGTTCTATTCAGAACATTGTTCCGGCCCTTCCGGAGTTTTACCCGGTGCCATTGTGAATTTCTCTACTTATCTTGATTTTCCGTATTTTATTCTCGGCTTTCATAGGTCTACTTGATTTTTTCGATTCATTTTTGGTAGCAATACGGCTTTTTTCTGCGTTTGTTGCGCAATTTCAGGGATTTCTTTTAGACATTTTTGGTATCATTCCGATCTTTTTTTTACTTTTTGCGTTTGTCCCGCAATTTCAGATATTTTCTAAACTTTTTTTGAAATTTTCTGGGTTGCAGCTTTCCGAGATCTATTCGGAACTTTGCGGAAATTTCGGTATTTTTAGAAGCCATTTCATTTTTTCGGGCCTTGAGAATGTTTCTTGACCTTTCGTGTTTTATTCCCGACATTCCAAAAATCTTCTTGATTTTTTTCGGTAAATTTTTAGTAATTTCTGGATGCTTTCCGGAATTTTCCTTGTCTGCGATTTTAGGTACTAGTATTTACATGAAATTTGTGAAGATTTCCAAAAGTTTTTCCAAACATTTCGATTTCTTTTACGGATTTTCGATATTTTCCGTAATTTGTCTTGTTTTTTTCTGAACTTTACTGGGTTTTTCTCGATTTTCCGGATTTTTAAGATTCCTGAGATTTTTTTCGGGCCTTTCGGTATTTTTCGTGTCTTTATCTGTTCTTTTGGAGGTTTTATTGCATTTATCTAAGACAGTTTTGACTTCTTCAGGGTCGTTCCGAATTTCCGGAGGTTTTCGGTATTTCAGCCATTTTACGCAATTTTTCTTGCATTGTGAGATTTTCTTGACAGATCTTTGCACTGCATAGAGTGGTTTTGACTTCCACCTTTCTCAAATGAATCCCAATAAATAAAAGTAAGGCCAACTTCCTGTTAAGGATTCCATCATACCAACAACACCATCTCCTTGCGAGCTCTTATACCAAGAAAAAATACCAACAAATTTTATTTTGGTAGCGAGTCTCAAGTATTATTTGCAAATTGTGAAAATTACGTCACGCCTGGCAATAGACATTTTCACTTGGTGTGCTGCGATGACATCACTAACTTTGCTTTACAATCCTTTGCCAAAGGAAAGGGTGGGATAATAAGGCAAACATACAGCCATGCTTGAGCGTATTATGACACGTTGCCGCACCTTTAGAACAGCGTAAAAAAGCAAAATGGAAGAAAAAAAATAAACAATCAAATTCTCGTCAACATCCCTATACTTTAATAGAATTTAAGTAGTTGTTGTAAGTAAGTATTTACTTATTACTCATAGTTTGTCAAGTTCATGCAAAAGTTGGCAAGCGGCAAAAAAAAATTCGAATGCTCAATCCACAGTCAATGTCGTCAGTCGTTGCCAAATTATTTACTTGGTACAACTGAATGCGCTGACTTACCCGCCATCTAAAAACAGAATCTTTCTTTTTTACTTGCTGTGTGTTTACAGCGAACTTGTATTTTTTATGTGTGTACGTGCACGTCAAGTTCATGTGGTGAAAGTGAAATGTCAATATGACAAATGTCGGTCGCCATTGGCAACCTAAAAACAAAAGCGTAAATAATTGTCACTTACAAGCGAAAAGTACCTTTTTTAAAACTTTTTTTTTAGCTTTGGCATAAATCCTAAATAAATGCCGGAAAAATTAAGTGATTTAGTGTCATTTGCTAATTAAAGAGTAAAACAGAGATAGAACAGGTAATAAAGATAAGTCAACACTTGAAAGTGACAGTGGACTGAAATTACGGCTTAAATAAGGAAAGAATGTTGGCATTGTGTGCGTAATGTGAGAAATAATCAGGCAAGCAATGAGTCTGACAATTATAATGTATTAAAGGTTTAAATTCATATAGATATATATATGTAGGTATAAGATCATATCAAGATCGACGAATTACAATGAAAAGTAGTCATCATTTTGACCTACCCTAATTCTCATTAAGGATTACTGAATACTTTTTTATTGGCCTCATTATTTGACTTTCTCACTCAATTGGATTTCTGAAAAACTCAGATGAAATTTTTAAGAAATTTTGACTCAGAGAATACATTTTGTTTTATGGAAAGTCAAAAAGATTATAAATTTCGCTGACGTATATGTATATCTTTAACCCTTCCGAATGTATCTGACTGCCTACAAATGCTATCTCTCTTTATTTTTTCTAACTTTGTCCATTTATCTTTGTCTATTCTTACTTGTTTTCTTTTCCTTTTTTATTTGCCCTTTTTTTATTATTTTGATGCTTGTATCTCAATTTCTCATTATTATCTAAGTATATCTTAAGCTTTCTCTTTCTCTATCTTTCATTCTGCAATTACTCTATCTATTTTTTCTCAACTTTCTGGTTCCTTTACTGCTTCAATTTAATTTTTTGTGTATGTTTTTAAAATCCTTCTCATACCCTTTATTTTTCTCGTTCTAATATAATCTTGTAAGATCTCATGAAATACAAACTTCTTGAAAATATATATAGCCACTCTCACGCTATATACAAAACACCGCGGTACTCTATCAGAATTTTTTTCATAATTCGGGAAAAAGTAAGTAGCGGATACATACATACATGTAAATAAGGGCTGTCCAAAACTTAGGTCGCGTGCGGAGCTTTTCTGTCGATTTCAAGTCCATTATGACCAAAACAGATCCATCGGGTAAAGCTTTCCAAAACTTTCTGTAGATGTTATAATAACGTAAATAGGGTACAAGCTCTCTTTGGTCATCTCTGTTTAATATAGATAGTCATGTGCAAACCATATACCGCAGTAAAGGCTTTCTATAGATTTTATATGGACCCGGTAAAAGTGAAAGCCCTCTCTGATCGTCATTGCTACAAAGTTAGGTCCTTAAAAGCTCTTCCTGATACATTACTAATCAAAATTGGCGATAGGCATCGGTGTTTCTGTGAGTAGAGCTTTTTCAAGCTTTCTACTTATACATTTTCTGTAGCTTGCGTAGGGCAAAAGCTCTTTTATCCCATTACTTATCCAATTGAGAAGGCCGAGCGAGCTTTTTACTGTGCTCGTCTACATAAAATCTATAAAAAAAGCTTTTCACGCGGAATGGGCTTTGGTCGTGTCTGTTACAAATGAACCTGCTAATATTGATGATAAAGTGATTGTCTAAGCCCATCTACCGTCCTTCGTTAAAGCTGAATTAACATTGAATGTAATGTTATGACAGGTATTGTTCACATAATTTGTCTCCTGAAAAGCTTTTGGCCTAAACTCAATATCTGCTCAAAATCTATAATTTTTTATTTCTCTGACACATTTCTTGACACTCAAATATTGAGCAGTTGAGCTGTAGAATTCTCCCTCCCAACACCGTAAGCTTCTGCGTGCCCATTCTCTGCCGCAATGGCTCACTTAAACTTCGAAAGTTGCAAAAAATCTTTTAAGTTTACATATAAAAATGTCGGCAATTTATTTCTTTTATTTCCATTTTCACCATCTAATTTTTCCCTACCCATTTGCTTTTTTACTCAACTAGTGGTCCCACTCAACTACTGGTGTGTACATACAAATGGTTTCATTTTTCCCTTAAAAAAAAAAACAATCAGGCTAATTTGACTTTATTAACTTTCTTACCTAAGCAACTACCTCCGTTCGTGCAATTTGTTTCACTCTCGCCATTTCCTCCCAATTAAATTCAAATACTCAACTTAATTTTGTCAGAGCACTTAACCTGCACTAATTCTACTTTCGTTTCCTTTCTTCTTGGTTGCGTTTTTGTTTCGTTTTCTGCATCAGTCAGCAACTTATTACATACTCGGTTAGTATAGTGTTTTTTTTTTTAATTTTATTTAATTTTTTTTTTCTATTTCCTCCTTCAATCTTAAAGCTCGCCCGTCTAATCCACATTCTTACGCTCAAAACATTGTCACCCAATCGTGGCTGTTTCGTGATTTCTTGTTGTTTTATGTCATTAGTTTGCTTGTCATTTACCGCCGTGCAATCAAATTAAGTTGACAGCTAACAACGAAAGTTATTGAGGCGCGTCAATTACTCGGCTATGGCAGCGCTGTTTGGTCACCTTCTATGTTTGGATGGCCGACTAATCTGCATTTGTCGGTTGGCGGCATTGCTTCTTTGGCATGTCCATATTCGAATGTATAAATAGTATAATAAAATGTTGTCAATTTACATTCACACACATTCATACATATCATCATCATCATCTTTGTTGACTATGTTGTTGTTTGCAAAGTTGTTGATGTTCATGTTCCTGTTGTTTTACTTAATTTGCCATTTGGCAGTGACAAAGGCGATTACCGTTGCTTGATTGCTCACAGCGCACTAAGTACTTACTTGTACTTAATTTTTCACTTTTAGATGACTATTTATTCTCGCTTATTTTGCATATCATATTTGCCATTGACTGCTGACATTTCCGTGTGATTAACACGCATTGCAAAGCCGCTTATGAGAAATGAAAGTGCGCAGAATATACTTGTAGACGGCGCGGCGTATTCTTCTAAGAAATAATTAATCTTTGACTTAGCGAAATTCATTTACTTGGTATGCTTGAGAATTTCGGAGAGAGTGGTGTCATTATCAGAAAATGTGCATTCAATATTTATTTAGGTAATGTGTATATGTATGTGTAGTGTGTTATGTACCTCGCTGTTATTGTTATTGTTGCTTTTAAAACAACAAGAAAATTGCTGTCTTGCTTTGTAGTGACTGGCCTTGACCCGATATATGTAAATCTAGGTCGCCGCGGTTACGTAGACCCGACAGTCAGCACTTAGATTTATGGCTTCAGAATTTGCATAAAAGCGATTAATAGAAGAAGTTATAGACTTAAGGCCAAAATGACCTAGACTCCAAGAAGAATATGACTGGCTATTTAATGAATCAATGAGAAAATGATGCACTCCATGTTTTATAGAAAAAAGATGGCCTCTGTACCATGGTAGAGGTTGAAGTAGAACGCCCTCAAGTCAGAGTCCTCTCGCCTCTTTTTGATGCTTAGTAAAGGACTTTGATGGAAAGCAAGTTCTCAGGAACATTCTCCCTGGGCCACACGATGTTTGTGCAACAGCGTCAGGAAAATCTCTCAGCGAGGTCTGGGGTCCGTTGCTCAAGGTAGTGAATTAGCTTTCGATTGGGGAACTACGGATCCGTGGAACTTTCAATTAGATCAGAGTCAATGTAAAGTTCATCAGGACCTGTATGAATAAGACTCATGTAAAGCGCTGGTGCATTTTGGATACCTATAGCCCTGCCAATTATTTCCGGATGCCGGCAGACGGGGTTGTGGCGAACTTTCGGCTCATCTTTTTT